>NC_072454.1:9991657-10591657 GCF_027596085.1 Anoplopoma fimbria | reverse complement strand
CACCTGGTCTTTTATGCGCCTGTAGAAGCCTGGCAGGAAAAACGATTACCGGCCCCATTTGTTCTCTATAGACAGTTGTGACCTTTCCAATTGGCACATCCTCTTATAAATATGACTGCTTTTCTTTCTCAAAACCAGGAGTGATCTTGCATTTAATATGCACATAAATTGCATATTTGCTTCTTGGGGAGCTCAGAACGAGAACATACTGTACAATCAGTGTGGCACTGCTTTTTGACATTGGATGTGTCAGTTGTCCCATTTTTTACCCATTCTCACAGTTCTCAGAAAAAAGTGCTCCGTCAAGCAAATTATTTATACAGCTGCCTGTGCATCTGCTGAAATATGGCTTTGTTTAATGTCCAGTGTGGTGAATAAATAACAATAAAAGTTGTGTATTATTAACATGAGATTGTGGGTTCAGTTTGATGCAGATGTATGTAGCAGAATTAATAAATTGTAGCAAGAAACTGAAATTAAACAGCTATGTAGCTGTAATGTTATGGACGACCACCATTTGAGGTTTTATCTGGCAATATGTAGTCTCAACAATAAGATGCAACAAGACAAAAGTATTCCTCTAAAGCTCTAAAGCAATTTGAAACCCGGTGAGAACTATTGGCCTGTAAGATTTGGTTACTGGACCGTTAACTCGTGCTGTAAGAAATACAAGACAAAATACACACATGGGAAATACAGAACAGTATATGAGCTTTTACAAATAAAATTCCCAGTCTCCCTTTGTACAGTTCGGTTATAGATTGTATCATAAAATGAATTTCTGCAGAGTGGTTGGGGTAAGGAGCACAGGGAGTTATTGCCAAAATCATTGTTTACTTGAATGAATTACTTCTTCGGTAGAACTGTAAGGTGTACAATCATTGGGAAATATCAGAGCAGAATGAACTTGCTATAACTATATTTATAAAAGGAAAAGCTCCAAATGTTTGATTTAGAACTGGTGTTCTCACCAGATTATTTACAGTTAATGATCTTTTTGTATTTGATGTTTATCAATTAAATAACCATGTGACTGTTTTTAATATTTCTAGTGTATGTTGTCTAAGAATCCCTATGGATTACACTTTACTTTGATTTGTTCATGCATATGGTCTTGAATTGCACCTGAATTGCATTGCTTAGGCCTTTTTTGGTATCAAAAGACCCAGTCATTCAGTGGCAAACTGCAAATTAAACTGTTGAAAGAAAATGGTTCAAATACTATTAACAGCTTTAGTTAAAAATGTTGAATTTTCCAACCTTGATATCTGTCTCATAGTGAATGGGGGAAAAAAACTAGGAACCGCAGAAGTACAGACAGGGAAATTTGGTGTGATGTTGACCTACAGAGCACAGCTGACAGTACGAATTACAAGCATGATGCAAAAGCAAAGACTTGATGACACAAAAGGGAAGAAATTAATTTGCGGCAGTTATGGAGACGGATTCATTTTAGGACTGCAAAGACAAAGACAGAGAAAGGAATACACCTCTCTCTCTCTCTCTCTATTAACACTAACTCCGGAAGTGTTTTTGTTGCCTTTGTTTGTTATGCAGTGCCCTGTTAATCAGTGTCTGCTGCCTCACTGTCTGTGAAGGCCATCTGATGAGATCGTACAGAGTGAAGCTCAAATATCCCCACATAATCTCATACAGCGCAAACAGAAAAATGAGTTCACGGACACACAGAAGGACACCCACTCTCAAAAAAACACACACACACTGGATTTACACACTCCACTCTCTTGTTTTCTCTATACCTCACACTTTTGCATCACTGCTTCTGTTTCGAGGTTTTGAGCCAAATGTTTTTTATGTCATTTCTTTTCCAGGGGCTCTTCTTGTCCACCACTGGTTTCATATCGTCAACAAGACTGGAGCCCAGTCCAAACCTGGGCCTTAGTAATGATGACCACAAGCACAACAACCATCTGTAATGTGTCCGCTCCTTCCTTCAGGGAACTGGAGAAGGATCTGCTGTCATTCTAGCAGGGGAAACATCTGTTCCCATTAAATTACTGCGGCCCTGCCATGCAAGTTATCTCTACTGCGCTCTATTTTACCGCCTGAGTCCTGTCGACAAGGGGATAAAACAAGATTAGTTAAATGACTGGGAACTGGGAAAGTAGTAAGGGAGGGATGGAGGGGAGAGGAGAGAAAGAGAGGGAGACGTCTCTTCCCTTGTCGTCTGCTCTCTTACCAATTAGGAACTGGGGACTGTCCTCGAGTGAATCAAAAGAGCGATATAATCACCTCATCAATCAGCTAAGTTGTCTCCACACGGCCTAAACCCATTACACGAGTAACACTATGAGAGGCCTGTGAGAAGAAGCCTGTCCATGCTGAGGACCTCTCAGCTTTTCAGAATTTGTGCATGTATAGATGTTCTTCTAATATTTACTTTACAAATGCTGCAGTATTGCTCAAAACTTTATGTTTTACTTTCCAACTTTAATCTGTTTTGAGTAGCACCCAGAATGCAGCTGCTGCAGTATTACGGTAGGATTGTAGAATTAATGCATAATGGACAGGGTAAAAAAAGATAAAATATTTGCAGCTGGGCATATGGCACATAACCACAGCCTGCAACATCTGGTATTATCTGATTGAAGATGAAAGAGCTGCAACTGTGTCACATCCAGTTTTGTTCTTTTTCTGTCAAATGACACATAAATAAACAAAGTGCAGCATCATTTGGACAGTCTGTTCAGTCAGCATGAATTAAATATAGCAGAGGAAGGTCTGTGCCTGTTCATGTGTGGCTAAGTTCTTTCTATGACTCTAACCTTTGTTGCGCATTTCATTGTAGTTTTGACATTCTCCCCTGACAACTAGAAAACAGGCAGAACAATCTTGATATTTATGCATCTGTAACAGATGCTGCGTGAACTGAAGCAGAGCAATCATTTTTGCTTATATGCTTCTTTTGTTATGTTAACCTGTTTCCCTATTCTTGGCACGAGATACATTCATTAGGTATTCAACAAATTCAGATGTAAGCTAAATGAAAGGCTGCTGTAGGCTCCAAATGTCTGCTCAAACAGCTTACTGTCGTAAGAGTTCACTACGCTTTTTGCCTCGGGGAAAAGTGCCACTGTGTTTTTAACACATGCTTAACAGCATGAAGTATGAGCGTATGTGTAGACATGTGCTGGTAAAATTCATTACAAACCACAAGTCACAGCTTCACTGAGGTTTATTTATTTTTAAAAGAAACTTGGCACACACTGCACACATTTTCCTTGTGAGATTTTTCTCAGCTCATGCGACTAGAAAGTAGAACAAGCTATTTTTTCCCATTTTATGTTGCAATAATGACACCAGCCAATCACAGCCCGACACTATTTTGATTTTAACTTCAGATTTAAATGACATGCATTCATTGTGAAGGAGTGCAGTTGAGAGATGGTGTGGTGAGAGGACAGGATGAGGAATGCGGGCGGGCCAGGCAAGAAGAAAAAGAGATATCTGGAGGGTAAAAACAGGAGGAGAAAATAAATAATGAAGGATATTGGCTGAGAGAAAACTCTGCTGGGTGTCATGACAAAGTGAGGGGGCCACGACATTGGCTAAAAATAGAGATCCTCAAATGGAGGGACATAAACACAATGAATGCAATCAAGTGACGTTTGCATAGTTCTCTCCCACACACACAAACACACACACACACACACACACACACACACACACACACACACACACACACAACAGATAACAAATGTGTCCTTGACAAAAGAGAGGGAAACCCAGCACGCAGCCAGTCAGAGCTTTGAAGAACTGTCCAGAAAGGCAGAAAATAATATCATAAGCTGGAAAGTTAATACTTTTAGGACATTTTAATAAAACAGTATAAAAACAAATGCAATTTTTTTTTAATACAACAGTGCAAAATTTGGGGTAATACGCTTAATTGCTTTCTGGCAAAGATTTGGATGAGAGATCGATACCACTTGAATATCTGTCAATTCAATATGAACAGTCAAGAGACGGTTAGCTTAGCTTAGCATAGAGACTGGAGGCAGGGGGAGAAAGCTAGCCTGGAACCTGTCCAACAATTACAAAACCTGCCTACTCCTCTAAAGCTCACAAATAATCATGTTTTATCTCATTTTGTGAATGTGTGTTAATTTCGCAATAGCTGTTTTACATGTGCTTATGTGCCTGAATAATTTCCTGTATATTGTTAGCCCTGGACAGGCAAACTGTTTCACCCTGCCTTCACTCTTTATGCTAAGCTAAGCTAACCAGCTGCTAGGGGCCAACTTATATTAAATTAATATATATCATATGGGTATTTCCCTTAATATCAAACTATTCCTTTAATGTTGCTGCAAAGATGTCAGGCTATTTCACCTCAACTGTACACAGTTTCTTCACTCATTACAGCATACTGTAGCTTCACAGAATAAGTTAAGCTTTCTTTCTGTTTTCCAGTCTTTTGGTAGACATTCTGTTTATGTCTATCTTCCGCTCACTTGTGTAAGTACAAAATATTGATTATTTTATGATAACCCTGAACAATATCATAGGTGAACTCTGTCCCATACAGCTGATGGAATTAACTGTTTCATAGTAATTAGTAAAGCTTTTCATTATTCAGTTAAACACAGCGGGTGTCATAAAGCTAATAGCAAAAAGCAGCAGTGGCTATCATCTTTCACCGGGATAGATTAATTCTTAGCACTGCCTAAGTCTGATTATAGGCAGTGCAGCTCATTGCAATGCTATTCAACACAATGGCTGGGGGCTGTGATAAACAACTTTTTAATTGCAAATGCCTGAAGTGTGACCAGTGTCAGAAGTTTGCATTTTACATCAGGGTAGTGTTTCCATTACAGCATGACTCACCTCACTTAACAGATGGTGAAATGCATACCAAGGCTATTCAAACATGTCATAAATGTTGCTTTATTAATTTACATAGAAGGTTCAGTTAGATTTTTTTTTACTTCTTTCACATTTTCCATTTTTTCAAACAATTTTATTTGATGATGTTCTACCCTCGTTTTAACATAAGAATGAATCATCCCTGAATATTCATTAGAAAATCATCATTACCATGTTCAACATGTAATACATCACTTTCTCCTGATAAGGACACCATTGTGTGTTGGGGTCTGTGGACACTGGTGGGATGCAAGAGATTCTCCCTCACAATGAAACGATTGGGCCCTTGGAGTTGGACAGTGATAATCAATCTGTAATTATTCTTTCAACGTGGAAAAAAACATAAATATGCAAAGGCTAGGACACAGGGGTTCAATCTTTCTCTTGAGTTTTAATCGTTCTGATGAAATACTTGCCCTTCTTCCCATGTATGAATAAATCAATGACACAAAAAAGAGAAAAGAGAATCTCTCTCTCTTTTGCGCACTCTATCTCTGTCTCTGCTCTGATAAATCTACTGGCCCATGACTTTCTCCATCATTCGTTTTACAGTAAACTTTTACAAGCAAGATATGTTGGCTTGTAATGAGACAAATATAGATTTTAAAGGTTAGCACTGTCTATCTGGCAGAGCGTCTTCCCCATGCACTGATATACAGCATTTTGTAATATGTATTTCACCTTGAAAAATATTTTTGCTGCATCATCGCCGTGTAAACAGTGACTACCCAGTTTGAAGCAGTCTTATCATTTCACTTCATAAAAAGTACAAAATAGTGAAAATGGACAAAGCAGCGTCTGGCCTTCTGTTTTCATCAATATTTATTCTGAATCAAAACACCGTATCACGTTGTGTAATACAGGCACATTATGGAATTGCCTTTGCATCAATACCTTCGTGCCCTTGAGGCCCCATAGTACAGTTGTTACGGTTTTTACCTTTTTTTATTAAAGAGAGATGCCAGTCAGAATCACGTCTGACAAATAATAATTATATATGGAAAGAAAATAGGTCAGTCAAGCCATACAAAACAATACAGTAAATAGCCAGTAGTAACGAAATATGTCACCAAAAAACATCACTGCATGAACAAATAGACCACAACTCAGTTCAACTTTAAGACATGTATTCAAACAAGGGAGAAAAAAAATTCGGGTAGATATCGGTTGAGTGTGTGACCCATAATCTCAAAGTTCAGTCCACTGGGTATTGATTCCGTTTGGGTTATTTTTTTTTGTGGATCCCCACAAATGAACAAGCAAGGAAACAAGAAAACAGAGTCTTTCTGCCGTTAACAAAAAGGAGTATATACAAAATAAACTAACTATCGGGTACTCACAGTACCACAGTGAACTCTTGTCAGGTGATGATGATGTAATGTAAAGCCCTCTGAGGCAAATTTGTAATTTGTGATTCTGGGCTATACAAAATAAACTGAATTGAATTGAATTGAATTAATGCTTCCGGCAGCTGGTCGCTACACAGTAAACAACATTATCTTGAATACATTCATTTATAAGCAAACAAGAATGTGCACACACAATATTAAATGAGCACCCCATACCCTGACCCTCTGCATCAGTGTCTTACACAGGGATGCCGTTGAGTAACACACAGAGAAAGCATCATATCCTCTGCTGTGGCCAGTCTTTGTAAATTGTTCCCTTTCAATTTTTCATCACTAACATATTTGTCAGCCAAATCCTGGATTGCTGTAGAGGGTTTTTAAATATTGAATAGATTTCACATCTAATAACCCCGGCATTTAAACTCCGTAAAGTAACTATCAGGCAATGCATGACTCATATACAGGACGTGTCAGCGAAGCTCTGACAGCAGAAGAGAATCCTGCTTCACATGTCAGCATCTCTCCCAGTCTGCCGCTGTGCTGTATGAAAAATGGTAAACAGTGTGAGAGCATCCCATTGAATCTGCCTCCCACTCAGATTCTCTCTGCCTGGTTTTCTGACACTCTATTGGTGGGAAACAGGGGGGGCGAGGGTCAGAGGCCCTCCGCCCTGATTCTCAAGAGACCCCATAGTTCAGGACTAGCTCTAATTGTGATTCTGGAGTGGAGACGTTTTTGACCTTTACTGATTTATTTACACACAAACATCTCTATCATCACAGACATGGCTAGTCATCTTCCCTGAGATAAATCCTTGAATTCAGCTCCAAAATACCTCTTATAAATAAAGGCCTCTTTCATAACACAACACATCCACACACCCAGGGTGACACGCACAGTGACATTTGATGCCCAGGTACACACACACACCCACACATACACACAAACACACACACTCTCACTGGAGCAGAAAGTGAGCAGAGTAATTTGTATTTGTACAGGGCAGAGTTAAGATGAATTAATTAAGCTAACTAGTTTGGGGTAACATTTAAATTCACATCTCCCTTGAAGGGACATCTTCCTCAGTAATGTTTGTATTTTATTCAAGGCTAAGATCACATTGTTCCACATGTAAGCCCAAGTGAATATATTCACATTTGTATTAGGTTGTTTAGTAACATTCAGGGTCTGAATTAATCCCCCTAATAAAAGTAATTTATACTTTTTGTCCTTTTTTGCTTGTTGTTCAGGTTCACTTTCCCTCATTTACATTGTTTAGATTTCACTAAAGTTAAATTATTGATTTGGAGCATTTCATTGTGTTGGCTCATATGACAACAGTTGATAGAACCTTTGCATTGTTTCCACAGCAGTGTACCTACACCTTTAATGATGACACAAGGGCATTTTCCCAAAAATGAAAAAAACAACATAATAGAGCACTTTTACCATCATTATTGCTAACATTACAGCAGCACACTGGTTTATTTTTGTTAATGTCATCAAAGTGAAAAAATCTTAGTTGACTCTTCTCCTGTTACAGTGCAATGCAGTATAGGTTGGCTTTTGATCTCCTTGTTTGCTGAGGTCGACATTTTCAAACTGAAACACATTACCTGATGGATCAGTGGCAGCAATTGACTGGAACACAAGTATAATCAACTAGCCGCCAAATAACAAACAGCACAATACAGCACCATGTAAAGCTTTGCCACAAAACAAATAAACTAGCAAATGCTGCAGATATATTAAACATCTATTTTCTAACATGTAAGACAATAATGTAAGAAATTATCATCAGCAATGCGAAACAACACAATCTCAAACATGACTAACAATTGAATTAGAGCTTTTCTTTTACAACGCTTTATACGATCTCATGGGAACTAAGACCATTTGTACTTGTTAGAAAGCACAAATCTATTACTGAAAAATCTTCTGTGTAAACTCATTATGTGCTTATTTAAAGGTCCCATATTGCAAGCTGCAAGAACTTCCATTAGATTGTGATGTCACAATCATACAGTCACCAATAGAAGTAATTCCACAGATTGGCCACTATGTACAATTAGCTGGGGACTTGGTTGACACACCCAGTGAGTCCCCGGTGGCAGTGCCTATTTGACCTTATTGTTTCTGTAGGTGTTACATTTACTCCGTCTCCCATCTTCTCTTTATTGACTTATTCATTTGACAATTTAAAATAGAGTATGTTTACATTAATAGCACGTATTTGCAAGCGACAATTTGCCCCGAAGGTGGATGGGGTAACCTGACAATTCTGATTAATATTATGAAGCAATTGTAATTTTCCTCTATTTAGTTGCTGAATCGCCATTAAAAATCATGCGGCTAATTTAAAAGTTGAGTAAGAGATATGCCACGATGAGGAATTGAATACTGGTCATGCAAAGAAAAATGTAATTGGATCTGGCAGATATGTAGCAAAAAGGATTAATTCATGAACTTACAGCATATAATGAGATACAAAGAAACACCATTTCATGCTGATAAATGCTTGCAAAAGTCTAATTAAGCAAACATAACAATCAGGCTCAAAACATTAACTGTGTCTGTGTGTTTGTCATTCCAAACTATTTTCCATCAGTGAAATTAATATTTAATCTTTCAAAATCTGACTTGCAGTTGCTTATTGATGGACACACATCGTCATACATAAAGGCCCAACACAGTTAAGCAGAAAAATAGGGACAAGAATTATACCTCTAGCATCCATGCTCCTAGAGCTGGCTTGTGCTGTTTTTTGCAGAATAACTTTGTAACTCATGAACATAAAAATAATTTGTTTTTCAAATTGACTCTATTCTAAGTCCTCCCCCTCAAATGCAGATGTTAGGATGGTGTTATGTTATGTTTTTTTACTGACGGTACACTGAATGAATAGACATGCTGCTTTTGCGTTTTGATTATTGTAACACTGATTAAAGACCTATTTCTGACATTACTTTATCATTCTTTAAATACTAGATCGTATTTATTCAGGTTGTGCAGTTAGTGACAGTTTGGGCTCCATGGTAGCTCTAACAGCTGGACAGAGTAGCAGCGGGGGGCAGGGCTTAGCCAAGGATCAATTATGTTGTGTACTGCAGCTGCCTGAATTATGTTTACAGGCACTGATTTATTCCAGCAATGGCATAGGAATGATGGGGATTCAAGTGCTGTTTGTTTAAAAATAAAAAATGTCGTTGTGACTGTTCTTTGAAGGCTGATAGTAGAGACAAGAGACAAGGAGAGAACGCCAGGGATATGACATGTAGCATGGTTTGTGCCTCAGCCATATGGCTACTGTCATGTGGATATAGGGGATTACAAAATGCTGCTGTCAGAGAATATTTTACAGAGTTTGACAACTCTCTCCATCCTGCCTGTTACTTGGTTTGTGTGGCTGCTTTCCTTGCAGGTATTGGAGGTGGGAGTGGCAGAGGGTCATCAGTAAAATGGCAACACCTGGGTCCATCAGCAGCACTAGCAACACATGGCCCCTATGTGCCAGAGCTCTTTTATAGACCTTCTTGCTGTTTCTATCATCATCCTGAGTCACCCATGTGATTTTTGTTTGGCATTATGGTTTTAATCGCTGCAACATTGCACTTACACACTTTTCAACCCATGCACTCACCTACACTGATGAGCGTTGTGATTCCAGATGGCACTGTTAGTTTCATTTTCCTCTTATGTTGTTTTTAGATTCATAATTATTTAACTGGCTGGGCTGTGTGCATCTCTGTCTTTTTGTCATAAGAGTAATATCAACGTTTTATATCTTCCAAGAAATGTCAATTAATGTTTCCTCAGTGTGTTAATTAAAACACAGGCAACATTACATGTCCTTCAAAGAGTACACCTTGCAATTTAGTAATACTGTATTCAAACATAATACCCTGTCACTTTCTAATGGTGCTTCCATGGATAGTAGTTTAACTTTTAATGAATGAATGTCCTTCACTGGTTATAAAATATTTAAGAGGAGACTTCTTGATTCAACAAGTTTTTGGTTATTATTAAACTTAGACACATTTTTGAGTGCTGATTTTGAGTCTGTCTATTCCTGTGAGACGTAACCTGAGCAGATCAAATTAAAAAAGCAGTACACTGAGGATTTCTCCAGCGTTGCTCACCCACCATGTGTGGAGCGGCCACAGGGGACAAAGTGAACAGCAATAAAAGAAGATGAGTGAGGGATTTGGATAAGTCACCCAGGATCACCCCATTATATGAGCTATTCCTTTTTAAAACCCTCATCAGCATAGCAGGGCTTTCCAGTGCAGCTTTACAGCTCAGGCAAGACCTCAGTCTCCCAAGAGAAAAAAAAAATTATCTTTTCATACCGCTGCATGATGTAGCTCTCACTTATCAGCTCATGAAAATAAAAGGCCTCCTCCTTTATGAGATTTAACCAATTCCTGATGCAACACCGAACATGTATGTGACACCTACAAAAACTTGCTTTTCTTTTCATTTGCCATCCGTGCAGTGAGCTCTCTTTTTTTCACCACGTGATTAGCAGACACACTATCTGCAAAATAAATTCAATAGGTCATCTTCGAACACTGTTGACTAGCCCTCTGTGAACAAAACTAGGACAAACAATCGAGAGGGCAAGTGTCAAGTGCTTGTGTCAGATAGTGCCAAGTGAATATGCTTTGAGGTCAGAAGGTGACAAAGTTGCTGTTAAAATGATGGACATGAAAGGACAGAATAACATGCCACGTGAATGCTCTGATGAGGGATAAAAAGGTCACGTTTCAGATTCACTGAAATCAGCCGTACATTGCTTTCTAGGTTGTCCGTGTAAGCTAAAAGGTTTTTTCAAAACGTGTGATCATTAAGTTGGAAGTGCACCCCCACCTAACCTTACCACTTTCCCCTTTCAGCTACAATATGTGCTTTATTGATCACAAGCCTCTTACTTGGATTGCTGTTGCAGTTAGCTGTCACTGCTGCAGCCTCACAAACAACACAAGAGACTTCTGAAGCAACAACAATAGCTGTACATGCACTTACATTTTCGCAGGTTGGTGAAAATGCAACATTAAGGCAAGATAGTGAGCTACAAGCTGCAAAATATATTTCACTTTTTTCCTTTTTTTTCTTCCCTTGATTAGTAGACAGTATGATCTGTGTCCACTTGAAAAAGGATGTCCTGGTGAAGTAGGTTCACATTATCATGAGTGACTGTTCTTGTTAAATATTTTAAGTCCCCACTTTGTAGAGAGGAGAGCTAATGTCCAGACAAAAGTCCTTGCCATGTACTCGAGGTTCACTTCAGACATCTTAAACAAAAGAGAAAGGCAATTAAATATTGATTTGGACTTCAAAGGAAATGGATGTGGTCGACTGCAGTCAGCAGAACAAACCTAGAGATAAATGTTGCATGTTTCCTTTAATCAAGTCAAAAAAGAATTAAATAAATCTGGCCATGTGGCATGTTTTCAGATTTCATTTCCTTTAAATAACCCTAGCCAAGGTAAAAGTGCCTCCCTGCTGTGTGAATTACACTTAAAAGGTGCATCAAAAGTTATAATATTATCGAACAATGCATGTTTTGGCAACTGGCCAATGACACATCATGCAAACTGGATTTGTGCGGTCATGTTTTATTCTAAACCTCCGCCGTCAGTATGCATAAAGTTCGGCGGTTTGACAGTGACACCTAAAACTGCTTTCTTGCTTTAACAATTCACTGGTCGTTCACCATTCAACCCTTATTTTTAGCTTTCCATTCTAGTACCGCAAGCAATTTATATCAAGTGGCAGATCTACCACTAGATATGGATTTTTTACATTTTTTTAAAGCAATGGGCCCCTGATTTCAGACAGAGGCAGACAAAAGAAGGCTTTTCATGTCTAGCATGCTATACATGATGTCGAGTTTAAACACTGAGGCTAAAGCTGCTTGTCCTGTACAAAAAGTCAGACTCTTCACCAGTTGATGATCTAACTGAAGCGTATTGAAAGAATGAAAACAAAAATAAAAATAAATCGCCATCTTGTTAGAGCAGTCAGATTCTCTGAGCACCGTGATTGTCTTTCCCCTAAATCCTTATGAATTCTCTTTCACGTTTTCCCTTGATGTCATGACTTTTTCCAATGAGGTCACGGAAGAGTAGTTAGGAAAAGGCATAGGACGTTATTTTTTTGACTATTCGACTGCAGCCTTTGATTGGACAACTGCTCTTCAGGGGGACTGGGCATTTGATTGCTCTCTACAGTAATTCATTTTTCTGCTGGCAGTATAAGTTTCAGTTGGTGGTCCAAATTGCATTTTTATAATACTGATTCATTTGCCTGAATTGTGAGTGTACAAATTAGACTTAGATTTATGTATCTCTAGGTCATTTAATCCTCCACTGTAAATCTATTAGATGGAGGGGGAAACATGAGGGGTAATTCAAGCACACAAACTCCGCTTGTTCCACAGACTTCCAGAGCAGGTGTGAAGATACAGTAGAGAGGCTTTATTAAGTCGGTGTCAGCTAAACAGACTGCAGTAGAGAGAACAAGTAGCAGAGGAGGGTGTCATTCTGACAGGCAGCACACAGAGGAACAGGAGTAGCATTGCTGGGATCAAGATGCACCTGCTGCTCCCTCAAGAGCTCTTCAGCAGCATGGAAATGCAGGAAAAAATAAAACAATAAACACGCCGCTATGCCGTGAACAAGTGAGCCAAATAATGGCATGAAATGTGTTTCAAATTCCATCTCTGCTGAGACCATAATCACATTATGCATAACATTTTGGCGTCTGAATTCAACTCGCCCTTTCACCTGCACAATGGGACTCAGCGACATGTGGGGCTCAATTTGCAAATACCAATCCTGATCTCTTCTCACAAGCCAAGGTGGAACACATAAAACCCCCCACAAAAAAACGTTATAAATGTAGGTATATTCATGTGAATTTTTAGCTTCTTAAAGCTGCAAAAGACAAGGGCATGTGACATTGAGACACACACCTCAATCACATACATATTAATTAAACTCTGTTAGCAATATAAAATACCATGTAATAGTGATACAGCACTGCAAAGTCAAGTGAGCTCACACTAGAACAGAGGTCAGCAGTGAAAGGATGATCAACACAGGCAATCATGGCAATCAATTGTGGGACTTGCCCACAGCACTTATTGGAGTATTGAGTATGCAGCCTGGTCATGTCTCTTTAGTTGGCAAACTCCTATCGATTCCTCAGGCTTACTATACCCACAACCATTTCTTTTAAAACTCACCATTGCTCATGCATCAAAGCTACTGCACAACTCTAAGGGGAATGCAGAACTCGTGTGGAATCCCCAAGTGTTGTAAAAGCACTATCAACTCTACCTCTCTAAAGAGAGAAAGTAGGCCCATATATGTAAGAAGCAATACAATGAAATAAAATTGTCCTGATTTAACAGTAAATATGTTTTTATGGCTGTGTAATGAAATGATACTGTACAGTGAACCTCTTCTTGCAAAGTGTATAAACCGTGTTTATCTGCCCGTTTTTGACAATGCACACGGTTTCCTCTTCCAGTCGTCATCATGATATTATTTATTTTGCCACCATTCTTTAGCCTCTGTACAACCACACAGGTGTTTTCAGTTATTCTGGCTCATTAGAGCTCTGCTCAGGTTGAAGGTTGGCTGGAGCTATGGATGGAAATTTTTAAGGTCGCAAATCCTCATCTACCAATTGCAACGCTAACAGTAATTTGCACCACCCTAGAGGGAGCAACAAAGCTAACATGGAGACTCAAAAATATGTCAATCAATCAGTCCATACACTCCCACACAGTCCTGATCAGAGGTCTAATCAGCCAGATGTACTGAAACACCTGTGTGGGTGTTCAAAGGCTTTATACTTTATACTAGTTTATGGTGATGATCATTCATCAATATAAACATTGGAGGAAGAGATATTCAGATTCTTTACTGAAGCAAAAGTAGCAATTACCCAATGAAATTACTCCATTCCAAGTCCAAAAACCTGAATTCTAAACCATACTTGAGTAAAAGTATGTAAGACTTATCAGCAAATGTACACTAAGGTATTCATTGTTCAGTATATGTCAACGACTGTGTCTTTCTTTGTGTTGCCTGTGTTTTCCCTTACCCTTGTGTCTCTGTGCTTCTCTTACTCTGTGTGTGTGTGTGTGTGTGTGTGTGTGTGTGTGAAAGGGATGTGATCATGTTGCCTCTCTCACTCTCTCTGCTCCCTGATTGCTGTCCAGCCTACACACCTGCTCCTAAACGCACACCTGCAATCCATCCACTCATCTACTAGGCAGTGTAGAAGCCACAGTTCTTGGTCCACTCATCGCCCCAACCAGCCAAAGTGGTAGATCATGTCTCAGACCTCTTGAAGTGTTTGTTCAAGTCTTCATTTTTCATTTTAGCTCCCATTTTTCTCTGCGCTTGTCACTCTGTGCCACGGGATCACTGCCTGCTACTCTGACACGCTTCACCAGCCACCGGCTCTCCTCTTCCCCCTCCGCCACCACCAGCTGGACTTTCCCCTTGAATCACCTTCATCCCCGGAACCTTTTATTATCCATTCCGTTCTCCAAGTCTGTGTCCAACATTGAAAGAGTGTTTTACTGTTATAGACGATGTTTTGGGATTGTTATTGCTAATGCATAATGTGTATGTTGCATTTCAATGCTGTAGATGCATAAGGTTGTGATCAGTTTTAACAAATGTTATAATCTGCTTGGTAGTATTATCTACAGAAATGCATCATATTCTGTAAGAATGTATAAGGTCATCATTTGTTTGTGATGATGCATTTTCCAGCTGATCCAAGAGGGTCTTTAAATAGTTTACTCAGCTTATGAAATATAATTTTCACAACCTGTAAAGGAACACTTAATTCGTCAGTTGATCGGATAAAAGATGTAATATTTGTTTTCACTGGACTTGAAGCATATAAACATTTTTAATCTGAAATGTGCCTAAAGCTGACAGACAAGTGTCTCTTTTGCAAGGGATATCTAATTAACACTCTATGTATATATGTATTATTCCAACAAAGAATATCATTAAATCATGATAATCTTAAAATGGAATACTCAATGTATTCTCAATATGGCCTCACATCATCAAAGCAGTTCAGTGCATCACATATGATTTAGCTGCATTACAAAAGGACCTATTTTAGATGTAAATCAGCATCTATGCTACATCAGCAACACAGCTAAACAGGCCAACAACTTCAATGTTAAAGAGACCTCCTGATTCATACCATTGACAGATGGTAAGCAAAACTTTCTCTCTCTCTCTCTCTCTCCTGTCCGTCCACACTTTGTAGGATATAATGTGCACCAACTGCAGCCCTGGGAACATTAGAGTTAAAAGCATTTGTTAATAATGAAATGAACTGATGGAATGTATTTTAAAAAATTGTGCGCTTTTGCCTCGTTATAAAATTAAGTATTTTCACAGGAATGTAATGGGTTCTACTGTAGCTGCTGTATGTATTTTGCTCTGTCAAGTAGATAAGGTAGAACAACTGATGATTCCTTAGTGGTTGCTGGTTGTTGTGTTTCAATTGTAAAGTGATTTCGGAGAGTAACCGATTGACACGGTACAAAAACAAATTAACAACCAGTTGCCTGCACTTCTTCCAATCTGTATTCAGACCCAATCGTCTTTATCCCACATGGGTCATCTTGAATCAATGGACTGTAACGAGACAACAAGACCCCTGTCAGACCCACCTCCTCCTACAAAGGCTACAGAATGGCTTGGCTCAGTGCTGGAATTGCCAGGTGTGAACTAGCCATGTAGCAAGGAGATGGATACTTCCAGGGCTTCTCACTGGGAGGCTGCATAAGCAGTCGGTGGCTTTAAGTTTCCTGGCTGATTAGGAAGATGTTAAAAGCTTTAGTGACTCAGTGCTAAATAAACATTGAACCTGCAATATAATTTTGTTAACAGAGAAAAAAATGCAGAGTAATACGATACTTCCATAAACACATGCATTGCACTATTAAACTGAAGGTCTAACAAACTAAAAATGGAACGATTAAGACTCTCCTTGTCATTTCATTGCTCTATGCAGACATGTTCTATTCTCAAAACATGACAACTGAGTTATTAATAGAAGGAAATCTCCTGGATGAAAGAAAAAAAAATCCCGCTGCATTTCGCTTCAGAGGAATCAGGAAGGATTATTTTCCATTAGCAAGTCCTGCCAGGTATTTGGAGATTTCAAATGAACATATTTCAACCTCAGCACAACTGCCAGGGCTTAACAGTGGAAGTGTCTACATTACACTGTATTCAAGAGAGTAATAAATTCCATTTTACGGTCTTATTCAGAATATGCTGCTTACAAGCACATTTAGTTCAGCCTTCTAAAATCCCTTTATCCTTTCACAATACCAAACAATCAAAAAAAATAATGCTGGTGCTTATTGTAAGCTAGACATAGTTGTTACGATGTGGTCTATCATTTAACTTAAAATATGAATAGTGGTCATCACAACCTCCAGGTAATAGCTGCAAAACCCTTTGAAATTTCAAGAAAACTGATGTCAGCATATTTCTGCAGCATTATGGAAATTACAACAACACTCCTGTCTCTTACAAATTACATTTATATACTACTAATTTGTTTTGCCAAGTACTTTTGTGTGCAAATGTAATTGTGGTTTCCTGGCAACACAATCGACAAAGGGCTGTGAGTGCCCTAAACATAAAAGATCATCAATCATGCTTTAGTTGCCACGAGTGGATATTGAATTGCTACAAGCACATATATACATTTGCACCTTGGTAGATATATCACACAACATGTTTCCACATTAAGCTGATAGAAAACATAATCAGGACAGCATTAGGTTTCTTTAAAAAAATGCATTTGCTTTTGCAAATTATTTGTATATGATGGTATCTACAAAAATGACTTTGCAGGAGCAACATTATTCTTAACGTACATGCCTATTTATCCCAGCTGAAGTTGACACATTATTGAAATAATGTTTGGGCCAATTTTATTTTGGCTTTGCAAAACTGTGTTTTAATAATTCTGTATTTTATGTGTGGGCCAATTGAATCATTACACGTTTAGATTGATGCAGAGTTACAGACAGAACATCTCGTAAAAGACAAATAAAGGGATCCCTGGACATCGCAATGATGAATAGATGCATACTGCACTACCAAGTTATGCATTTTTTTGTGCTTGTGTTGCTTAACATTACAAACAAAACATTGTTTTTCCCAACTCAAGATCCACATAAATATTGGCAGTTTGGACTTTGGGGAAGTTCAGCCCAGATATTGCTAATTCATAATTGATGCGAATAAACACAATCACCATATCAATGACATTTAAATGACTTTCACGTTAGCTCCAATATATTAGTTCACTGTAGCCACCAAAGGCTTGTGGGGTGTTTGTCATGTGTGGCAGCTCTCCAAACAGTCCCTTTGCAAATACTGCATTAGTGAGTCACTGGTAGTTCTAATGAAGCGAGTATGCTGATGGCAGTTTGAAGATGTCACTGACACAAGCGACCCAATGGTTTCAGAGTAGTTTTTTAGACACTTAACACTACTCTTATGTCATTTGAATCAAGTTGGTGACGGTAAATTCCACTCAGTAATGCCTTACTGGTTAATGAAAAGCCTGCTGAGGATTTGACGAGAACATTATATGAGGTCTGAGTCTGGAATGGTAATAATAAAAATTATATAATGTTAAAACCAGATCATAAAGCGTTTGTGACAACAGGAAAGGTAAATTAAACTGGGTGTCGTTTTAAGGTAGGGTTGAGGAGGAAGGTAAAGATCCAGGTTGCATGTGAGAGTGATGTTTGTTTGACTTTACTACTTGTTATATTAGTCACTAAAGATAAAGGGTTATGATACTCAGCAGAGACTTTCTTCACCCTAGTTTTTAATAAGGGCTTACTATGAGCTGCTGAGATCTGTAGCGCTGTGTATTTCCACTGGGACTCTGCTGTTTATCGACCCCATACACTGGCTCTGAATACACCCAGAACTGAGTCTTGCTTGCTTATTTCCCTCACTAACCATCAAACATTCCATGCTTGGTTGCATCTCAGATTACTGGATGTAGCAAATTATTTCCTGGAATGAGAAAATAATCTCAGATTCAATATCCTTGAAAAATAGTTTAAACTGACCCATGCATTGTCGTAGTATTTGCCATTATAACTCTCTTGTAGTCGTACCGGTATTAGCCCTGTCCTATTTTCAGGTGTATATAGGAAATCCAACTTTTTAAGCATTATTCGGCTGAAGTCATAAATTATTACACTGATTATGCAGAGCAGCAGAAGTGTTCAATTTATGCATCAATGAGCTTGCAGAGAGTGAATCGTGCAGTCTCCCCTGAAATCCCATTGTTGGCTTTTTTAGTCAGATTTTGATTTTCAACCCACTTGGTAATCTATATGGACATTATTGGGTTTACTCACTCACTGAATTACCTCAGAGATTGACTTACACACAAGCTATCTTTTTGAATGACATATAAGATATAATACATCTTATTGAGGCCCTTATCTGAATCCATGTTTTTTTTTCTGAGAATAACCTCAATCATCAACCTGATTCTAAATGACCCATGTGTTTGTGTGTACTTCTGCAAGCAATAGCTGAAAATCAGCCTCACTTTGACCACTGAATAGGAGTGGCTTTTGGTATGTTCTCTTATAAACTATAACGAAGAAAAATGTCTGTTCTTGCTCTGGCAAGATTTCCCGAGCAATTTGAATCAGCTTTCTTAAATAACCCAGCCCATGTCCGTCAGCAAAACCTGGTGTTTAAAAACAAGCAGCTAAATGTGTTTGGCTTGCCCAGTTTTTAAAGTGAATTAAAGATTGAAGCCAGCTCTTCTTTCAGGCTTCTTTCAAACTGTAATGGAAAATGTTTGTTGCACCAATTAAGGGCATTGAAGAAGAGGTGGTGGATATTTTTGATCCACTTGAAACACCCAAAGTTCAATTAGAGGTGAAAAAAAGGATGTTCGCTCATCCAGCATCCCAGCACTGCAGCTGTACATGAATTACGTGCCATTTGCCCTATACTGTTAATCATTTCCTGTCAAAGCATCTTAATCATTTAGAAGGCATTTTTAAACTTAGAGTACATACACTTTACGTGACTCAAACAGTACATCCTTATGGTAACAGCATTTATTTTTATACAAGAAGCGTCACAGAATGTTTAAGTATGGAATTACCACTAAAAACTGAAATTTTGAAAAACAACCAGACTGACAGCTGAGAAATGTGCTAGTGGAGACCTTTTATTGTTTCTATATTATTGCTAGTAATGCTCCTAGCCTTTAAACTCACACCCCCCATAGTGTGCGGCTGTGGCACACGAGGTAGAGCACTCGTCCCGTAACCACAAGGTTGGTGGCTCGAACCCCTCTACAGCCAACTAGCCGAGGTGTCCCTGAGCAAGACACCTAACCCCCAGTTGCTCCCTGGGCGCTTCTTAGCAGCCCACTGCTCCTCCGGGATGGGTCAAATGCAGAGAATTGTAATTTCCCCATTGTGGGACTAATAAAGGCTTAATTATTATTATTAAATTTGTGACTCTCTGATAAAGATATGATAAAATGATATATATATACATATACAGCTCCGTCATCTCAATGATAGCACAGCCTGTCCTGTCTGGGCAGCCAGGTCTGTCTCTGTCTTCTTTATCAATCAGTCTGTAAAACGTCAATTTTTTTTTTCTGGTTCTTATCAGTTATTGTGGTTAGGTAGTCTGCCACAGTATACTATCTGTTTAGGGCCAACTGTTTCTAGTATGTGTCGTAAATGTTTGATATCTTCACAACAAGTGATGTATTTTTCTTTTTCTTTAGCTATAATTGGATTAGTTCTAATCTTCTGAGTGATAGTGTAACTGCTCCGAGGCTGGCTGAGATTTTAGATATCAGAAGGTGAAAGGTCAGCCAGCTGGCTGAGGGGGACTCCCTTTTATGTTCAAGTCTTGGCAGGCAAGGGCTTTAAATTTATAACAGGCAGGGTCGCTCTTTTAGATATGGCTCAAGAATATGATAGAACTTTTTCGAGTACTTGAAAATAGAGGATATTGGCCTAATTCAGCCCTGCATGCAGAGTTTTGGGGTTTTCTTTGTACTCTAAAGAATAATTTTGAAGAACTCAGCACGCAGGGATTCAACTGGAATTTTGTCCCATTTTGCCCAACTATTTTGGAGTTAGGGGCCCCATACCAAACTGCCATATAATGCCACACTCTCTCAGCATCCCTCTTATCCTCTAAAAATCTCTTTCTGTTCAAGAAATATTTAATTACTTACTTACTAATTTAAATGCGTAACATGCTGTAAGAGAGCAAAGGATGTGGCACAGCTCAGAGAAGATGAATGGCATGAATAATGTATGAGTAAAGCTCAATTAAATTTTGAAAGTTTAACAGGAAAATTACCTAATCACATAGTTCACCAATTATGGCATTAGTCCTATTGCCTTTGATCCAAAATGTGCGTACAGGATTTGTCAAGTAGTTAAGGAAATTTTGTTTTATTATAATTGAATTACATCCAAAATGTCATTATCACAGATGCATCTGGGTAATGTCAAGGTGCTTCTGAATCTTCCCAAGCGATACATTTTACAATATGCATTGATAATGTCAGTTTATATCCTCATTGGGTTATCTGTGAGGTCTGAGACGTGTTGACAGGTTTCTGTGTTCTCTTGCCAGGAAAGGGGACAAGATCAGTGGCAGCAGGGGGCAGTGACTAAATGCTGCAGTCAAGACAGACAGTTTCTAACAGTCGTCACTGTCCGTAGAGGAAGTCACAGAAACACTCACATCCTGTTATATCTGATCCCAGTTTCATAGAATAAAATGTTTGTTTTATGAATTTGCTCCTTCGTTAAATTTGGCTGTTTGTTTTTCTTTTTTTCTGCTGTACTAAGGTGTCTATAGCAAAAGAGAGCTTGATCTTAATGAGTTTAATTATGATGATTCAATTCATAATGGAGTTCATTATTTATGTCAAATATATGTGATCATTTCAAACCCCAGCCCTATATGCCTCATCTCAAGAGGGTTTATATATGTAGAAATTCTCATCAGACATCAGATCATGGGTTCAGTGAGTTATTCTTCTACTTCTTTCATAATACAAGTATGATAAAATAACACTCTGTTTCATAGAGAAAAATAAACATGTTGATGGAACGTTTGTTTAACATTACATAGGCTACAGATGTAGGAAGATTATAAGTACTTCATAGTGGAGCGACACACTGCTCTTTGTGAAACAGTAACTCAGGCTATTCCTGTCTGACTCTTTCAAAAACCCTGCTTTCGTTTACACAGGAACACTTTGTATAATTCATCAGATGTTTTCTTGATGGGGAAGCCCTTGAAGTTACAGTAAGTGGTTTATGGAATGTAATACAATCTCTGGGTCTTGTCAAAGTCTTTAATATATTACTTTGCCTTTGAATTACAAATGAGCTGTTTACATAAAATAGGTAGTCTATCATTCCTTTGGTGAACAGAAGAGGATTAAAAATCATTAAATCAATTGTTGAACTGATTTGAATGTTCTAGGAAAGGGCTTGCATATGATAGAGTTAGTCTCAAATCCTAAATGTCACAGGGAATTTAAAAGGCCAAGATGGTCACCTCAGGTATAAACTCAGAGAAAGGCTTAGCAAATTTATATTTATTTTGAGTTTGTTTGAAGTGACAGAGAGCGTGCCTGGCTTATGAGGGGGATCAGACTGTTGTGCTATTGATCTCTTTGACTGGATATCCAAAGATGCAACATCAACAGTAAAATATAGTCACAAAAGAATAGTGCAGTTCAAGAAAAAAAACATATCACTAAAATGTTTAGAATGGATAGTTAGCTAGTTAAAGCAACAGAAGATGAATGTGATTTTGCCACAGATGTAGCAGATAAAGAAAACATAAAATCAAAGATGACCTGACTTCAACTCGTAAAACTAAGGTTGGGGAGCATTAACCATGACATTAAAGAAATGGAATGCACATCTCTTTTGCAATGCATGTTTAATGCTTTTCTTCTAAAAAGCTACCAGTGGAACTCAGATTTGGAAGCAAAGGTGGAAGAAGGGGAACAATATTCTGTCGGACATTTCAAAACACAGATTACCCCAACCACAGAGTTGTGTAGTGTGAAATTGGCGAGTGGTGTAGTGTGAACGATTCGCAACTGAAAAGACCCTCACCATAAAAATCTAAGGACGTTCGCCTTCTTCTCTTATCCAGTGTGTGAAAATAAAATGTCTGTTGCTTCAGATGTTGCTTCAGATGATAAAAGTGCTAGAGATACCAAACAGCAGTGAACTGCAACAGTAAACACACATTTTAAAACTCAGACCAACGGCTTTTTTCGCTTGTCTACAGTTCTACAATGCCTTTTTTTCCCATGAAAGGTCATGCACAGGACTCGTCAGAAAAAAATTCCAAACAGCAGATCAACCATCTTTTAGTAATGCCAAAATCAAAACTGGATCTCAATGTCACACAGCTATACAGAACTTAAAATTTGATAATTCGGAACCCAATCAGAACTTGGGACACGCTATACTGAACTTTTGGTGTCTTCCTTCTGAAACTGCATCACAATACAGGGATGCAGAGTTGTCTATGCTAAATGTTTGTCATTTTCCAGAAAAAGACGAGCTTGATGAAATGAAACAACCAAAAAACAAATGCACCAGTGAGGCCAACTTTCAAATTAAGACATTGAACTTGTGACTGCCTATCTAGCTTCTTTGTCCCTGCATTTTTAAATACATCTGCATCTATTACCGAGAAATAGTGAAATAAGCTTTAGCAGAATTTTCCTTCTTCCTTGTCCCACTGTGTTCCCTCTCCTTTTCTTCCCCTTCTACAGGGCTTTGTGTGTTCAATTTACTGCCTGTCTTCATTTGACAGAAGAGCCAGCCCTTTACCGCAAAGATAAAGGGACAAATCTGATCTCTTATTGTTATGCCAGCAGAGAGTGTGAAAACACTGGTACATCTGAAGTAAGACACTCTTAGTTGCCACAATTTCTAAAGTGTTGTGAGTAAAGTGTCAGTCTTGAGTGTGTACATATACCCCTGTCACAGGATATGTGTCACATACTAACAGGTACATGCTCTTCCTTTAGTTAAGGGATGAAGTCATTGTTCTGGATCACAGTCAGTGATCTAGAGATGCAACCACCAATTTTATTTGTTTCCTGATTTAATGTCTGGTTTAAAAAGTTAATTGAAGGTCTGAAAAACTACATGACTAATCATAACTTTTTCCATTGTTTTATTATGTTCCCTTTGAAGAGAGCAGGAGTCTGTCTGTTAGCAAGAAACACTTTTTCAAATCATATATAGTGTTATCATCTCCATTCAAGTCAAGAGAGGGTGATTATTACTGTTCGTTGGGTTTGATATGAAATACATAATTACAATTTGCCCTGAAACATTGGCCTAACAAATAATTGCCAGTCTTCAAACACACCATAAATCATATACTGGGTTGTTAAATAATGAATTCACATCAGAATATCAATAAATATAGAGGCAAATAATGAAAAAATAAATATAAAAGTAGAAATGGTTCCTGTGCCTCTAAGCAGGACTAGGTATACAGTATAAATACAGTATGCAGGTTGTTATTCACCAATAGGCTACAGAAATAAAACACTGCTGTTCTGGAAGTGATAACTTTGTACCTTTTTTAGTATCAGTAAGGTGAACATGTGTGTAGATGCAAACTCCATCAAAAGTTTCTGTAGCTGTTTAAACCTACAGTTTATTCTCAGCACAACCAGAACAGGGCTGTGCATCTATGATAGCCATGCATATTTTATCAAATGAAAGAAAATAAAAATATCATGTGCTTTTGCAGTCTAAATTCACATTTGAACTGTAGATTTCTTCATGACGTGACAGAATACAACACCCTGGACTATCATAGTCAGCAGAATCTCAAAACCAAAGGTCAACATGTCAAAAATAAATCTACAATCCCACACCAGACGTACAAAAGCCCTTACTAGTCATACCGATTCAATGTCAAACTAAAGTTTATTTATATATATATATTTTCTTGAGATTGTGACTTTGGTTTCAGGCCAACATTGAAGTTATAAACCACTGACCAGCATGGCAGAAGCAGAGACAAAGGGCTGCCACAGTGAGATGTTTTAAACCAACTGTGGAATCTGTGTTGTTTGAAACACAGTCTCCTTTGCTGTTAAAACATCCTTAAAATTGAAAGATGACACATCATTAAAATGGTCAAAACTACTAATAGCAATTTGATGCAAAGTCAAAGCAATCTTTCCCAGAAAATCTGTGATTGAAAAACGTGACTTAATTAATAACTCCATCCCACTGTTTAGTGAAAATTAGGGGTTGTGTGCATGAAGATGAACAGCTTGTTGCAGCTAAAACTCAACATTCTGTAATGGAGGGAAGCAACAAGAACCCCTTGCTTTTTTTTTTTTTGGCATATGCTGCTCATAAAAACATTTAATGGGGCCTAACATGAATTGGCTCAGGACAGTTATACATACGCAGGGTAGCATGTGCGTGCACACTAACACACACACACACACACACACAATTGCTTCAGTCATGCACAAACTAAACAACACAAGGCTCAGCTTCTTTTTGTCTTTCGTGTGTGTGTGTGTGTGTGTGTGTGTGTGTGTGTGTGTGTGTGTGTGTGTGTGTGTGTGTGTGTGTGTGTGTGTGTGTGTGTGTGTGTGTGTGTGTGTGTGTGTGTGTGTGTGTGCGTGTGTGTGTGTGTGTGTGTGTGTGTGTGTGTGTGTGCCCCCGCATTCCCAGTAAAGAGCAAGCCTGTTTATCAGGCTGCTATTTATCAGACTGCTAATCAACCTGATAACCTGCAGCTGTGCTTGCTGCCTGGCTCAGCCACCCTTCACTCTTCACCCACAGCAGTGTTAAACCACAGCCCTCTGCTATACTCTCATATTTCTTCAACCTCCAAGACGTGTTGTTAAAATCACAGGGGTTTTGGTCAAACGAAGTGGTAAGTATTGCAAAGAAATGCTCTATGACAGTTTTTCTCTGTTGTTTACACACAAAAATGGATCTATATGCACACAATTCTGAAAACTTGAAGCTTCTGTATCAATAAAAAGTGGATAATACAGCATTTATTTCCGGGAATGTCGCCAAAGACACCCTGCTTGTGATACTGCAAATATATATATATTGCAATACTTTCATCTGTGGTCAATAGGCTCCATCACCTTTGTGTTACCTCCTTTGGTGTTCAGATTTATTTTTAATGATTTATTTTTCATTAACCAAGAGTACATGATACAATTCAGACTTGTTGTACAAAGTACAAACAGAGATCTGTGTCATAATCCCAAAGCAAGACTATTTGAGCTGTGTATGGTAAACCAGCTATTTTGCCCCGTACCCCTGTGATCCTGAGAATGATTTGTGATGAGGGAAAACATTGCATGCACCATACTACTACAACCTGTCTAATTGCCTATAGTAATACCATTTGACTTCATCACTTATGTTATATACTTTAGTTGCTCTGTGCTGTTTTTTTACAACAGCAAGTTGCAAAATGAAATGTTCTATCATCCGTGCTGTAGTTTAAACGTGTGAAAAAACTGATTGCAGCTGTTTTTCAGGCACTACAGCCCTTGCAAACCAACACAGGTGATTCCAGTTATGGTTACGCTTGATTAGACCATAACCATAATCTTTTTCATAGCAGACATTTTACCTTGTCATAGTAGGAAAAGCACAGGTGTTGCTGACAACGTTAATGATGGCCTTGTATGTATCCTTGAGGTCTTACAAAGATGTTAAATGTGTTTCATTTATCACAGAAAAAAGGCGGTCTGAAACTCCAAAGGGACCTTTTAGGAGTCTGAAGTCTGAAAAACATGACTGATGAAACATTATTTTTTGAATGACATTTTTTGAAACTGCAAATGCAGTCAGTCACCTAATTATACCGTCACAAAAAATCAGGTCTTATCTGATAATAATGATTCAAAATAAAAAATGTGCAACCATTTTCGGCATTCCCGCATAAATGTATCCCAATCATATCCTTCTGGGAGCGACACTGACTTTACACTTCAAAGACTGTTTAGAGGCTTCTGGGAGAATAGCATTAGCCTTTTGTGCCAAGTCTGCCTCAAGTGACATTACTTCAGGACCTCTGTAGCCCACTCCTCATCTTTTGAAACCGCATTAGCCACAACTAGCATCACACATACATATATTGTGTGTATGTTATTGCAAACAACAGAAAGGAGAATGCAACAAAGAACAATAGACTTGAATTTCATTAGTGGCTTGAACAATGCGCTGAACAATTTGATAGGCATAAACACAATTAACCCTGTGCTATCCATACAGTTCACTTCATTACAGAGTAATTGAGAATCAGACCAAGAGATTTTTTTTCACACACTGTTTAATTAATCTCTATAGTTGAAGACTCCAAGTCATAAGGGAGAGGCAAATTGAGTCGGACAAAAATCCTCATTGAGCGATTTATTAGTTTTATCGTATAGCATGGTGTGTCTAGTATTGCATGAATGCACTCGCACAAAACAAAGAGGTTTCATTCAGTGTTCATGAATACATTTTTTTTTTTCACTGTGTTGCATGTTGAAGGTTGCATGTATAGACTTGATAGTGTGCTTCTCCAATGTATCCTTGAGTAGGATAATGTCTTCACATAGCTGTTATAAATTCATATTAAAGGAGTCCTGTTTCACACACACACATCCATAATGTTCCACATGCGTGCATTCTGCTGAAGTCCTTATAGATTTGTTGTACTTGTAAGTACCCTTGGGTCCTGCCAATAACAATAAGGCAATCATCAATACTGCATTAGCATTTTGATGCCAACAAACATATTTGAGTAGCTGCATTCATACCAGAAAAAACATCTGGTGTCTTGCATAGAAGAAGCATAAAACCACAGACCACCAATCAGTCCATCAACAGCCTAATAGGACTCACTGGCCAGTATAATGGTATTACACAGAACGCAAGGCCCATAAATCAACTGGGGGTTGATCAAAGCAAAGTGAACAGAGCTGCTGTTATCAAAGAATGATCATACTTTTGTCAAACATCCAAGACTCCCAAACAACAAGCTTGCATGTCTGTAATATCTTAGCTCATTGCTCATCTGAAGGAAACCTTGAAAGGTTATTACATGGTATTGTAGAGTAATATAATTCACCGGTCATACAAGATTAATTTACCCCTCCCTTAATGAATGTGATAATGGAATAGTAAATGGGATGCCCTAAAAGAATGCTTGTACCATTCTGCAATATGTCTGTGTAGCGGACATACACATAAAGTTCTTGATAAAACTATGATGTCTATGACATAATCTAAACTAATAAACTTTGTCCAGAGACTGCCCTAACAAACTTAAAGGTCACTAAGTGGTTAGCCTCTCAATTAACCATGTGCCTGGAAAACGTCCAGATAGGACCTGGGGTCACGTTTTACACGTTAAGGCTGAAACTTCCATGTTTTATGACCCCATCTTTCTGGTTTTTACAAAAATCCATGGACAGTTCTGTCCTATAACCTTTTGCAGGCTCGGAGGCCCAGTGTGAGCCGAAACATCTCCACAGGCTGGGAGGATCCGGTGCTGTCTAATATGCCATGCAGCTCCGACCTGCGATGCTGGAGGTTAATTCCAGCAACTATTGAGAGCAAGAGACTCTAAAAGAAAAGACTTTGAACTGAAAGACAATTTGAAACTGGCAAAGATGCACTAAATACCCCTGTAGCTACAAAGGGGGGGGGTGATAAGATGACTCAGTATCTTGCTGAGAGAGATAGATACGAGGAAGACCGGTTCAAGCCAAACTTCAACAAAGAAGAGGACCAGGTTATGAGGATACCAGAGAAAGCCAAACCAACTGCCACAGAGTGAGAGATGGAAGAATGTGATTCAAAAAACTACAATCATCCAACAACCTTCAAGATGCAGAGAGGGCCACAGAGGAACAGCCCCCTCTGCATGCAGCTTAACCTCCAATCTGCCCCTAAGAGCCATCAGGTGAAACAATACCATTTCCAAATGTAAATTATTTTGATGTTCCTAGGCCAAATACTATAATAATAATCTTAGATATAAATAACTTAGACCTAAAGATCTAAATTAAATTTAAATTAAAACTAATATAAAGTTGCATCACAATCTTCCCTGTTGCTTCTTAAACTCTCAACTGCTAAACGGTGCATAAATATTTTGAACAAAATTTAAGTTTTAAAATGCATTGTTACGCAGTGCCTTTGTGACTGCGAGAAATACTATTTGTGTTAATTCATGTCAAAAAATTATGTAAATACCTCTCAGGGCAAGGAGTCTGATGTTACCTCCAATGCTCTAAGAAAACAAAAACAGAGGACAAATATAATACTAATTAATATTTGAATGCTCTTTTAAAGCTAGTGTAGGTAATGTTTTTTAAACCTTTTGTTATTTGTTGAAATTCTCTTTACATCTGACAGCAAACAATAAATCAAACATTCTCACAAAAAAAGGAAAAAATACAGTATCTGAGCACACTCTGCCCTGTGCGTCATCAACAATCTATTAGTTTAACAGCTGTAAGTACTAACAATAGCCATGTTTGTAGTATACATTCATTATGATATGTTTACGTTCAAAGTGATCATTTTGGGGGAGTGGCTTTGGAGGGAGGCCAACTTGGCTACATTCTTGCGAGATTTAGGGACATTTCAAACTATGATATCGCAACACTGGGCTGGGTTTTTCAGTTGGATAATTTCGAAATCCAGCATATTCTTGTTGGTTTCTCCAATGTTGCTGACCTCAGCTATAATATTTTGCAGTTGGGACTTAGTCTTGGTTGGTGTTTGTTTTCCTGTAACACTGGAGTTAGAGAAGCGTTTTAGCCCGGCAGCTAAAACCAGCTGAAACAACATCAGCACAGGCATCCAATAGCTTTCCCCACAATTGGCTCAAATAGGCTTGAAATGGAGTCATTTGGCTCTCGTTGGCTATCCAAGCACATGCCTGTCTGCAGAAGATGGCTTGAGGGGAGTTTTAAGTCTGTCTCCCATTCGGCATATAACGATAAAAAGTAGACTTAATCTTGCGGCAACATCGAAAAGAGACACATTGAAGAGGAGAGCTTTAATGAGAAGACTGGCAGATGGCATAATCCATCCTGGTTGTCCAAACAAAAAAAGGTTAATAGCTTAAGTGTTTGGAGTTCTTAACAGGAGGAAAAACTGACCTGCCACAAACTGTCTGGGGCAGCCCACAGCCTAACTTAATTTCCTGGCTACTGATCGGGATGGGATTGGATCAGTTTTACTTGATGTAGGTCAAGAGAATCGCAAACATATGGAGCCAGTGGTGGGTCATGACATAATAAGACCCTATCAATAGGTGCAAGCCTGTATACTCCAACTATTTAGATGTTTTCATTCAATTAAGTTATTGTTTTGAGAAAGGAATCACTGATCTCTGATATTCCTGATTTACATTTTTCATCAGTGAGTCTACAGAAAGCATCTCATATAGAAGCTTGATATAGTTGTCAGAATATTTTCAAACGGATAGTCGGAGGGAGTGGAGATAAATGATGGCGTCCTTTGAGACTTTAGTAATTCTTTAGACTTAACAGATGCAACAACAGAGTGTGAAAGAGATGTTTTTTTATGATTATCTCCTGCTGAGAAATCTCATCATGACGAAGGCCATGATGAGATTTCTAATTTGTTAAAACTTCTAAAATATCTGTTGTCTGAATCTTCCACAGCAAATACATAACAACGTGTTAGGGCAAAATGTTGCTCCTTTGACTCAAGGATACAGCAGCAGAGCAAATCAACCGACCTCATACTCGCAAAACATTCAAGTTTTTGTTCTAATCACTAGTATTCAGAATCCCTGCTCATTTTTTGGCGGAAGCCAGCTGCCGTTCTTTTTTTTCCCGCACACACTGAGATGACCCAGAGCTGGTTGAAAATAAGCAAACTTTCCCTTAAAGTTTTATGTGCAGACATGTCTAAAGAAACGTCTCTAAAAATTGGTGGAAAGGTTTTGGCATAATTCCGACTGAGGTATATTTATTTGATAGTCTTGCACCTCATAGGATTATGCAAGAACGAGGCTGCGTGTGATAGAGAGGATGGGACACTTCCATGATTTACAAGCCTGACAGGAACAATTAGGAGGGTACATTCAGAAGGCTATTACTCAACATAGACAAAATGAAAAGCCTGCCTTTCATTTGCATCAATGCAGCCATGAGGGAAGCAAGTGGAAGTGTGGCTGGAAGAAGATAGTGTTTGTTTCCAACTAGGGAGCCTATTAAAAGCTAAAATAGCCCCTGCATTTATGTTTTGCACAATACGGTCAAGCTTTTGGCACAGACATGCTCCATTTGTTTCATTGTGTACTATCCTGATGATGGATACTGACAGAATACAACATGCTACAAATAGAAAAAAGCTGTGTATTGTTCGTTGCTAATTTTTTCCTGAATTTGTCTAATTGCCATTGAATGCGACTGGTGGGAAGATATATACATTACAGTACACTGTACAGAACTGTCATTTCTGTAACGCACACAGAGTCTGTAATTAAGGACTGATATCGTCTTTTTCTGTGAATCTAAACCTATGGGATGAATATGCAGGACTATTAAATAAAACACTAAAACTGAAACGAAAGAATGGGTATTCGTTCCACAGCTACATACAGCAATGATTATTAGTTTAAGATGATCGGCATTCATTATCATCCTTTGCATACAACATATTCTTGCAGTATTTACCCATGTTTGCGTGAGTGCAGGTAGATGAAAGTCTGCAAACAGGAAAGCACAGCAAGAGGCAATTAGAGCAGCTGCAGTATTTCAAGGCTGGCCTAATGGGTCACGTGTGAATGCAGCAACAAGGGACTTCCAGCAGCTCCCGTCCCCACATCTGCTGAATAAATGAAGAGATCTCTCCAAAAAGAGCACAGTGTTCTTTGACAGCTGATCAGAGTTGTGGGGATTATGCATGTATGTGTGTGTATACGTGTGTTTGCGTATTGAATGGTTCGAAAGAGCTGAGTAGCATAACGATCACTGTTGCAACCTGTGTTTACAACCGAGTAAAAAGACATGGGCATACTGATCAGGAGTCTGCACACACATTCGCATTTGTCATTCAGTAAGTATAGGAGAAAGAGGTTTAAGCAGGACGGTTTTCATTTAATCACACATCCACCTGCTTTGGACTATTACTGTCTGCTCCTGCAAAAACACCATCCCATTCTCCCTTTCAAGCTACAATTTTGATCAGTTGTCTGTAGAAAATCTGTCTTCCATCATCCCACAAGGAAGATGAGATATATGTAGCCTTAATGGAAATGATACAGATATTCAGTTGCTCTGATGTTAAACAAGTCCCCTTTGGAAGATGTGAACTGGAAATAAGCCTTAGCATAGGTAACAAAAAATGGAGATCATGCATAAAGTCCTCATTACTAAGTTACAAACTGAATTGTCACATAAGGTATTGAGGCAAACAGAAGATACTCCAGGAAGTCACTGTGCCAGGCCAAGAAATAGTCCAGCACCTAAAAACAGGGAAACCATACATTTCTTTTACTTTTTTTTTTCTTTTAGTTAGTTAAGTTTTTACTTTTAGTTCTTCGAAACCTTTTTTAGGACAACTTGCAATCCCACATGTGTATTGAAAGAAGACGCCAGTAATGGCGACTTGTTGTCTACAAAAAGAAAGAGCAAGGGAGCATTTTTTATGAATAGCATTTTTGTAGTTATAATACAAATAACGGAAGGTAATTTATTTATATGCATGGATGAGACCAAAAATGACAGCCTCTCATATGAAATCGTATATATGAAATATAAATAAGATATATGAATTTATCATATTGCATTCATCCCACTGCATCCTATGAGGGGCCGCCTGGGACAGAATTCATACTTGGTCTTACACACACTATTATACTCTCTCACATACACTATTATACTCTCTCACATACACTTATATACTCTCTCACATACACTAATATACTCTCTCACATACACTATTATCAGGGCTCTAAATTAACACCCGCCAACCCGCCAAATGCGGGTGAAAATTCATTTTGGCGTGTATTAAAAAAAACTCACTAGCCGGCTTGGCCGGTGATAAATGAGTAACTTTACCATCTATTTCGCGGGACGCGTGAGCACGGTTTCTATGGGAACGCATCCGTCGAGGCTGCCGTACTAGGGGAGGGGGCGTAGGTCACTCTTGGGTTGGAAAAAACGATAGACGCCGGTACAAATACAAATACAGACACAAACACAAACAAGATGTGGCGATGGTTGGGACAGCCGGCCATCAAGAGAAAGGATATTCCTACCAAAGAGGTAGGGGAGGAGGAGGATATTGGACCTCGCGAAAAAAAAAAAAAAAGGAAATTTAACTGTAAATGGCTAACTGGTCGTGAGTGGCTCGTGTATGATCACGAAAACAGCGTAATGTTCTGTCAGGATTGCCGAATGTATGCTAAAGAAAAACACAAAACGCCGGCCACACTTTGTGAGGAAGAAAAATGGAACTGATGTAGATGGGGGCTCTGAGTCAGAGTCCTCAGAGAGCTCTGCCTCTGATGATGTTTAACCTGTCTCTTTGTACATAATACATTTGTGTAATTTTGTACATTATCTGCACTAAAACATGTTTAGAGTTGTTTAAAGTTTTAAGTTGTAAAACGCTGGCCCCAGCCCCACCTTCTGGCGGTTAGGATTTATGGCTCTCATAATCTGTCTTTTTTGCACGGGAAAAAATGTGGCTAGTGGAAATTCTGATTGGCTGGTAACTTCAGAAACTTACCAGCCACATTGGCTGGTGATCAAAAAAGTTAATTTAGAGCCCTGACTATTATACTCTCTCACATACACTTATATACAGGGCTCTAAATTAACACCCGCCAACCCGCCAAATGCGGGTGAAAATTCATTTTGGCGTGTATTAAAAAAAACTCACTAGCCGGCTTGGCCGGTGATAAATGAGTAACTTTACCATCTATTTCGCGGGACGCGTGAGCACGGTTTCTATGGGAACGCATCCGTCGAGGCTGCCGTACTAGGGGAGGGGGCGTAGGTCACTCTTGGGTTGGAAAAAACGATAGACGCCGGTACAAATACAAATACAGACACAAACACAAACAAGATGTGGCGATGGTTGGGACAGCCGGCCATCAAGAGAAAGGATATTCCTACCAAAGAGGTAGGGGAGGAGGAGGATATTGGACCTCGCGAAAAAAAAAAAAAAAGGAAATTTAACTGTAAATGGCTAACTGGTCGTGAGTGGCTCGTGTATGATCACGAAAACAGCGTAATGTTCTGTCAGGATTGCCGAATGTATGCTAAAGAAAAACACAAAACGAATAATTTCGTGGTAGGAACCAATAATTTCAAAGTAGAAGCAGTAAAGGATCATGAGAGTGCCCGAAGTCATCAGGAGAGCCTGAGGACGAAAACCGCCAAGACGTGTCGTATCGAAGAGAGTGAAGCTGGAAGGAGCCTTGCCTTAATGAAGACGTCCGAGTTCGAGAAGATGGAGCTACTTTTTCGCAATGCCCACGCCATCGGGAAAAAAGGCAGGCCTTTCACCGACTTCGCATGGATGTGTGAGTAAGTGGATTAACTTTATTATTTACATGTTTCAGACTCATTACATTTTATACGGTATATTGACAGTACTATTTTAGTAACTATTTTAAAGTTCAGCCTCACACTTTATCAGTCACATAACATGCAAAGGTTTAACATGAATATATCATGTGGCCACCACGATTGCCCTAATACAAGCATTTTTATATATGTGTTTTTGGTTATTATTTATTTCAGGGTTGATAGAAAGAAAGGCTTGAAGATAGGAGAGACATACACAAATGACTATCAGGCAAAAGAGTTCATTCACTACATAGCGGAGGATGTGAGGAGAAAGATGAGGGCAAGATTGTCAGATGTCAAGTTCATCTCTGTCATGTCAGACGGATCCCTGGACAGTGCAGTGATTGAAGAAGAGATGGTCTATGCCAGGAGTGCCAGTGAGGGGAAGATCAAAGTTGATTTTGTCGGGATAAAAGCTGTTTCAAAGCCAGATGCTACAAGCATAGCTGAAGCTGTGTGTAATGTAATGGAGAGTGAAGTCAGCACTGATTGGAAGAGCAAGCTGGTGGCCATCACCACAGATGGAGCAGCTGTAATGACAGGAGTCAACAATGGTGTAGTTACCAAGCTGCGTGCAGACCGATCGTATGTGCTGGGGATCCATTGCATGGCCCATAGACTTGAGCTCGCCTTTTCAGATGCAGTGAGGAAAAATGTGATGGCCAAGAAGGTTGAGGACCTATTGAGTGGACTCTACACCTTGTATCACAAGAGTGGAGTAAACAGGGCCAGCCTAAAGCAACACTTCGGGGAGCTCCACATGAAGGCTTTGATGCCAACCAGAGTAGGTGGAACCAGGTGGCTGCCACATCTCCTCAAAGCACTAGACCATTTCCTCAGGGGCTATGCTGCTGTTGTACGCCACTTACAGGAAAAGGTATGATAATTTATAGCCTACTAAAACCAACAGTGTAGGTGGATAATTTAATATTTGTGCCTTGCTTAATACATTTACATGTCAAACACATGTCTGTCAGTGATATAAACAGGTAGGAGACACAATACAAGCCAAGAATTGCATTGGAAAAACAAAATAAATATGAGACTAAAATCATATTTGCATAATAATTTGGAATTCAGTGTAAATGTTGTCTGTGATTTAATGCTGTTGTTTTGTTTGTAGGCCCAGGAGGAGACCACTGTCAGTGTTCAGAGGGCAAAGGCCAAGGGCTTCCTTAACATAGCAAAGGATGGCGGAGTCCTACGGTTTTGCTGTCTTCTCCATGACATCATCTTTCAATTGAGCAACCTTTCCAAGTCACTGCAGAAGTCAGCAGTAACCCTGGCTGAGGCTCATAGCTGCCTGTCCTCCACTCAGGCTGTCATAGAAAAGTACAAGTCAAGGTATAGAATAGAATACTTTTTTTCATTCTGCCCATGAGACATGAAAAGAACAAAATGCAGAACTCAGGTCTCGGTATAATGATAAATAAAAACAATAAATACTAATTAAAATCACCATCTAAAATATGGTGAGTATGTATTATGTATATGTATGTATAAGATATGTATCATATGTCATACAATTCATTATTTGATTTTAGGTTGTGTTAGTGTGTTTTCACACTTTTTTCACAATATGTATGTAAAGATAGATAATTAATCAAACCCATCCATTCATCTCTGCACAACTGTAGACCCGGGCCTAAGCTGAGAGCAGCACTGGAGACGGACATCTATGAGGGAGTCCTTCTGAAACCGACAAAGCCTGACCAGCATGACAAGTCCAAGAATGATCTCATAGATGCCATGTGCCAGTGCATCACTTCTAGGTTTGCCGATGTAAACAGTGGTGTCCTGAAGGCAATGCGACTGATAAATTTCCAGTGCTGGCCAGAGACAGACACAAGTGCAGGTCAGTAATAATTAAAATGTAATGAACAAATATATTCCCATTTTATGTTTTAAGACAACTCCTTAAAGCTGCAGTCTGTAGTTTGGAGAAAAAAGTGGACTTAGCCAGAAAATTTGAATGAGTACAGCCTCCAGGTCCCTCCTCCTTCCTCTCTGCTGTGCTGCAGCTCTGCTTTCTAAGACCCTCTCCACAGATATAAATATAACAAATATAACACAAAAATAGTTATAGGCTGCAGCTTTAACTTTGTATCAATGTTTTTCCCCTTTGTTCTCAGATTTTGGTGATGATGATGTAGACCAGGTTATTAGTCACTTCCGACCTCTTCTACTGACAGCTGGAGTGGATATTGACTTGATTCCAGATCAATGGACCATTCTGAAAACACAACTTTACACTGCAGGTTTCAGCCAAGGTACTGTTGAATGAAGTTTAAGAAAATGAAGTCTGATGTGACTCTTTAACAATAGTCTTGAGTAGGTCATTTGTTAAAGGTACAATCCAAATGTGATGCCATCTTTTACTAACTAAATTTGCATTTGTTTTCCATGTGCTTGAAAGTCACTGAAAGTGCATACCGTAACATCTCATTTTGTATTGTCTGTCTGACCCTGCAACAGGGACCATTGAGAAGACATGGCCTGCAGTAAACAGAATGCTGCGCCATGAGTGTCCTGATGTCCTACACCTGTTTGATGCCCTGCTCACCATTCCGACAAGTACAGCTGACTGTGAGAGGGGGTTTAGTGTCATGAAGCAGGTTAAGAGTGACTGGCGCTCAAGCCTGAAAGGGGAGACACTAGCTGACCTTTTGAAAACACAGTTGTGCTCACCGGACATCAAAGACTTCGACCCACGCAAAGCCATAGAAATCTGGCATGGTGACAGTGTGCGCACACGCCGGCCACACTTTGTGAGGAAGAAAAATGGAACTGATGTAGATGGGGGCTCTGAGTCAGAGTCCTCAGAGAGCTCTGCCTCTGATGATGTTTAACCTGTCTCTTTGTACATAATACATTTGTGTAATTTTGTACATTATCTGCACTAAAACATGTTTAGAGTTGTTTAAAGTTTTAAGTTGTAAAACGCTGGCCCCAGCCCCACCTTCTGGCGGTTAGGATTTAATTTTAATTGGATATACATTCCCAACTTCACTGTAAGATGAATTTAAAGCTTTAGTTAATAAAATGATCAAATGAATTCAGTGGCTCTCATAATCTGTCTTTTTTGCACGGGAAAAAATGTGGCTAGTGGAAATTCTGATTGGCTGGTAACTTCAGAAACTTACCAGCCACATTGGCTGGTGATCAAAAAAGTTAATTTAGAGCCCTGCTTATATACTCTCTCACATACACTAATATACTCTCTCACATACACCACTATACTCTCTCACATACACTACTATTCTCTCTCACATACACTACTAAACTCTCTCACATACACGACTATACACTCTCATACTTACATGTAAAAGGACTTTAATAGTTTGAATGAAACGGAAGTGAGTTTGAATGAAACGGAAGTGAGTTTGAATGAAACGGACGTGAGTTTGAATGAAACGGACGTGAGTTTGAATGAAACGGAAGTGAGTTTGATTCCTCGGTGGCCCACATTGGTCCATATGCGGCTCCGCTCCCGGGACTCTCTAAATCGACGCCACTTCGACCTGGGCGGGACTTTACGTCCTACGTCACTCGCTATGGGTGTGCATGTGTGCGCATAGCCGTCACTCGCGATGGGTGTGCATGTGAGAAAGGTTTTGGCTTTAGTGTCTATGGCAGCGTTACTCATTGCGCGGCTCACGAGTCACATGCGGCTCGTCAAGCTATAATTGGTGGCTCGCATGGTAGCTTCCTATGTGGTAACACAGCCAATACATTTTTTCAAATGTGCTTCATAAACGTACAACATTGCACTACAAAAACGCAAACATCTGAATTATACTTGTCCCTTCACCCAAATAATGAAGGAGAAATTAAAAGTATTAAGCCTTAATGGTGATCCCTAAAGGGGGAATTGTCAACCTGTCAAACCTGGCAACGCAGCCCGCAAGCGTGTGGCATTGTTTACAACACGTGACCGCTCAAAATTTAAAGGCGGGCTACGTAAGCTCCGCTAGCTCCGCACGCTCCGCTTGCCAGCTGAAATACGAAATGGACCGGTTTTTAATAAAAAAGGGACAGAAAAGAACTCAAAAACCAGACGAACAGACAGACAGTGTTGCTAGTGGAGTGGATGAGGGAAATAAGTCTGAGGACAAAAATCAGCAGGAAGACATCGGAGAGGGGACGGGCAGAGAAACGGCAGGTGTAATTAAAAAACGAAAAATAAGAAGCATACAAGATGAGCACAGACTCTCTCCCGTTTCATTCAAACTCACTTCCGTTTCATTCAAACTCTCTCCCGTTTCATTCAAACTCTCTTACACATACTACTATACTCTCTTACATACACTACTATACCCTCTTACATACACTACTATACTCTCATACTTACATGTAAAAGGAGTTTTATGCGAGATTATAATAGTGTGTGTAAGACCAAGTATGAATTCTGTCCCAGGCGGCCCCCCATAGCATCCCATTACAGAACTCTAAGAACAAGCTTTGTCATTGATGACAAGGGATGGACTGTAATTTTGCATTATTTGTCATCAATGCAGTATGTCAGTCTATCCATCCCTTTCTAAACACTAACAGGACATTACAGCATTCATTTCTCCAATGCCTTATCTGTATGAACGGTCACCTGAGTCCTGGATATAACACTACCAAGTTTTTGGTTGAGTAGGTGCATGCTATTAATAATTTATTAGCTGCTTTAGTTTTTTGTTTGCTTTGAATTGAATATCTGAAATATCTGTGTGCCACCATTGTCATTGTTTCTAAGCAACCAGGGTTCCCTAAGAACAAAGCAGTATTTGGCTAAAAGTGATGGAAACTATCTGGATGTGCATTTCCATTGATCATCTTCACAGTTTAGAAATATATTTTTGACATCAACCACAGTTTTTACAAGAACGCCCTTGGGTGTCATGTATACAGTTTTACAAGCATTCTTGGTAATTGTGTTTTCAAAAGAGAAAACTTCATGAATTAAATATGGATGTTTCACTTTTTTTTCATATGAATAAAAAACAGAGAAACATCCATTTTTAATTTGTGACATTTAAACTCATAAATTACCATCATTTTACTTATTTTAATGTTATTCACTGGTATAAACATCCGCATAGTGTGCTTGGTAAACTGCAGAAAACATTTAACTCTTCCAATGTTATCAGCTTTTTTTGGAAAGTTGTTCACTGCAAAGGACAGACTGCATGTCTGTCCTTTCTGTATCCACATGTTACAAGCTGTCACCTCCTTGAAGCTAAAGACTGACACTTAAAACCTGTTTGACAGAGGAGATGCTATATTTTCACAACTAGCAATCTGCCTGCTGTTTGTGTCAAAAATCCATCATTGCTGAGGCACAACTCACACTGCCTCTCTCTTACACTTCGGTAGCTTAGGAAGGCTGAAGCTAACATCTCACGGGTTTATATCTCTGATAGACCAAATCATACCCGAAGCACCTTTTAGCAAGACTCTGATCTGTGATGTTTGTGCTTTTCCGAATTGATTTCTCACCATTCAGAAAAAAACCTCTGAACAGTGTTTACTGTATTCCCTCCCCGTATGATGGATTACACACGTGTCTATAGTTGTGTATATAACGTCTAATTGTAAATACACCATTCCCTGTATGTGGGGGCAGAAGAAAGAAGCAAAGGCTGGGGGGAAACACTGTTTTTATGGTAACATAATTGGAAACCTGCTGCTCCTAATGCCGGAATAACCAATTTGACTGCGACCTGTGTCACACAGCTATAATTACCTCCATCCAATTAGAGTCAGATCTTAAACTCAGCCTACAGCCAATGCCTTGAATATGCTTTGCCAGGAATGTACCCTTTTGAATTCAGATCTGTTTTAATCAGGATTGTGGCTAACATCAAAATCATGGTCTCCCGCCCCCCAAAATTGTATTGGTTGGTATTCTGCTGAGTCACAACAGCTGGAGGATAAATGTGAACGTGCATGTGTGCGTACATTTGTCTGGATTGCAAAAGATGTGAAGTGAAAGAATGATTAACTGATTTTTTGGTCTATTTTGCCAGATTCCGATTTAGAGCAGGCACCCTTTCCTCTGTACATATGGCTGACATGACCACCATACCACATACAATAAAACTTCCGAAAGTAAAAAACAGTGTATGTGCTTTGGCAAAAAGAAGTCAATGGGCACTAGGCAGTACACTGAAACATTCAATCAGCAGTATATGTCCGGTCTGTAGAGGGATCAGCGATGGGTGATCAAGAGTGTGTAACCAGTGATGAGTAAGCACTTCCACTATTCCTCCCGACAGATCTGACAGCTTCTCTCCAGTAATACTGCGCTGTGGCTTCATCTCAAGGGTGTATGAATTGAGACAGATTATTTGGGGAGTGATTCAGAGCTCCCATTATTAAGTCCTCAATGCAATCTGCTGCAATTCGACAGGGCCGCCTTGAACAGCGGTTCAGCGAGACAAAGTCTGAAAACTATTCCAGCTAATGTAGCCATGCAAGCAGCATTTAGGAGAATAACCAGTGTTCCACTATATGTGGTGCGGGACAGAATGTTATGACTGAGTAAGTGAAGAATGCGGAGAGGTGTAGGTTTGAAATAACATGATGAAATGGAAAGTCAGTTAGAAAGGTGGTGGAGAAAGTGGCCTCAACCCTTGAGAAGCTGATATATTCATGCACCACCGTGATTAGAATTTATATTCTGAAACTGCAGTCCTGTCAGCAAAGACTTCTGTTCCAGGTAATGTGTGTTTGCAGGTCTGTGTATGCACTGACTGCTTATAATATGATACTGTGATGTGTGTGTGTGTGTGTGTGTGTGTGTGTGTGTGTGTGTGTGTGTGTGTGTGTGTGTGTGTGTGTGTGTGTGTGTGTGTGTGTGTGTGTGTGTGTGTGTGTGTGTGTGTGTGTGTGTGTGTTGTGTGCCTAATGCTTACCGAGTCTATGGCTGGCTGGCTACAGGTCATCACACATCATATTAAGCATCTAGTTAAGCAGACCATATGGTGAGCTGAATATCATTATTGTCATATTCTTTATTTTTTTACTTTATGCACACACATTTAGTCTGTTTTCATTAATTTGTGCAGTTTTATTCTTGAGCATTAGCTGCTTCAAAGAAAGCGGTTCCACCCCCAACACACTCCATTGACTTTAGCTGTTTTCCATTTCACAAGGGAGAAGAAAAACTTTCTTAACAGAGTAATTTGCCCTGAAAAATAATTGCGGTGAGTAGATGAACAGTAATGGCGATTTTTAACAACAGCTTGAGGGGCTTATCAAACAAAACATTGAAAATGCTTCCTTCCATTCACATTTTATGGCCAGATAGCTGTAGATGATGCAGTATGGTTCACTATCCCACAAATCCATGATGAATAACCTTAAACATAAAAATACATTATGAATAGTTGGCCAAAGGGTAGATTATAGTTAAACAACTGACAATATCTATTAGAAGGCTCAGAGCACTAAAAATGCAAACATACCTGCAAGGTCTTGAGTGACATGGTAAATCTAATTTAAATGTGCACTGGTACTGATGTGGCCCAACAGGTTCAAGACAATAGTTATGTGGTAATATTGCATTCCTTGGTATTAAAATTTCATGAATCTTGGCTGAAAGATGCTATGTCAGATTCCAGCGTCAGACAGCACTGTCTGTAAGTCTGGTTCACTAAATGGCCAGTGGGGTTAGTTACCACTTTGATAGCATATGAGCCCAAATGGAAAAATGATGAGTTGCAGTGATTTAATTTGGATGAGCAGAGATGACATCTTCACGCATGGGGAATCTTCAAATCCATATTTGGTGAGTCACAAATGATGGCCCACCGAGAGTGGCGTTCCGGAGTTCATATTAGCTGAGATATATCAAAGTAATTACACATGTGTGGTTTAGATTTTTTTCATCTACCCTACTGAATATTGTTTGAAGCTCATCTCTTTTACAGAGCACTACATATTGCATATCTTTTTGCTTATTCCACATAATATGTTCTGCTCTTCTGTGCAATTCTGAGAGGCATTTCTTTTTCCAGATAAGAGAAAAGACACTGCAAAATGAATGCATATGTGAAAATATCTGAGTAGTCACAACAATGTAGGCTGCCACGGAAACAAACAGCTTCCAATTTGAAGTAGTGTGTGTGTGTGAGGAGAAATGGGAACCAAGCACATCCAGTAGCACTGATGCTCAGAGATCATTTCTCACTTTGAAGTCTGTCGTCGACCAGAGCCTGCAGTTGGTGTTGACACAGGCTGGGAGTAAACAAAATCTGGGCCATTATGTATTTAATGAAGAAAGAGGAGGTACAGCAAACACCAAGAGACAGACACTGTTACTCTCTAGGCTCTGAGGACAGCGTGTCAGCACTACTGCAGGTCCATAAAACAATATTGTGGCCGATATGTGAACAATATGCAATTATTGAAGTCGGTGCAATGCAGTGACAATGAAAACAATCACCAGTAAACATTTAATTTAAAAAAAATGGATGGTTGGGATGCAACACTAAGCATTTCTTTATTTTTGCTTAGTTTTTCACTTCTTTTGCCCATATTGTGATTGAGAGCAAGTGTTTTTAAATTGTTGTCGTCAGATAAGGTATAATGCTTACAGAATTTAAAACCATTTGCACAAAGGAAATAAACTGTTGCATCCTGTATCAACTCAAAATGCTGTTAATTCATTTTTGAAAGAAAAGTAAGACTTAAATGTGGTCTTTAAAAGTGTTTTTTTGCCGTTCTAGCAGCATGGTGGCTCAGTCATCTTTGGTCCAGACTGAAATATCTCAAAAGCTATCGCACTGATTCTGGTGAAATTTTGATAGTCATTGTCCCCCAAGGATTAAAACACATACTTTGGGGATACACTGTCCTTGTAACGCCACCTTGAGGTTGACATTTCTGGTTCAGATTGAAATACCTCGACAGTTATGCGATGGATTGCCATAGAATTGGCAACAGGTATTCAAGGATTAATTCTTCTGACTCTTCCTTTAGCAACATGTTAAAGTTTCAGACATTCAGCGAAATATCTCAAAAGTTACTTGATAGATTGGCACACAATTTGGTACAAACATGCATGTTTTCCACACAATGAATCCTACTGACTTTGATGTTCCCATAACATTTTCCTCTAGCCCGATCATTAGCATGACATTTTAGTTTTTTTATTTAAATTTCTCAGCAACTGTTGAATAGATTGCTATGGAATTCGGTTCAGACACTCATGGTCCCCAGAGGATGAATTGTAAACTCCGATCCATGGATATTTAATCTAGCGCCATCATCAGGTCAAAGCTCTCTTTGTCCAAAACTTTGGTTTAATAACCAATAAGCTGGTGAGGAAAGCCAGCTCTGTGGTGGGTCTGGAGCTGGATAGTCTGAAGTCAGACCCTCTCACCCTCTCCATGAGGAACTGTGGCAGCTGGGCAGCTCATTCAGTCATCGGCTCATTCCACCAAAGAGCAGGACGGAGCGCTTCAGACGCTCATTTGTGCCCACTGCCATCAGACTGTATAACAGTGGAGACCACAGTCTGTCATCATGCTGATTTTTATTTTATTTTATTGTATAATATCTTTTATTTATTTATTATCTTAATCTGTTTCTCTGTACTTGAGCTGCTGCAACACCCGTATTTCCCCCATGGGGATCAATAAAGGAATATCTATCTATCTAACCTCAGCTGTACTTTCTTTTTAGTGCAAATTGAAAAATATGCAAATCACCTAAACTAAAACTTAAACCTTTTACCAGCATTATCCTTGTTAGCATTTTGATTTTAGCATTTAGCTCAAATCCCCGCTGTGCGTACAGCTTCATAGAGTCATTAGCATGGCTGTAGACCCTTAGCCTTGTTTATATGTATACTAACACTGACTCACATGGCAACCCTTTTAATGTGCAGTTTGCTGATGCCAAGCCCACTGATTGACTTTAAACTCACGTGTCGCTTAAACAAATGTTTCCAATATATCTCAGGAGAACTCCCAAAATGTACTCAAATAAAGCCACAATCTTGTATTTCTAATATTCAAATAAACTTGTACTTATGTGCAAACATTAAAACTCTCTCTCTCTGAGGCATTCTGTTACAAGCTTACACATTGTCCTAACTGAAAAAGAACAGTCGGCACAAAAAATAACAGTGAAGAGTTCCATTCCTCATTTCTTGTCTGTCGTTTGTTGATCCAACTAAAGCATGCTGCTCTAAGTCCCCAGCGCTAGATTAGCTGTGTTTGAATGTGGTCTCAGGAGGGATGGGCACACAGTGCATATGCAAATAGATTTACTGACAACCAATTACACTGAAAACTCCTCAAACAAAAGTATGCCCCAAAAAGTGTATGTCTGGGTAGCAGAGGCATAGAGAGCAAAGAGTGTCTGAGGGTCAGAGACACAGTGAGAAGAAGTTTTGATTATTATATGTTGGATTGTATTATTATTTAGATTCTGTTCTGATTGAGTTGTGTCACTGGTATGGATGAGAGGGACACCGAGACTAAACTTCAAAACACCAGTATTTTGTGACTGATATGTCATTGTGTTTATACACAACAGTAACCCAGTAATCATCTGCAGCCAACAGGGAAATAATGGGTTATGTAACAATTCCATTTAACATTGATTATTTATTTTGAGTTTACGTGCCTGTGTTGTATAATGGGAATGAGCTAAGCAGCATTAGCGTTGGCTTCTCTGTGGGAGTTTTCACAGATAAATAAGCCAATTTTCCTGAGACATTAATAGCGATTAATGGTGCTGTGTTTTTTAATGCTATTTGTTGGGATAAAACTGGAATGGCAGTTTGGGAAAAGACCAGGAATCAATGCATTAAGAAATGTTATCCACTTAACAAGGCAAATATCATTAAACATTATGGCAGTTTGGAGAATGAGCATCTGTGTTCAACAAGGCATTCACAATTTGTATGTGCGTGTTTTAGGAGAGGGAGGTGGATAGTGTGTGTCTGTCCATGACTGCATTTGTTGTTAATTCCCAAATAATACGATTACTCTGTCGAGTAGAGATGGATCATCTAGAAATCCACAGCTGTGCTAGCAGCTCTTTGAGACTGTACTGAGGCACAGCAGCATGCTCACAATGTATGCTAGAGTAAAAGTCAGTGGATCATTTGGCAACCAAATTTGGTACCAATCAATCAGTAGTGGGAATTGGGAAGTGACCTATTGGTGGTGAAAGAGGAAAAGTCAGGGGATCACCAAGGTCTTTAGGATTCACCAAGGATGGTTCTCGCAAATTGCATTGAAACCATTCAATGGTTGTATCACAAGGAAAAGTAAGAAGATAACCAAAGTCAGGATTCATCCTTCGGAGCTGTGTGTATAAGCCATTTTGGCAATTCATCAAATAGTTGCTGAGATTTATCAGTCTGCACCAAAGTGGTGGACCAACTTACCAACATCACTTTTGCCACGCAACTAAGAACTGCAACATCATCTGATGTGATGTCATTGGCTTGGATGACTGTGCTTAATGCCTTTAAAGCAAAAGCATATTTCTAGTGCTGGTATCCCAATGGCCCCAGATATAATTCACGTTTTCTTTAAGCAGGTGCAATCGGGATTTGTGAGGCAACTTCTGATTCCTTGTAAGCCCTTGTTAATGCATGTTTGTGGTTGAATGCAATGATCTTACTTGTTCCGATCCCCATGTGTTTGCTGCATACACTAGGAAGAAACTCATGAATAATTGAAATAAAAGATAAAAGTGTCTGTTTACGTCTTTGGCTGTTTAATAAGCTATTGCAACCATGTCTCTTTCACCTACAGTGTAGGGATCCCCTGTGGATCTGAGGAAAGCATTTGACAGTGCACACTTCTCTCACCTCATAGACTTAGGAGAACTCAGGAGAGATTGGGAAATCAACCAGAAGAAACAGAATAGTGTTTGTGTTTGAACATTCACCTTCCATCTTTAATGCAACATCTGCTGTTTTGCCATTCACACATTTTCACATTCAAAAGCCTTCATTCAAATACACAATTCCCCAGTTTCCACAGTGTATGACCACTTTACAGTCTCTGCATGTACAGTTTGTCCTCAAGGATCCAACCATGATGAATGGTTAAGCTTACAGTCATCGGCAAGCTGTGAGGGCTTTTTTTTTTGCATAAATCTGGACACTCCCCTCACAGCCTTTGGCAGGTCAGTGAGCGACGTAGTAGAGAAGAGATTAAGCAAAATCTGTGGAGGGAGGGATTTTCCCTAATTGTCAACTCTGTGTTGTTCCACTCATTAAACACAGCGAGATTAAGCTGGTGTTGGGACTGAGGGGAGCTGTGGTTCGTGGCAGGTTGGATCGGCATGCATGCAGTGGGCGCAGTCAAAAGCTCGTTATAGGCCGATGAGCAGGCATGGCTGGGAGGAAAACAGACAATTAAATCAATAAGACAGCAGTCAGCAGATCACTGCGCCGGCTAACGCTAGCAGCTTTTCTCCTCCTCAGCTTCAGGTTGCTTACATAAGCAAATAATTGTTAAATTAGTGTAATATTATGACACCTCTTGCCCACTTCCAATCCGAGCCATACCCACTTCAACTTCGTTAGCGCCTCCCTGTGACGGTCCGCCATATTAAGTGCCATCCCGAACCAATTAGCAGGGAGTGGACGTGGGTTATAAAACCCTCCAACAGCAAGTCGATGCTGACTTGATAAATTGCCCTTACTGACCACATGCATGGAAAACGCTCAGTAAAAATGGTGCCGTACAACTAACCGTACATACATCTACCTGTAAACCTGTCCAACTAACAATATGTATATTGTTGTAATGAAGTTAACAACTTAATGGTTACATAGTATTTAGGATCAATATACCATATAGTCTAGAAAACGGTAGATGTGTTCATTTGTTTGATAGAAAATGAATGTTTTACACTGCACATAAATAGAGTATAACAAATATTATAAAATGTATCTATTCAATGTTGTGATCAACCCTCACGTTACATATTGAATTATTGCAGAAAATAAGCCCTGGGCAATCACCAGTTTGTGATACTTATATGTTTTGTTCAGGAAGATAATCACAAATGAATACCACGTTTTGTAGCCTCAATTAGCAATTGCCTTTTTTAATATACCTAAAAGCTTCAAATTTCACCAGAGGGTTATTTACTGAGGTATTTTAAATTGTGAACCAAAACATTAAAATCTCTCAAGCTGACATAATTTCAGGCATTTAACCAAAAAACTATTAAAATTGACTCATTGACTTCACGTCATCATCATTTATATCTACAGAACCACTGTGTTTATTAAATTGTTTATGAGAGACATGGTTCTTCATTTATCTAACGTCTACATTCTGCTTAAAGTGAACTAGATTAACTTGCCTTTGTTATATTTACTTTTCAATAATAAATTAAGATTTTATGTCCCCAACATTTTTAAGATTTTTTAGAATTGGAAATCTTGTATTCAATACAAATTTTGATACTTTTCAGGGTTATTTATCAAATCTGAAAATCGGAGCCTTTATGTTTATCTGTAAATGCTGAAACTAGACAAAGCTATGTTATTTTAACATCTGTAAAATTGTTCTGATGGCATCGATTGTTGTATGAAAAAGTTTAACAATTACAGCAAATGTTAAACTCATTTATTTTCAGTGTTGCTGTGACTTTTTGAATACGCCACTAGGAGGCCAAATAAAGAAAAAAATAATTCCTACACACAGGAGCTTTAAATATGGTCAGCTACAAAACTGAAATATAACAGAAAAAGATAAATACCTGCAAAAACCCCAATCATGGAGGAGCGAAGATCTAAACTAATCGACGTTGACTCTAACTAGCTTTATCAACTTATTCTCATGATAATGATGAAAAAACTTATTTTCACCATGATCTCTTGTATGTCAAGTTTGCATGTTGTTTGTTTTGTCTAAAGAAATGTATTTATTGAATTGCGTTAGAGTTGTACAGGACTATATACGCCATTCGCCTAAGCCAAGAAACCAAATTTAAGACGTCTGCTTAATCAATATTCCCTGTTTTCCAATGAAGTACATTTCTCTCTGTGCCTCTCTCTCTGGCTCACTGTCTCTATTACTTCCTCTCATCATTTCATTTTCTCTCTCATCTCAGTTTCTCATTAACACTGCTGCCCTCTTCGCTCCTCAAGTCGTCTGTTTCCCCCTTTGTGCACCTACAGAGCTACTTTTCTTTTCCTTTTGCTCGATTCAGCCCCCTTCAACACCTCTCATAAACAATGCGTCAGCTGTATGAAAGTAAACGGGGAGCAGGAGACATCCAATTAAAAGCACAATGCATTATTATTTCACAGCTCCCCCTCCCTGCCGTCTCCTGAAGCCCTTCAGATTATATAACAGCTCAGTGTCACCAGAGCCAGCCTGTGGAGGACGAGGGGGTCTTCGCCGATGATGCAGCTCAGCGGCTCTGGACTTTCCCCAGCAGCTTGCGTACTACCCCCTCACTCCTCCTTCTCCTCCTCCTCCTCCTCCTCCTCCTCTATCCTCTCTTTGCCATATCCACCCACCCATCCACCCACCAGCCCACCCTCTCCCTGCCTTCCTAACACACACATACACACATACACTCAATCACGAATGCACAGGGATTGCAGCAACAGCAGCAGCACAGCGAGATGGAGATCTCCACTGCGCGTGTGAGTGCCTATTCCCGGTGAGTGCAGGGACAAGACCGAATGAGTGTCTGTGATGCTTGAATGAGGTGTACAAGGGAGAAGAGAGCAGAGTAAAAGCCACAATGGGGGATATCAGTAAGGACCCGATGAGGTTTTGAAGCAATGTCTTTCTGCTTTTTTTCCCTCTCCCATCTTGATAACCTGAATCTTTGCTGGATGTGCCACAACTACTCCAGCTGTCACTGCACCGGCTGCCTCTCTCTCGGTCCTCCTGCAGCCCGTGAGAGCTGCTCCAGTGGCTGGACCGTACCCTGGCACCAACTGAATACATGGATGAACACTGGCTCTACAGGGGATCTGCGCTTTCTTGTCCTTTGCACCTCTGATCTGTTTCTCAAGGTAAGAGTTTTGCTTCCCCTTTTTTGGAGTTGCACAAATATTCAAAGGTACTGTAAAGAGAGTGGCAGATGCATCTGGTCTGCCTGTTACAATCTTAATGAAATAAAAGTAGATATCACAAGCATGTAGAAATTGTGATAAAATGTCGTTTAAGTCTTTTGGTTAGTGATGCTTGTATGCATTAGATATGGATAAATTAGGGAGGGGGGCATTTCTGCACCCAAGCATTGAAATGGTTTAATAAAAAAAAAAGGAAGACATGTCAAGGTTTTCCTTTACAATTGAAAATGAAGATGAATGATGAGGTAATTTGAATTTTATTTATACACTGATTATAATGCGTGTCTTTGCAGCCTTTGCCAGACATGCAGTATTTATCTGATGATGCAGAGGCTGATTATTGAGATCGCTGTACCTTGTGAATTTTCTGGGCTTGATAATGAAGAATATTGATGGGCACTCACTCATAGACTATTGTATATTGTGCTGTAATAGACTGCTGGAATGATGATCATTTATTGTGAAACACCTATCACATTAAGTGGCCTAGACTATATGAGAAATTCATAATCGACGAGTGGAGTGCTCCTCAAAGCAAAATTTTCATTAAAGGTGTATTCAGACTTATCATGACTAATGACATGTGTGTGATCTGGGAAGCTCCAGGGTACTGCATCATACAGAGCTGCACTTAATTTGCTCTCAGTCGCTGCCTCCCCCCCCACCTCTCTCTCGCTCTCTCTCTGTCCCTCCCTTTCTACATGTCATTCCTTGACTACTGAATTTACAGGAAACACAGACAGGGTACAGCGTAGAGGTGCCAAAAACGCTGTGGCGTGTCTATCTCAGCATCTTTTTCACTTATAAATCATCCTCTACATTACACCAGAGTCAATCATCAGAACGACCTGAGTACACATGTATGCCCAAAGCTCAACCCCTTGATTAATCAATGAACCCATCAGGGTGATGCACTACATTTGTAAGCTCTGAAGTGATTTCACCATTATTTTATTTTAGAGGAGACCCACGCTAGCAGGAAAGCAAATGTATCACACAGAAAACCAAAATGCCCCTCTGCATATCTGCCTCTCCAAACTTACTCTTCCCAAGGATCCATTTCACAGCCAGTGCTCTCATATATCTCACGGTATTGAGGGATGGAAACCTTTTAAAACATTCCGCTATTCCCCATAACAGAAAGTGCTGATAAATCTTTTAAGCCAATGTCATAAAGCAAACTTTCACAGGTGTAGCCGGCAGCCCGGATAGATACAGATAGCTCTGTAAGACTGCTGTAATAAGTTGGTATGTGTCTATGTGTGTGTGTGTGTGTGTGTGTGTGTGTGTGTGTGTGTGTGTGTGTGTGTGTGTGTGTGTGTGTGTGTGTGTGTGTGTGTGTGTGTGTGTGTGTGTGTGTGTGTGTGTGTGTGTGTGTGTTTGTGTGTGTGTGTGCGTGACTGTGGAAATCTTAAAAAAAACTGGCTGGGATTGTTTTCAAAAATTGAACAAAAGATCATTTAAAAATCTGTGACCAAACGGGCTTACGTTGTCACTGGAAGAAGAGCCTGATGGTGTGTTGAGAGAAAGATTACTGCAACGCGGAAGGTATAGGAGCTGCAACCTATACGGTACAATTGCACAGTTCTATAGGAAGAGATATGACTATCCACGCTCACAACCTTATGGATTGGACAAAGGCAGCGAGCTCGTCCTTTACATTTTGCTTAGTTGGTGCAATGTCACACGCTGGTCAAATCCCTCAAACAAAATGGATACATTGCACAGAAACAATGCATACAGTAGAATGCATCGGGGATGATGAGCTCAGCATCAAAGCATTCACCTTGTGATAAACACATGTTTTAGCACATGTTACTAAAATGATGAGCTGTAGCACATATGAACACCCTGCATTCTTGTTGCACTCAGTTTGTATTGATGGTGCAGTCGAGGTTACGTTGTTATAGGCTACTTACTTACCCATTAATGAGAGTGGCTAGACAGTGTCATCCTATGTAAACATCCTACAGATACACTTCAGTAATTATTGTGTTGATGAAGGCTGTCAAGGATGTAAGGCGATCAAAGCAAAGCCGCCTCTTTCTCTCTGCTCTGCGTTTGGGCATAAATCATGAGTCAGCAGTGTTGTAGGGCTGCTATTGCCTGGAAAAAAAACCTCCAACCTCCCTATTAACATTCTTTACAAACAACCACGCTCCTACAACATTGTGGTCATATCTAAATCAATCATGATACTGTAGTGAAAGTAGTTTTTTTACCCCCCATACATGCAGTATTTTAGTGTGATGAACTGAAGGGCAATTGGAACAGACAACGTGGTTTGCCAGGGTACATAAGGAGATTTCAGAGGATTACTTTTGCAATTTTAGAGTCAATGCATTATTCATAATCCTTTGGATAGCTGAGGCCAAATCAGGGAAGGACCTCAGGTCATTAGCAGAGATATAGCATGCCTGAGAAGAGGAGGAGGAGGAGATAGAAGACGTTGAGGCGAATGAGATTCTTGCACAACCATTTGAATATATTCATGTGTCACGTTAGCCTCTCTCTCCGTATGTGTGTATCTGACTCCCAACAAAAAGTAATTGAAGAGCTTTTCGTGATTCCCTTTGTGTGGATTACCATTTAGCTGCTTTACATGCCTTACATGACTGCATAAGAAATCGTACGAGACTTCCTGCAGATGTGATTACCTTTTCAGTGGTGAGAGACTGGTAATTCTGAGTGTGAAATAGAAGGATCTCATGTGAATCAGCCTCGAACAAATTTCTTTTTATCCAAATAACCGCTTCTGACAAACAACTTGTGCTAAAATCAAAGTGCATACTAAGCTATGTTTCAGAACAAATACCACCCCCAACAAAATCCAGCTGCTCCAAATTCCAAAACAACTGAGCGTAAATTTGTGACACAGCATACCATATTGTTGGTGTGTAATGAGATTGAGCTGGTTACTTGTTTTTTCTCATCTGGCACTGAATGCATTGTAGTGAATGAAGTGACACTAGAAGCTGTTGGCATGCTGTTTTTCTCCAGCATTAATAGGAACCAAGATGAAACCTAGTTGCCTTTTAAATATATTCCATTTCATCAACAGTTTTAGGGTTTGGTTACAGTGGACAGTTTGCAAGGTCTAACACATGGCAGAACTCCCAAGAAAAACAACCTCATGCTTTTTATTATTTGTGTGCGTGTATGTGTGTGGGCATGTCTGTGTTTGTGCACACGCTCCATAAGATGCTGGCAAATGCCTCTCTTTGAAGAGGCGACAGCAAGGCACACATACACACACACACACTACACATACTAATACACACATACAAGTGCCCATATGCTTGTATGCACTGACACCAAAAAAGAAGGAACAAACAGTTTTCCCATTATTAAAAAGTGTGTATTTTTTTCTTATCACACTGAGTTTAGTCATTACATCACTGGAGCTCGACATGCACGGCAGATGTAGATCAACTGCAGATCAGAAATTAACATTAATCTTATCATCACATGTTTTTCCTTTTACTAATTCACTTGTGAAATTGATAGTAAGGAAATGTCTCTTCAGTATAAATTTCCCCACCAGAACAATCACATTGATGGATTTACAACGTCTCCGAATGATAAAACATGATTACTTTCAGAGAAGCAGCGACACCATGAATAGCTTGCTTTTGTGTGGTAATAAATGATTCATTGGAGTTTATTTATCGCATGCTGTCTTGTCATATGAAAATGATTAACCGGCTCTTTCTGATGTTTCCTCTCAACCATATCAGACATCATTTCATTTCCTCGTGCTGCTTGATATATACTCAAGCTATGAACTGTGTTTCATCACGGATGAGACAGAAAATGCAATATTTCTCATTTGATCATATTGAGCTTAATTTGAAACTCTGCATGGGGAGTGACTACACTAGCAAGCTGCTGTATTATGAATGTCATTTTAAGGGCCTTTATGTGATCAAAGCAGGTTGTGAGTTGAAGTCTTTTTTGGAGACTTCAACTCTTTGACTCTTAAGTGAAAACTATTTCTCATTTACAAAGTTATTTCAAACCATTTGTGTACATACTCCATCACTTTGATGCTCTTATTAAAAAGTCATAACTATCAGTAATCTGTAAAAATTTAAAGTCTAAGGTCAGTTCAGTCAGCCAACTCACATTGAACAGATTTATTATGTGATCCCAGAGTATGTAGAGACTTTATAATTAGTGCCTAGGCTCTGACCTCGTCACTCCGCTCAGCACAGCAGAGATTGAGGATTGAAGATAGTAAATTTCCCCCAAGGGAGTTCAGACTCATAGCCTACAGGTGGATACAGAGTCCAACACCGTCTATTAAGTAGAGTCTAGTATGTGTGGGCCACAGAAGCTTGGTGGTCATTTCCTCATCCAGGGACATTAGACCACAAGGGGAATATATTATAAACTAAACACCTTCTATTAGTGGGCCATCTGCCCCACAGCTATTTCTCAACAAAAAAACACTTCCTGTGTTTCCAACTACTTGGAAACACAGGAAGCTTGAGTTTGGCCATGAGTGCGGTTGAGTGTACCAGTACAGAGCAGTGAACAGGAGCTCAGCAGTTTAGATGTAATTATGATATGAAGAACAGTAAAGCGAGCTGTCACATAAACCTATTTGTTTGAGCAGTTATGTTTCCCCAATTTATAGCTGAATAGGATCTGTGTGGATAAAATGTAAATGTGACTCTACTATATGCAACAAAAGCGTTTCCCATTAAGCTAAGAGACTGGCTGTAAAGCCACAGAGTGTTTAAATCACTGAAGCTCATGTGCATTGTTACACTCCAAGAAAGATTGGAGTCTACAGTGATCCAATAGGAAAGCCCCAAAAAACATGAGCCGAGGGGGAAATAAGCCACAAAAACAATTGTGCGCAGAAACACTTAATAATGAAACATGAGCATTCATTTTCACAACTACATAAATCTTTATATACATGCATCATAATTTGTAAAACAAAAGCCCAAAGAAAAACAAGGTCCGCTACTCAAAGGTATCATTCACAAGCACACCTATGGGAGAGATATAGCAGCCAGCAGCTTTAGCAGGCCCATGGTTTAATGATATTACCATTCACACAGACATCTCCTGAACCACAGAAACTCACATTAAATATGTTAGGATAATAGGTAAATAATGGATGAGGTAACGCGGTGATCTGGCATCTAGATAGTGATCACACCTCAAGTCATATCAGAACTGTGTACCAGGCAAGTGTCATAAGTCACTAAACAGAGTTTCTGAATGCTGGCAGCAGGAGCAAGGAGTGTACCACAAACTGAAGCAAATTATCAGATTGTTGGCAGGCAAGCTTATGAAAACCACTGTTCTGTACATAACTACTATTGCAATTGTTGCCAGAATTAAGAATGAGTTGTGAAGCAGAAGGACTAAGAAAACAAAAAAGTGGGCAAGGTACAGAGTTGTGAAGTGGAAGGACTTGCTTCAGGCGCCCCTGGTTCTGGAAAAAAGGAAGTTATATTAATTTCCTTCATAGACAATGTTTGGTGAGTCAAAGTTGGAGCACCTCTTAAGCTTGGATGGACAAGAAACTCTTCAGGTTGAGTCATCAGTACAAAAATAAACAACTGTGATATTAATTATCTGGTTATTAAAAAAAAGGTACCAGCTTATGTACTTAAAAACATAAATTGGATGTAAAATTGGAAGTAGTGATTGTGACATCATCCACTGGTTTGTGAACTGCCCTTTTGAATACTTGAGTTTTGCATTTTGACCGTCACCATCTTGTTTTTTTGGCTGTCGCCAGTGACGTGAGGTTGGAGCTAAGTACAACTGAAAGCTAAATAAGATATTTTTTATACAATGTTTACTGAGGTAATAAATCAAGTGAGAAGTAGGGGGATTTTCTTAAAGACTTCTGACTTCTTTTTGCAACCAGTGGAGTCGCCAACTGCTGGCTAGGAGAATGCAAGTTTTAGGCCAAAAAGCCTTTGTTTCACTTTCCAGTCGGCGCCTGATAAATACCTCCAAGGATGCATTTTCAAAAGAAACATCCAATTGCAGCTTCAGATTCTGTTATGTGTTGCAAAGTTGCATGATTAAAAGTGTTTATTAAGATAAACTTATATGCTAGTCACAATATTCAAGAAAGTCCTATGTTTCTTTTATACGCAACACTAAGGATTTTGTTTGAAAATGGAATACAGAATGGGGAAAAATAATAATTATAAGAATGTGTGTTACTAGATTTAGATGCATTTGTGCAGTTTAGTTGTAGATGAAGTTAGATTATTTTTATATTTGTTGTGTGGTGGTTTCCAAGGTTAACCTTTGACACATGTTATGTGGATCTGTGTGTATTGATAAATACTGTAACATAAGTTTAGATTTTTGATTTAGATATTGGATCACAGATTGTGTCTTTGTTAAAGGTTTTCAATATGTTCCCCGGTTATTGCTATAGTCCCAAGAATAATTTGTTATAGTATATTCATTCTGTGAATATAGATTATATTGCTTCCAAACTAGATACACTTCTTGTAAGTCGCTTTGGATAAAAGCGTCTGCTAAATGACTGTAATGTAATAAAAAAAATAACAAACATGCTCTTTTCTCTTTTACCTGTTTCAGGAAGTATGGTGAGCAAAGAAGACACCAAATGCGTTCTCTCAAATTCAGATGAATCAGATTCAGAGACAGGCCCCTCACACAGTCTAGATACACAGTCTGGACCAGAATCAGGCAAGCGACAGGTAAAGAAGAGAAACAAGGCCTTACAAGTGCGTTTTCAGGATATCTGTGAAGCTCAGAATGAGCGTAGAGGAAAACGCTCCAGATCCATTTCCTGCAAAGTGACACAGAGAAAGTATATGACAATGCCTGCCAGACGCTCTATTCCAAACGTGACCAAGAGTACTGGTGTCCAGACCTCGCCTGACCTCACTAAGAGATACAAGACTTTCCCTTTTGAGAGGAAAAAAGGACATACATTCAAACATACTGCTTTGGTGGAAGATTATAAAGGACATAACAATGGTTTTTTGAGTGATATAAAGACAGGAGGAGAGGATGGACAACCTATCGGGGAGTCCTCCAAGTACAAGGGTAAGATTGTGGGGCAGACTAAAGCATTGCTTCACCACACTGATGACAGCAGTGATGCAGAGGATTTGCTTTCCAGTGCCAACTGTGTGGATGGACCCTCCTGTCCAGACTCTTCACATTTCTCGGAAGAGTGCCATCCGGGCAGCCCTGCTTCCAAAAAAGAGACAGAATACCAGGTTTGTGGGACAAGGACCAAACACAAAGGATTACCCAAAGAAGACATGGATGCTGGCACTTCTTCAAAGCGCCAGCTGGCTAACTCAGAGTTTTCACAGAACAAGTCAAAGGGTATGGGCCCTGTTGCATGGAACTCTTTGACACAGGTGGAGTCTTTAGGAAGCCCGTCTGTGAGCTGTAAACGGAAAAAGGGTACGCAGCTAAACGAACAGCAGTCACAGACACTTCCCCATAGTGCCAAATGCTCTGTGCAGTCACAAGGGCAGTGTCGAACAAGGCATGCGTCAGCCTCCTCTAAACTCCAGCAAACAGTCGGTGGGGATGAGGGCTTTCCTCCAAGAGACACAGGAGCCCCAGGCATGAGGAGCAGCCAGCAGATAATGCCCTTATCTGGAGACAAGGATATCAAAGCACAGCTGCAGGCCATGGAAAACCTCATCAGCTCGAGCCAGGAGACCATCAAAGTCCTTCTTGGAGTTATTCAGGAGCTAGAGAAAGGTGAAGCGCAGAGAGAGGGGTGAGTAGAGTTAGCTTTACAGTGCAGACTTTAACACATGCAACCAAACATACAATGTACTTTGTACACACATGAACATATCAGTGTTCTGTCAGGAAAAAGCATAATACCTGTAACAACATGAGGGTGGTAGCTTTGGCCATTATTTTTATGGGCTATAATAACCTTGCACTTACCAAAGTAATTGCTAATAAATGTGAACACAGCATCATCAGTACAGCAATGTCAAGAAATGCGAGCAGTTGACTTGTTGAAAACACTTAAACCAGATTATTTCAACTGCTTTATTTGAAGTTAAACCCAAAGGAGAAATAACCCGAAATTATGGTAATACTCCCTAATCTCACAGGAGAACTCTGTTGGTGGCAATATGATCAAATTCTAACCAGGAAATCAGTCTTTGAACTGTGATTGGTGTTCACAATGGGCAGTTTTTGGTAATTACTTTACAGTTCACCTTTCATTTCTCTTCTAGATAAATTCAGCCATAAGGAGGGTTGTTTAAAACCTGAGTGGTTGTTGACTGCTGGGGTTTATTTCCTCTACAGGTTTCTTTTTGGCAATATCATTGTGTTCTCATATTTGAGCAATTAACTAAAGTGCGATTTTATTATGAGCAATTACAATGATGTCCTAAAGTAGAAAAATAAGACCTTAGTTGTAAACGACATGGTCCTTTAACAAGACAAAGAGTCTACATCCAGGCTAGTGAGTCTGTGAGGCATCAGTGGTTCTTTGAGCTAAACACTCACATACAGCAGAGTGCTAACATGCTCTCAATGACACTGTAACATGTTTAGCAGGTACAATGTTTTCAATCTTAGTTTAGCATGTTAGCATGCTAAACTAATAAGCACCAAAAACAAAGTACAGCTGAGTTTACCGAGAATTACATCATTTTTGCAATACCAATACCTGAGCCTTGGGTAAAGGTCGATACAGAACACCGATCTGATACCAATGCTTGAACAATAAGCTGTATGTCTCACTTTGTGTAAGGTAACATCAGGCTTGAAAAGCTTCATAAAGTACTCAAGCCATGTCCACAGCCAGACTCCTACTGCAGTGCTATTGAAATAATCCATCTCTTAAACCCATAGCAACACAAAGCAAATTGTATTTAAGTCTTCCATATCCAGTGGAGAACAAGGCACCCCAGTGTGGCTCTGTGGAATTTGGTTGTAAAGGCCCAATTAGTGCAGCCTCATAACACTTTGCCTTTCATCTCCACAAAAAATGTGCCTGCTATAGTGCTCACGCTGTGTTGTGTTCCTTCGGCATTATTAGAGAGGTGCAGTTACAGGATGCAAAGCATGCCCTCGACAGTATGTTCCCCTATTCCATTTTTGCATGGCTTGACAGTCAGATAGTCGTCTTTGAAACTACACTTTGAAATGAATCCAATCAAAAGTCTCCATGTTATCACCGGGAATAAATACATGATGTCACGTCCTTTTTATTAGCATACATACAGGGACAAAAGGATAAAGTTAACCAATTGTAAAGCAATGGAGACATTGGGCCTCATGCAAAAATAACTTGTACGAACAGTTTCATTCTTAAGTGGCTTGTACGAGTGATTCAGAAGAACTTGCCGCATTCACAAATTTTCTTGTTTTTTTTACTTTTCTCTTAGGTACAAACACAATTTAGGAGTAGTCCAGACCTGTCTCAGGAGTCATTTGCAATTAGTCTGCTGTTAATTTGTCTCTGTATGTTATATTTATTGTGAGGTCAGTGAGAAGTGTAACCATGTGTGTCATGGCTAACTTACTACTTTTGGATGTCTTAGCATGAAAGGTCCTTGGAAAAGAGCGTGCCTTTTCAAATGTAGGTTTATTCAAGTCCCTTTCCTGGGGAACATCCTCTATTTCAATGCCTGACGGTGCTACATCACCTACTATGGCTCGTATTCTTTCTTCAATCTCCATGATAGAGACTTGCCCTTGACCCTCTCCATTGTCATCGATTGCCTTGCTATGGCGAGACGTTATATTAAGCCATTTTCATATGGAACATATGGTACAAAAAAAGTCAGAGCAAGTTTGGATAAGAATACGAATGTGTTCTTGCGTGAGGCCCATTGTTCGTATGACGGCATTCATTACTTCAGTATCCCACTTCCTAATTTGGGGGGGTTTACTTGCTTTCAATATAACACAAAAGCAGTTGCATACAGACTATTAGTCATTTTTCATAATAACAATAGTCCATAGTTGAATATTTTCTCTATAGTATGTGTGTTGCATGCAACTCACGGTTAATAACTACTATAACTACAGTTGTATTATTATATTGGGATATTAGGGTCACATGCAGTTTTTGATCACAGGTTATCAGTAAAAATGTAATAATATACAGTGCTCAGGCAGAGCAGCAACCACGTAGGCAGGGGGTGTGGAATGAAGAGGGCAGGACATATTCCAGGACAGCTGACGTGGGCGGACAACACAGCACTGAATCTGTGCCAACAAACAGTCGCCTTATAGAACGTATATCGGAGGTGTAGTTGTTTTCCATGAAGCATCTATGAAGTCATACTATGTGACATTCTGTGCTTTTTAATATCGTGACACTTTAGTTGTTCACAAGCATTTTACTCTGAATGGGAAAAGGAAGTGGGGGTGTTTTTTGTGCTTAGTACACGTGGTGATTATGAATTTAGGTTAATGCGCTTTGACTATTAGAGCGGAGCTCTTTAAATTACAAAGATGTACAAGAAAAAGCCAGGCAGCAGCACAGCATGAGTGTTGGCCTTGTCTGCGCAGTGAATTACTGTCCTTGCTCACAGCTGCTCCGAGAGACTTCATTTGGGAACAGGGCAGGATGGATGAACTTGTTGACCTTGAGCTCCCATCAGCATTTTCGATCCACATGCTGTTCTGTCTCCCCCAATGAGGTCACCTCTTATGTCATGGGGAGCAGTTGAGATCCAACCCCTCCACGTAACATAGAACAGGGTGATGGGCTGCCGTGACAGTGAACAATTACATGTGCAGCTCTAACACAGCCCCTCCCTTTGTCCCCAGACCACTGCAGCCTGCCTTTGCATGCAGTGACTTATAGGGCAAATAACAATTTGTTCCCTTGCATGCTTCTGTAAATTCAAATTAAGAAATATGCATAGAATGTTCCAACAAAGCCATTGTGTATTTACTATGCCATCTTTAACATGTGTACACATAAATCTCTGTCGTGCCCCAGAGATGCCTTATGTTGGTCCTTTGTGGAGGTCTTTCAACATAACAAATTGCGACTCTTATACAGTAAAGACAACAGGCCCTCGGGGCTGTGTTCCTATGCCATAAACAGAGCAGATACAATTTGTCTTGCTGATTGCTTTTTTTTTGACTCCTTGATGTTCATTATGTCTGTGGCAAATTGAGTTGGATGAGAAATAAAAAAGATGTACAGTATAGCGCAGAATGTAACGTATTGATTTTTCACTACACATGATTCATGCAGCATTTAGTTGCTTCTTACTTCCTATTGCCCATAGAATAGAGACACAGAACACATTTTATAACTATGTCATGGCGAAGCAAGGTAATCCTGTTATGTAAAATCAGCAAGACTGCACACTTGATTAACCAAATCTGAAAGAACTGCAGGATCGGAGCCCTTGCTGCATTTTCAACTGTTAGGAATAAACATTACAGGGTAAAGACCAAGCTGGACGGATTTTTGCTGATAGCTGATGCCCACAGGTGTTGAAAAATGGAAGCTAAAGCCTGTCACTGGAGATCACACGTATCTTTTCATCTCTCTGTTCACAGGCTCACCTACCGAACAGGACAAGACACAGCAAATTGTGACACTTGTCGAAACAGCGCATGCATCATTTACAGGTGGGCCCTTTTCACAGTCATTAATGTCTGTGTCATTAATGCTGCATTAAATGCTTTTTTTCCCTGTATGATAATTTGGTTCAGTGTGAAAGGGGGGATGCTTACAAGGTGTTTGGTGCAGTGATGCTTTTCTGTGCAGAAACTGTATGGAGAGACAGTGACCTCACTAAGGCTTGACAGCTGAAAGGATACTAAAAATGTTAGAAGATAAATCATAGAATGATATAACAGGGATATAAAAAGAAGAGCCCAAAAAACTAAATGTGCAGCTAGGTTAGTATATCAGGTGTTGCACTATGGCGTGTTTTACTATAGGACAATGGATGGTAAAAAATAATGATTCTGTGGAATGTGTGGCCTCTCTGTAATAAATAAGTAATCATACAGCAGTAGGAAGTGTATTAGATAGGATAGGAAATACAGCTGAACCTGTCACGAAGTATGAGGATCTAGTTTTTCTTCACATCCCATAAAACTCAATTTTCTGTTTGGAAACAAAGGTTGTATTTACTCTCTGGATTTCTGTCAAAATACACAGTAGTTGTGTGTGGTGTAAGTGTTCTCTTGTGATCTGAACAATGGCTCAGAAGCAGGTGGGAAATCCACTAAAGCTATAACCTTGTGCCATTTGTCACTTCACTCCAACAACCTCTACTGTTGAACCCGCTTGTTACCTTGTTCTCTAAAACAAGAAACAGACAGCTGTTTTGAAAATACACTTTGTACAGTGGGACTTCTCGGTTGTTTTCAAATGGGCCTGAGTGAAAGTAGCTTAAAAAACCAAAGATGTAAACTTTGTGTACCTACTGAATATGAAAGTTTTCCATATGCTGCACGACAATAAAGATTGGTTTTAGAGCCGTCCAGCTTTATTCTGATGCCATTTTGAATGATTTTCGATGAATTTCAGATATTACCAACACCTTGAATATTATAAAGTAATGTAAATACTTACCCATCAACATTTCGTGCAAAGAAAAGGAAACTGCCCTTTCCAGGACATGTTTTTCAGGATTTTTGCTCTATGTAATATTTCTAGAAGATGCCTCCTCTCTATTGTCCCTTGACGAACACATTTTGTCAGTCTGACCCAGATTGTGGTGTGAAAACCACTGGAAATTGAAAGCTGTGTACTCATTTTGTATTAGATACAGGGGAATGAGAAAGCATTGGGCCTCACTTAATCAAGTGTCGCATGACAAGTCCTGTTGTACAGGTCATGTAGAGATAGTCTGCATTTCTCCACAGAAGGAAACAAACTGACTTTGACTTGAAATTATAATGTCTTAACCTGAATGGAATTTGAGTTTAAACATGTTGCTGAAAATAGCTAAAGCAAACAAAAAATAAACCTAATGTGATAGAAAAAGTTTCCCACAGTCCAAAGCTCCAGGGGAACCTCCTTTGTTGCAATAACATCAACATATAATCAAATGTAATCTGTTATTGCTCATTTCCAATCACTGTCCCGACCCCTTGACGGCCTTCCATCATTCTTTGCTCTAGCAATACTTTTTTTGCCAACTTAATTCATGTCAAACTGTTATTTATTTCTGTCTCTGATTAGATGATGAAGTAAAAATGTCTAATTTCTGGGTCAAGTAATACTGACTAATTTCTCCTCTCTTTTTTTTCTTAAACCTAGGACTTAAAGCTCCTTGATTACGCTTATGATCAAATGATGAACATGCAACTATCATGAACAGGTTGTGGTTTATCATGTTAAAACTTAAAGCATCTATTCAAATAAGCCTCAGGGGGGAAGTTAGAGAGATTTAGAATGGGCTCAGGTTCTTGCATGAGCCCATTGACATCCCAATACAGCTCACATTGGAGACTTGGACGACCTATTCTCCCTGATCTGGGCCGCACACTAATCAAGACCTACTGAATATGAACACCAAAACTGACTCAGTCATGGGCCTCTGGCTTGCCTCAGGAGCATGACTAAACTAAAAGTTATACTGTTGATGCATCAAAACAAGAGCTTTGGTCTGATGTAGGTCTAAATAAAAGCAGAAAAGAATATATCTCAAAAACCACAGCTGAATAACAGAGACAGAGTGCTGCACAGCGAAAGCTACTCTCACCACTGCAAGACAGGGAGCAGCTGTGTAGTCAATAACACTGGAAAACAGATTTAAGCCTCTACTGAATGATCCCGAGAATAAGATTCACCAACCGACGGATAATGGCAGATCACCACTACTGCAAGAGCTGAAAACTGACTCGACACTCAATGGAAAGGCAAAACAAACATATCATATCTCGGCAACATATTATTGAACCTGAATCTGATTCTGCTATCAGAAACACTGAACTGTCAGGAGGAAGAATGTTAAGTCCTTCTAAACCACACAACATGGTACATTCAGGTTTCATCTAACTCAGTAGCAAACATTATAGATGTAACAGCAACATCATTTGTACGACTAAAGCAATAAACCCACTGCGTAGTGAAGCAAAGAAGAAGTCCTAAAGCGCATAGCTGAGTTTCTCTTTCTTCACCTCACTGATCTTATCTTTCGCCAACTCTGGGTGCCGGTGAAGCAGCTTGGCTTAATTAACAAACTATGAACAATTTCTGATGGCAAAAGAACTGCCCCCAGTCTGTTGTCAGTAAACAAAGCATGTGGTATGGTAATAAAATCCCTTTTGAAAACACACTCTGTGGAGTACTAATAACGTGGAAGATTATAATTTCATCTGTGCTCTGTTTCATTTAATGTTGGGTTTTAAGTCAGTGAATAGAGCAAGTCTCTTGGCAAGCAGCGTAGTATACTGTTACCGTCTTATTTCTGCCAAAGCCCTTGTCGTAAATATCTTAAATTCTGCAAATAATGCTGTTTAGCATTCTTCAGCTGCACAAACCTTCCAAGACTGAATGATGTTTTCAGACAGAAAAAATAATAAGCATTACTATTACTATTTTTTTCATCTCTGCTTTTGATTTCAGATGTTCTTTTTTACTGTCACATACAATTACCTCACCTCATCACGAACATCCCAGTTATTATAATAGTCTATTAATACAGAGAGTTAAACTACTTATAGAGCAGTGGTAATTACCATGTGGGTTAAACCACTCTGTGTGACACCTTGAATAAGAGGCAGTGATGCAATTTAACGCTTAGAAAAGAAAATTGGGAGAAAAAGTTACCCCTCAAAGTTAGACAACGACTGCATTTTGCAACTGTAACCAAGATTAGCAGTCCCTGAGGTGTAGCACTTCATTTCAGAGCAGTCCAGCATCTCCAGTATGTACGATAAATTCAGGACTTGAGTAGTTGCCGAGCTCCAGTAGTCAACCTATAGGTCTTATCCAGACTTCAGCTCTGCCGTGACAGTCCCTACCCACCCTCCGGTTTGCTGCAGCATCTCATACATCACTGCAACAAATAGGGCGTACGTATGGCAAGAAAACGAGAGAGAAAGAAGTAGAGAGGCCGAATGTACTATAAATTAAGGGAATAACTGATAAATGATAAGGTCCATCACATCAGGGGAAAAAGGGATCCCATAAGGAGTCCCTTAACACATATTACAAAATAAAAATTATTCTCACCTATATCTCTAGCGGTGTCTAGTAATGCAGAATGTTTCAGGTTTATCTGCCAGTTGAAATATTTCAAAGTTGTTACTGAGAAATTGTGTGTTGGCACTAATTTTGGCAAGGTGGACAGCTCTAAATACTATGGAATATGCATGAGCCGCTGCTGGCATTGCCATGGAGAATAGGTCGCTCAGGGGCATAAATCAGAGTGGTAGCATTCAAAAATTCAAAAAGCTTCATCGTTACAGCTGAGAACATAAAACGGTGCAATAGTTGCTGAATCAACCAACGATTGACCTATACATGGCCGTAACACAGACCAATGACATCACTTGATCGGCAGGTGGATTTAGTTGCATTTTAGCTTTTAAAAGCCTTCTAAAATACCATATCTGGTTTCATAAAATCCCTAAATGAACCACACCAGAGTCCCTTTGAAACCGTGCAGAGACCCCAGGGATCATTTGACAGCTTTCTCAGCCCAAACAAACCATACTAACAGGGCAAATGAACCTGAGTTTGTTTTAACCAAACCAAACGGGTCAGGAATGAAAGTACCCTTATGAATTGAAAAAATATCTGCCTGGCTAGATAGAAGAAGTTCTTTTTTATTTTTAATATTATTATAAGTAGTAGTAGTAGTAGTAGTAGTAGTAGTAGTAGTAGTAGTAGTAGTAGTAGTATTTAAGGAACCGAAACATTCAACTCAAAGACGGAAATTTGATGATCGGACTATAATCAGGGCTGCACGGTGGTGTAGTGGTTAGCACTGTCGCCTCACAGCAAGAGGGGACAGGGTTCAATTCCCGGGCTGGACAACCTTCTGTGTGGAGTTTGCATGTTCTCCCTGTGTCAGCGTGGGTTCTCTCCAGGTTCTCCGGCTTCCTCCCACAGTCCAAAGACATGCAGCTTAGGTTAATTGAAGACTCTAAATTGCCCGTAGGTGTGGATTTGAGCGTGAATGGTTTTCTGTCTCTATATGCGACAGACTGGTGACCTGTCCAGGGTGAACCCTGCCTTCGCCCATTGACAGCTGAGATCGGCTCCAGCACCCCTGCGGATGGATGGACTATAATCATCTTCTGCTCCTCATATTCAAACAAGTAGTTTGAATATGAGTAGGTCAAACAAGATTTCAAACAAGATTTACAAGAGCATACGAAGGAAATTATATATTACACTGAGAAAACCTGGAGTGTACAGCAGGAAGCCCAGTTTAACAAACATCCTCAGATCAAAGCTTTAAATAATTTTATTCCTGTGATTCTGTGTTGAATAAAACACAGAATCACAGGAATAATTTGAAGCACAGTATACAATGTAGTTGTTTCCAATTTGGAACTAACAACGACTTTGAAAAACAGTTAAGTTCAAGGAAAGCAAGATGATGAGACGCAAAGAGCTAATTAGCACTTGTATCCCATGCTGAGATGTTGGAGCTGTGTTTTATTTTTGGTGAACAATTGTCAAGATTACCCGTTCTGTTTTGTTCTCATTAATGAGTTTGGGGTTTTTCTTTGTGCGTCTGTAAAGCAGAAGGCTATGTAACGGCAATGGCTTTCATATCTGATATACATGACGGGAAGAATTCAGCTTCTGATTTAAATCAACCTGCGGGAAGTTTCTGCTTCAACTGTTGCCTGTCAGGGGAGGGAATAACTGTCAGTCTTTAGTGATTCATTCTACTATGCCCCCTCATATTTCTGAAGATGTTACACTATACTGGGCATGAACCACTCATCTTGTCAAGTGGAGGGTTTGAACTTTGAATGGCCAAAGGGGAAATCACCAGAGGAGAAATTACTTTGCACTGAAAGGTGCCGGCAGCAGAAAGAACAGAGAAAAAGTGGCGGGCAGGTATACACTGTCAAATGAATAGAGTATGCCTTGCTAAAAAGACATCTCACAGCAGCATGAATCCCTCCCAGGAGCAACAATCATTGAATGGTGCTCAGCACACCACGACCGCAGACAAACAAACGGCTCGCCACTGATCACAGCAACAGCTACTCACACTGCATAGCTAAAGAGATGATTAATCTGCTTTGCTGAATGCCCTAGAAAAGCTTCCCTGTCTCCAGCTGCTTCAATCTGTTTTTGCACAGAGATGATCTTAGATGTAGGGCTTTTGTTTGCCGAAGCACCTGCTCCCCAGTGCCACCCGCATTGTGCAGTGCTGCCCTTGGCTTCCCACCGTGGCATTTGTCCACAGCGTACAGTAATTGCAGTGATCTGCCAAGTGATTAATTTCTTAATAATTGTTGAGGCTATTCTTTGTGGCACTGTGGTGCTGTGATTCCGCTCTGCTTTCTGTCAAGTCAACATTTTTTTAAACAGCAGTTGTAAAAAACACAGTTTTCTTCTTCTTTTTTTTACATAAAACTAAAGATGCAAATAGAGATAAAAGATGGAGGAAGTGAAACAATTGATGATATGAATAAGAGATATGTGCATCATGTTTCTTGTTTTGCAAGAAACAGCAGTTCTGTCAAGATAAAGGCTCCGGTCTCACCTAAAAAATTGAGTTTCTCACTGTCATCAGTGTTTACCTGCAGGTTTGAGTGAGCTTTTTATTTGAAATGGAAATAAGGAGAAAGAACATAAGAAAATGAAGGACGAGCAAAGCAGTGGGAAAAAAAGGTTTTGTTTTTATACAGTTTTTATGCTTGAAAATACCTTTTGATATCAATAATGAGGAGTTTCCAGCAGCCACAAACCCAGGCTCCTGCACCTTTTTGACTTCATTTCATATAAATGAGTGTATTGATTCATTGTAAGTCCAAGTCTGCCAAACTCCTATCCAGCCCTCCATTCGGTTTCTCCCCTGAAGGCTTTAATAGAGCTCTGTTCTTAACCGACACTTATCTTAAGGGTGAGGACAGTTCCCAGGATTCATTGTCACTTTGAGTATAGCATATCCTTCAGCGAACTAATTACACTGCCCATCAGAGCTTTTACCCTATCAGGCAAAGCTCTGTGCCTTAACGTCTATTTGTGTGCCTGCGGACAAGGAGAGGACTACATGTTTGACCTTGACATGTCAGATGTCATCTCTTTCGGCAGCTTCACTCCCCCTCCACCTTTAATCCTCCACAGTTTGAATGACAGAATAAAGCTTTATATATCGCAGTATTCACTGTGCTTCTAAAATGCATTGCGTTAAGTAATGTTGGAAATGTAAAAGATAAATAAAATGAGGATGAATTTAAAATGCCCAAAACCAAAAAAGCAACAGAACATTTTACTATCAGGTACGGTTGTCACTTTGGCAGGAAAATAGCAGATGATTAATTCTCCTTTATTTCCATTCGGATGCTACCACAATTTATTGCATACCCCAGGAATAAATACATTAACAGAGCCCTACAAATCAATAGCAATAAAGTGAAAAGAGATGGTGTATAAAAATGCATTTATCCTTTGCTTGAATACAGGCAGTTAATCAGGATATGCTTGGCCTCTCAGTGGTTTCATTTGGATGGGATTAAGCCCTACATTTATTCTCAGGCCTGAGAGATTTAATCAGAGAGAGAGAGTTCAACTACGGTGCCGGAATAAAATCAGACGATGACCAGCCTGGGATTATACTGGCGGATGTGGAGGTCTCATGTGAGGAGCAATCCACATTCTGGCCCTTTTTTTATGCAATTATAATATATGCAGGAAAAGCCCTTTGACTGCATCCATAAAAAAATACAGACATGATGCAAAGGAACTCTATTACTCGGAGGAGTCTGTGAAATGTGGATATGTGCCGCTAGAGATATGTGCTGCCAGGGTGTCTCTCAGTGCATTTGAACGGTTTGCCTCCCTCCCAGCCTCCATCTGGACATCAGTGGATTACTGACATAATAAAAACGAAGTCAAAAGCTGAGTCAGAAATGTTACAGCCACCAAAAACAAGCTTTTTTATTACTAACTTTGAAAACCTACAGATATCAGAAATCTACTGTCAAATCCTTGTTTTTAAAGTAAAATACTGAACTGAATTGTATAAATGATCTAAAGCTCTGCCTCTTATGCTTGTGTTGCAGTGTCGAGCTGGATTTCAAACTGCAGGAGGACAAGCTACAGACCCTGATAAAGAGACTTTGCCCCCTGGACAGCCAACAATTTCCCGCTCTCCCTTACTCCAATGAAGTATTCACATCCACCCCGAAACGCAAATCAAAGACAGAGTCCAAAAAGCATGCTCGTTGGAAACTCTGGTTCCTTTGACTGAAACATGAAGGCTTTGGAAACAGCCTTTTTTTTGCTGGGCAAATTAATACCCCTGTTATTCTCGAAATGGATGAGGGAATATTCAGATGGAGTGATCAACACAGGAGGATGGATAACGACAGAAACCAGTTCATCGGGGGTGCTGAGTTGAGACTGCACATTAAGTCAGCTGGAGGACAAAAAACATTTTAGATTCTGTCAAACCTTTTTCTGGCATGTTCGCTGAAGAGGATGGCCACACACCTGCAAAAACTAGGTGAGCTTTGGGAAACATCTATGTTTCTTAGCTGTGTAAAGAAGAATGTTTTTTTTATCTACTGGTTAAATGCAGCTCATAGTTTATATGTATGACTTTTATTACCTTCTCCAATGCAATGCACTTTTGGTCTTCTTCCCCTTAGAGCATATTGCTTGGCAACAAGAGGAGGCGCCATGTGGAGGGCCTTTTATGAGTGAAGCTATTATCTTTGAATGGACATCAGCCCCACCTCCGGCAAAGCACAAACATTTGACTATTGAGAGGAACATGCTTGAAAGACTGAAATGCCGTAAAGTAAATGGCAGTGTGTCAGCGCTGTTCTTGTGACTCGTCTATTCTCTCTTCTTCCTCATTATCTGTTAACATCCTGCTCAGTTTGTCTGTCGGACTGAACGTCTGCCTGCCTTTGTTTATAACTCCTGTCTCCTCCCTCTCTTTGTAACTCTGCCCCTTTATCTCTCTCTGTCCTTCTTTCTAACTCTCCATTTAGCTCACTGTGCAACCAACCAACTAGCCAGCCAACTTTGCCTCAGTCATCCTGTCCTTTCTGTTGGCTACAGTGTCAAGTAATGTTCAGAATTTATATTTTAGACTATATGAATCTTTTAAGCAAAGTACTGTGAAATTAAATTCAAAATATATACATAAATGTTTGTACCTGCTTCTCTTGAAGGTACAATTGTAAAAGTGCAGAAGTCTTCTGGCTTAGGTCAAATTATTTTTAACAACATATATGTTTCGAATACTTCCAAGGCAGAATATTTTCTATGATAACTTAAAAAAAGGGTTCTATTGAGTTTTGAATTTCCAACAAAAAAGTAAAGGCTATTTTGACATTTCTCTTTGAGTTAAGCATTTGCCTTGCCCCTCAGTCACGCATTGTGTCACAGCAAAGCTCTGATGTGAAGTCTTGAACCTTATCTTCTTCTAAATATTTTCTTTCATGCTAGGTTAGCTAACTTCAAAGTGTTGTTTTCTTTTGTTTGATTTATCTTGCCATTCAACTGCGAGTTCCATCTTGTAAAAAAATACTATTTTTTTTGCAGAATTACAGAAAACATCTGTTTACCTGCCAACAAAATAACTGTGCACTGAACTTGCAAGAACAGAATGGTTATAAACAGTGCTAATGGAGAATGGTAGCAATCTTTCAGCAGAGATTTGTAGAGAATTGTAGCCACCAGCTTTGGTTAAGTACAAAAAAAACACACTGATGATGTAGCAATGATACTGAACTTGCACGCTGTTTCAAAGCAGGTATTTACTAAAAGTGATTTTATAACAGCAGCTCTTATGTAGATAATGGTACTGTTAGAGGAATGTCAGGAAGACTCATACTGGCCTCCCATCATTAGACTACGCAGTAGATTACATTATTCAGGTCACCAATTTCCAAGCAAAGATCTGTACTTTGAGAAAGTGCAATTTAGTGATTATGTGCAATATTATGCATTTTTCTACTGTTTCTACATCACAATTAAAACATTTTCAACTAATGGTGATCTGGTGTGCTCCTATGTCTATTGAAAGTTAGAGGTAATAGAGTTGCGAAGGCAGATGAGCTGTTTTGGGGCACTCCCGGTTCCGGAAGAAAAAGTTCCATACATTTTTCCCACGGTCAATGATACTGACTCATAGTTGGAGCACGCCTACAGCTTCCGATTGGCATGAAACTTTCCCACTTGACTCATCAGTACAAAATGGCTTGTGTACATAAACATTTTGTGGGAGAAGTTAACTAGGACTCCTAAACTGCATGTGGGTAAGAAACTTCCAATCATCTCAACTTAAAAATGTTTTTAAGTGTGCTATTTAGAAAACATATTTTGCAATGTGAAAGTTACAGTGGGAAATCAGTTCACTTTAAATTTTTGGGTCCACTTTCATTGAATTCAGACACTAAAGTGCTGCAGTTTGTTTGAAATTGCCAAGAAAAAGTGCTGAATGCTCGCTTTGGTTTACGCCTCTGACTAGAATCTTCTCCATAGCAATGGCAGCTGAGGCTCATGGGTATTGTAGTATTTAAAGCCATAACTTTTCTCAGAAACAAAGTTAGAATAATTGAAACCAGTGTCTTTAGCATTAACCTGTGTAAATAAATCTAATTGTTACATATCCGGGAGAATTCTGTGTTAAGTAACAGTAACAACTTTATTGAAAGTTAAAAGTGAAATGGAGAAAAACGCTTCCAGAGCCAGCATCCCCTTCTACTTGGTAACTCTACAATATGCGACAGTACTAGGTGTAGTTACAGGCGGAGTTCTATTCACCCGGTCTCAGACAGTCCTCATTTTACATCTTTTGTGCTTTAGCAAAGCAGGGATTGACCATGACCAGGGCTCAGCAGCGGCAGTGTGGTTGAGCTCCTTTTTCTCTCTTCTAATGGGATTACTGCTCAATACCAAGAAGGGACACTTCAAGTCAAGACCTGGAGGCTCAGGCGAGTGGGGGTTCCAGTCCTTCAATCAAAGTGACCTGATCCCAAATCCATTCTTCTCCCACCATGTCTGTCTCTTTCATTCTCTTCAGCTGATTCTCTTGTGCTTTTATTTCACCAGTGTCCTCTAGCATTCGATTCCTACAGCATTTACTTCCTCTATTTCTGTTTCCTATTTTCACTGCTCATGGTTCTCTTTACATTTGTCTCCTTTCTCTGCCTTCTGCCTCTTCACGTAGGAGTTCCCATTTTCAGTTTCTATTTATAAAAGCCAAATTAGATAATATCAACCAAAAAAAGGAAATGCTTTTCTTCTATTTGGCATTCATTGTTATCATTGTGTGCATTTCCTTATTATAAATAGTTTTAAAACCGGTCAGAAACAACATGATCAGGCATTGTTATAGCAAATGATAATAATTTGTATATACATCTTAATTATAAATAATTTATCTCAAAAATAATATTAAGAATCAAGGGTGTACAGATTTTAGGTTTTACGAATTACATATTAATTCTTTGATACAAATAAAACCTGAATAAATAAAATACAACACTAAACGTAGTGTTTAGTGTTGTATTTTAACTTTTACAGACCATGCTATGTAGCATGGTCTGTAAAAGTTTTTACAATCATATCATGTGATATCAGTTTTTATGTTAAGTAAAGTGCAGTTTTAAAAGAAATACATAAAACATTGGACATTACATTGGATAGTATGTAAAAAAAATGACTTTTTAGTAATTTATAGTAGTTATTATCAAGAAAAACATTAAGAAAAACAAAAAGTCGGAGTTTTACTGCCCCCTCTGGTTCAAACTCTTGAGTCTCTCTTGCTGCACCCAACAGTGATGTCACAGTGTACTTACTACACCCTTGAGTCCATTCCTACTTCACTGTATAAAACGAAAAGGTAAACTATTGGAATTCAGCAAAAATACCATTTTCATCCAGTGTCAAACACTGCTCTTCTGGATTTGGATTTATCTCAGATGTCATGGTTAGTACAAAGCACCCTGAGTTGCATAACTGACCCAGCAAATTTACAAAGACTTTAATTGTAATAATGACAGATACAATGGTCTGATTAGAATAATGGAGGCAAAGTTTGTTGATACTTGTTTTTTTGTAAACATTGTATAAATTCAACTTCAAATGCATAAAAGAGTGTTGGCTATCGTGGATGTTATAATATTTAGGTTTCAGACGGCCCCTCTAAGATCAGTGCTTTTTGAGTGGTGTTACGAACACTTTTTAGGAGGACCATGAAGGTGGATCCGCTGGTCCCTGTGGCGTTCAGCTCTGTGCCGACGCCTCTCAGCGGGCAGCCACGGTGATGCACGGTGATGTACTTGGTCACAGTATTGAGATGGTAGTTCCGTAAATCCACCAGCGCTGATACGCAGGAGTTGTAGGCCTGGCAGAGATCAGAGCTGGAGTTGGACAGGATGAAGTCTCGCAGAGATGGACAGACAGACAGAGTTTCTATTTGCTTACGGTGGGCGGGAGGCATGTAATCCCTCATGCGTGTCAGGAAGGCACCTATACATAGCCAAATCAATGTCGAGAACAGAAAACAGACTTTGAAAGAAAGAAAATAACAACCTTTCCTCCTCTGACAGAGCAATCAACTGGCTGCACAAACCGAGTGATTCATTCATGAGAAGCATCTGATGGGGTCAAAGGTTGAGGGAAATGCATCATTACCTGCCTCATCCTCATGCTGGATGCACAGCAAAGCATCAAAGCACTGAATGGCTGAACTCTGGGCTGCACTTGCGCCTGATAACAAAATGGGCTCATTGCTCACCCCTTCATACAACAGCCCTCTTGAAAGCATGGGGTTGTCTTGCCATCTGAAACAGTTCAAATGCACACATACTATAAACCTCCTTTTTATAGATGAATTGTAAGCACACAGTTCCACAATATATGTACAGTGCCTTAATAGAGAAAAGTACAATAGGAGCATTGTCCGAAGCAGAAGGGAATTTCATCATCTCATCTGCACCAGATGAGATAATTATTAAAAACATTAATAACTTCAAATATTGTAACGGCCCTAAAACTCACCCTGAGAGAAAAATCCTCAATGTTCCATGAAACGCAGTTGGATCCACATGGTCTGGAAAGACGACAAATTCAGTTATTTTAATTACCTTGAATTTTCCTGCCTTCATAAAAGGCACAGCGTGTAAATTGATTAAATTCAGATTGGGCTAGGTTTAATTTAAACTTACTGTGCATGAGTTGGAAAGTTTCCTTCATCTTCTTTAAAGACTGAGTCACTTTTATGAGACCTTTCTGTACGGCGATGAGTTCTGAGCTTTTCTTGGCATGCATCACCTCCACAGCCCCCTGGTTAGAGGCGAGATCCATCACTCAGTGGCAAGAACATAGACACACATAGCATGTGGATGGGACACAAAGGAGGAAGGGGACAGGTGAACAGACAGCATAAGGCTGAAGTTCAAAATAGTCAACATGAAAAAGAGGAAGAGCAACAGCAGCCAGTACAAACCTTTATGCCTGAACTGGCAGCCATCTCAACCAACAATGACACCATGAAAAATCCCCTGCAACTCTCCCCACCGGGTAAGGAAAATATCAAGTCCATGTTCCTATTTTTCGAAAATGAGGTTTTTAAAATGATAAATGCTGAACATCAAGAGTACCAGAATAAAGAAATAATGTGAAATTGCAGATGTGAAATTCAAGACAATTTGGGAGTTAATGACATTTCTTTTCCTTTTACTTACCCGATTTCCATATTCCTGAAATTAAAATTAAAAGAGAAGCGAACCTTTTCAGTGGAAAAAGAGATAACTGGCAATTTTTCTCAGTGAGTGACTGAAAATTAGACATATACAGTTTTATTGTAATGTTACTATTATATTGAAATAGTGTCTGTGGACTATGGGCATGAAGTCAAGTCATTATTGAGGCAATGAAACAGCATTACTCACCCTGTGGGATCCCTTAATTTCCAGTTGGCTAAAACTGAATCTGCGTAAATCAGGATGGGTGGAAGGCCGAGCCTACAAGATACCAGCCAATAGGGCAAGGCCAGGGCTTTTGTGAGAATCTTTCAAACAAACATAATAAAATATCATTCCAGTGGTGACACCTCTCTGAGATTTTGGGTATGTCTTTAGGGAAGGCACAGGACGTTGGTCAGTCCAACACTTTGATCTAGACTGAAATATCTCAACAACTGTTAGATGGATTGCCATGATATTTTTGTGCCCAGAGGATGAATCCTGCTGACTTTGATGATTCCCCTTAACTTTTCCTCTAGTGTGTATTCTAGGTCAAAGCTTTCACTCATACTGTGAAATATCTTAGCAGCGCGTAATTGATGTATTTGTAAAAAAGGTTTGAACAGACATTCATGGTTACCAGATGATATATCCCATGTATCAGATGATTCGATGATTCCCATGACTTTCCTACCAGCTGCACTTTGTGTAAAGTGCCAATTAACAAATGTTAGCATGCTAATAAGCTAAACTAACACGATGAACATGCTAAACATCCTACCTTTTTCCCCATCAACCTAATTACATGTGTGTAGACTCCTAGACTTATATACATTTCATTGCACTGTAGAGTTTTACCTGAGCAGGTGCATGTTGTCATACATATCCCATGCTGATGAAACCCAGCGCTAGGTGAGCCAGCCGGAGTTCCCAATGGTCACTCAAGAGATGGGGACTCAACACCGGCATCTGGAGTGTGATTAAATGGTAAATGGTAAATGGACTGTACTTGTATAGCGCTTTTCTAGTCTTCCGACCACTCAAAGCGCTTTTACATTACTAATCATTCACCCATTCACAGCCATTCATACACTGATGACAGGAGCTACCATGCAAGGTGCCACCTGAACATCAGGACCCTAGCTAACATTCATACACATACATACACCGCAGGAACAGCCTGCAGGAGCAATTTGGGGTTAAGTGTCTTGCCCAAGGACACATCGACATGGACTGCCGGAGCCAGGGATCGAACCGCCGATCCTCTGATTGGGGGATGACCCTGCTCTCCACTGAGCCACAGCCGCCCATTAGACATTCAGTTTTTAAATTTCCATTCTCAAGAACAGTAAACACCATCAAGGGTTCACAAATGACACTGTATGTCCACATTTACATTAATGGGTATCGAGATGGCATTGCACATTCTCACCTTGTGAACCAGATCCCGTAGTTTCCGTGACTCTATCAGATGTGTGAGATCGTTGGCCAGGTCTAACCATTCGCAATAATAGTCTGGAAGGTCGGTCTAGAAGATAATAAGAAAGAAATTACTTGCTCGTTGATTTTTGATTGTTTTTTTGCATGGGGGATTTTCATGGGGAGTGTAATCAGTATCATCATCAGCACATGTTTGCTATGGTGCCTGACCTGCATGTTAGGGAATGACTGGTGCTATCAATCAGAGAGAGAAAGCAATATAAAGGAGGCAGTCAGTAGAGAAACTGAGAAAATTAACCACGCAGAAAACAGGGGATGCCCAGATGGAAAAGTACTGTATAATCAGACAACTACACTGTACTTAATGCCAATGTTTAATTCTTCATTTAATGTCAATGCTGATAAATTAGTTTAGCAGCATTTACAGATATATAATTCTAGTAGGTTGTTGACCGATTCTTTTCATTATGTACTGTTAGTTGCTGTATGAAACAGTCTCAAGTGATAACTGAGGCCTTATATGCCATAGGTTATCAAAACCAGCGATTGGCTATTTCTATATAGTTTTCTTAATGCTTGTGATCGCTGACACAAAGTCCAATTCCTGAGAAACCAGCCCTCTGCTGTCAGACTCAGATCCTGCTTTGTAGCTGCCTTTTGACTTGCAGTCGGAGCTTCGGCCAGAAGAGGACAGCTCTGCACCCGGCAGCTATAACTCCTCTGCCTGCCGGGAGCAGAGCTTTGCCTCACTGCACTGCCGGTCACCGCTGGGAGCCAACGCCGACACCAAGCTGCTAGAGGCCAAGGCAGTATTGCTGGGCACACTGGAGGGAAGGGAGGCACCTGAGAGCCAGGATCAGGACTGAATAGGGCACTGTTGGACCCTGCTGCAGTGAAATGAGAGGTTTCCTCAACAGGGACCGCCAAAATTCCTTATTGTTGCAGCTCAGTCATGCTCAATAGAAAGGTGAAGAGACAGGTTTTCACTGGATTAATAATTAAAAATAAAAAGTATTATTTTCAGTTCCAGCCCAGAGGTGCTATGTGTGTTGCTAACCAAATTACTTAAACAAAGGCAATAGGTAAGAGTTATTAGTCATCAGTGGTAAACAAAAATGTCTCTGTGTGTCCAGTATATGCAGTTCAATTTTGTCATGACATATTATCACCGAGTTTCAGATCTCTTTTGATCGAAAAATACTAAACAGACAGGAAATGTCTGTTGTATGAAAAAAGAAAATATGACAATCAAACGCACCAGTGGCTCTTCAAGGAGAAATCCAAGCTCCTCAGAAATATCAAATGCATCAAGGTTTGCCTTCAGCGTTTCTCTGCTGTTAGTCTCCATATGCTCTGCCAGGAACTCTACTGCAGTGTTTTGAGAGGGTAATCACTCTGTGTGTGTGACACACAGATATCAATTGTTAAACTAGCCTTGAGCATGATTTCACTACCTTTGTTATCTTTGATATCCCTTTTTGGTACACTCCCAACAGCAAAGAGCCAATCAGATTACTTGTATTTAAATGTCAGGAGTCAACAGAGCAAAGCTTAATTTCCCTATTTTGTAAAGTGTGCAGTATAAAGGATATCTTCATTCATAATTTTTGGAAGTTGATGAAAGATACTTAATACAAACGCTCCTGCCAAATAACAGAAATATTGAAATATGCTATATATCTATGAGTGTGTTATTGAGACAAATACCAAATGGTTTAATAATACATTCAACTGCTGATTGTTCCAAACTCAATATAGAGTGATGAATTATTGAAGAAACTCTGATGAACGCTGATATTGATTCCCCTCAGCTGAAGATCATTTGACTCTCAAATGTGTTATGTAATATCAGAAAAAAAGATTTATGTGGATAAAAGGTATGAATTATTCTCCACAATAAGATGAAGAGCTAACGTTGAGGGGCCAGACTGAGACATTTTGCAAACGTAACCCAAATACCTCAGTCGAACCGGTCCTCCAGCTCATTCACTGAAACTGGAGTGCTTCCTAAAATGAAACATTAATGTATTCTGTTTTTTCTGCTTGTTGCTCTGGTGGATAAGAAATGACACGACAGAGTGATATAAGACTCTGAGACACAGGAGAAAGTAAGTGGAAATTCTTTACTCAAGTATTCAAAGACACTGATTACTATCAGAATTTGAAGAAAACTAAAACAACTGAGAGGCTGAAAAAAATAGGAACTGTAAAAAGAACTGCCCTGGCAGTAAATATGAACGAAATGTGGTTCTTTAAAAACACCCGGATGTCAGGAGAACGAGTATCTCTCTGTACTCACATGACCTCCTGCTCACCTGTTCTCACTTCCCAAATCAGTCAGTCATTATATGTATACCAGCCAAGTTCCTTAGTTCAGTTTGTCTTCGTTGTCTTCTGTTATGCATAGAGATTTGTTTGCCCGTTACCTGCCTGAATCTTGGACTTTCGGTTTGTAAACTTTTAAGTTTTGTCTATCAAATCATTTACCTGGACCAGTCAGCCTGCTTTTGTATCTGCATTTGGGTCCTGCTCCTGCACTCCAAACACCCGTTGTGACAAACATCCAACAGAGGCTTTACATTCAGAATTGTGCAGATAAGTTTTACATTGCACAGAAAAGCACCAATTGGGTTTTAAAATGATATTACTGTCATTGTTTACTTTTGTATTTCGATGCTTTGGCAACATTGTTTACCCATCATAATTTCCCTTCTAATATGTTGTTTTTGTCCAGGGTGATTTTTATACCGTATTGCATAGTTGAGAGTTTGTTTGTTTGTGTGTGTTTGAATGTATAAAAAGTTTTCAACACATAAAGATACCATTGGAAATATCGTTTTCCTGATTTTTGTCCAAAGTTTGATGACTACCCAAAAAGGAAGTGATGTTATATCTATGATACAATATACTTACAATTATATCATAATCCATAATGTCTTATGCTTGAGTTTAAATGTATTTTATTGTTTTCCCCTTTAAATGGTCTACAATAAGGATGAGTTTCTTATCTTTTTTTCCCATTTGATATAGATAGTTTAGCCCACGGAGGGCAGTGATTGCACTCCAGAGATTTGGATTTTTGAGTGATATTTGAACCAGATCTGGTAATATTTTAATTTAAAGAGAATAATTGTTTCACTCCGTAGTGTTTGTATGTTTTTTGCAGCTGATGATTTGTGGGAGGGAGAGACAAACAGCCAATGGAGAAAACTGAGGAGGCACCGTGGATGTGCAGAGGAGCCTCTCACCAGTAAAGAGGTCTGATTCACTCTACAGTCTTCTTCACCTCATGTAGATAAGCGCTGCGATGGCACCACACTTACACACAGTCAAACCACATTTAAAGAGGAAAAATCACTTCTTGGGTAGATGAACATTGGGTTTGTTAATGTTCTCAGGGCTCTAAATAGAGTGCTTCAGGAATGAGTCCTTAAACCAATAATCCTTGGTTTAAATGAGATGCACTCACAGTTCCCCTGTCTCTGTTATTTGAATGGGCTTTTGGTTAGATGCATGAAATAAGGTCTGTGGTTACCACAAGCTTCAGAAATGTAAACGTTTTTTTATCCAATATAAATGCCATAACCCTTGTGGCTTATTGAGACTACAAAACGTCATCACGCCGACTAGTCAGCCTTAACAGCCTCATTTCGTATACTCTCGCTCATGATTGTGGTGTGGTGTGTTTATAGCAAACAACAACACGGTCAGTTAAGAGTAGCTTTTTACTTCTGCAGATTGCATTCATGTCTCAAATCTTGAAAGTGGTGTTCATTTGTGAAGATTATATTCCTGAACAAAACGTGTAGGTATAATAAACTTTTCTTTTCCACAAAGTTTATTTTTATGTAATAATACCATTGGCTTTTTTGTCGAAGTGATCATCAGGAGTTGGCCTACAAAAATACATCATCCATGCTGACTTAGTAGAGACAGGAGTGCAAGTAAGTCCTGCCCACACTGGTCAACAAATAGTTCTCAAATTACTATGTATTGAGAAAAAATGCCTATAAACTGCTGTGGTGAGATGCACTACCAACAGGGTAGCAGCCCAATGATCCAAATGCTTAGCAGACTATAATTAAGTAGTACAGTAAGTGCGCTTACTGTAAGGTGTGCAGCAAGCATTTTGTTAAAAGGTCAGTTTTAGGCTAACTATATTTCTGTAAACTACGTTAAAGCATTTGAACAGTATACAACTTGTGTTGTATTGGAATGTGGATAGATCAGAAAGCTACACAGTATTATGTTTGCAAGTGCCTCAGCCATCGACAGTAACTTGCTAACATTAGCTCATTAACAGCTAACTTGTCCCATCACATCATCATTTTAGTTATCAACTGCACCTTTGGGAGACATAGGGTGCTATCATAATCCATGGCCTGCTGAATTATAACGCTTTTAGCTGGCTTCAGACATTTTATTAGCCCTTGGTTGCATATTGTGGCCCCAATTGTTTTACCCTCCAGTGGGCATGATTTGAGTCATTATTGTATATTTTCTTTTTCTTTTTCCTCGTCAATCTGAGTTGGTTGAAGGGGCAAAGAATAAACAGAGTTTAACTACTCAAAGGACAACATATGGGGGGAAATAGCAAAACTGTAGTATTACTGTTAAATAATGCCAGTTATATGTTCTGAGTAGTGTGAGCAATGATGTCATACTTCCACTCCTCATTGAAAAGTACTTAGGTTAAATACTAGGGCATATTTCATTCCATATTCCATAGAAGCGCTTCAATTACCATGCATACAAAAAAAATTTCCAATGGGAAAACGGTTTTCATACATGTGACTCCTTTATGGTGGCTGCTTTGTCGTCTGTCAGCAGGAGGTGCTGGGTTTATTTCTCTTGGATTTGATCAGGTCGGGAGTTGAGACCCATATCTGAGCTGCCTGTCGAATAGCTTCATCACAGAAACGTAGAGCAATCGCTTCTCCCCACCTCTCATTCAAGCCCTCAGTTTCTGCCTCCCATTGCTGCCACGACCAGAAGTCTCTCACGCCATTTAACCCTCCAAAGAGGAGAGAGGAGCAGAGGTGGATGAATGCTGTGGTCATCAAATTAATTTCAAGACCACTTAGCGAGTCATCAGACACAGGGGGCACAAAGGGACGGTAAATTTACTCTGTAAGGGGAGAAGTGGGTAAATCGTTAAAAGGGACTTTTTAAGAATCGGGACGCTAGCTGTGCAGTGTCATACTTCAAGGTTGGAGCAGAAGAATTAAGGTTCATCTTGTAGATTTTGTTTTCTGTTTCAGACAGAAATCCTTCATCCTGCCAGCCCTAATTATTTTTCTTCTCACTGTCTGACTGTCTGCTACTCTCCAACTTGGTTTTTTTTGCTCTCCCACGTCAACGGTGTCTGGAGACAAAAGAATGATGTCCAACTGGCACATCGACTGATGAGAACAGAAACATAGCCTCTCTGAGTGTTAGTTGTGTTACAGTATATATAAAATTAGATTTACAGGTTTTTGAAAGAATTGTTTAAAAGCCCTGTAATGCATTAGATTGATGATATAAATCATCCTCACCATCTACAATTTATTGGCATCTAGCCTATTCCATCTTGTCATGCTATTTATTGGGGATATGAATCTTTCAGCATCTCAAGATTCAATTCAAAACCGATTGAGAGCCAGGGGGGTAGTAATTTAATTTTATTTTATTCCACTGTTAAAAGTTAAACAAACCGATTCACAAGGACAAACCTCAGACATCTCACAATATAGTGAGGAATATATATTTAAACATTAAAGCTACCACACTGTACAGTAATAACCTGCAACTCAGTGTAAACAACTGATTCAATATTAATGCCAGATGAAGGCAAAAGGTAACATTTATTTCATGCCACACTTCCACAAATAAAAACATGTTTAGTATTTCTCAATTCTCAGTGACTTTAAGAATTACAAGTTCAAGTTATGCGAAAAATAAAGATGCGGCCTGTTGCATGAATGAAAATTGGTCCCCTAAGGTCAGCTGCCTTTAATTTCTTGGAACCTTTATGAACTTAGAATTCCAGAAATAAATTGTACACAAAATAACACTGTAAAACAGTATTTTGTGAGATTCTTTTTAGCAAATCACACAATGATGCTTGACACAAAGGTATACCGGATCATCAAGTACACATTTGGGTCACATTTGGCCACTACATAGATTTTGCAATACCATCTATACCATGATAAACACAAAGGGTTTTGGTTTACCGCACACACACGAGGACGAGGGAGATGCAGCATCCGATGAACTACGTCACTCCCACACAGTTTATACTGACTAAAGTTACTCACAGGCTGCCGCCGTTCTGTTTTATCGCAGAACCTTTTTGCTTTTCATTTTGGCGCAGGTGCTTTGAAATGAAACAGACGATCAATCTAGTTTTATTTCCTGCTCAGGATTGACTTGGAGTTTGGTAAAGTGATGTAGTAGACGGTCAGCTGCTGTGGGTCAACAAACTTCTTCAACCCCTTTGACTCTGGATGATGATGTATGATGTGAGCCTGGGTACTTGTAGTGTTCCAGAAGCAGTTGACTTTCACATTGCAAACCTTGCATGTTGAATGAGTCACATTAAGCTCCCCTCCCTGGGATATTGTAGAATCCAAAGTTTGCCCCACCATTTGCCTTCAATGAAGATGGGACTAGTTGAATTTCTTGCTGCTCGATTTTCCATTTTAGATATGAGAGCTAACGTTAATAGGGACTGACCAGTTAGTAGCCATAGTTAGTAGCCATACTACTCGCTGCAACCAACTCTGGTTTCTGTACCGCAATCTACTATGGAAGCTGGTGGGGGCATGACAAGTCAACAATGCCCAAAGGAAGATTTTTTATCCATTATTGGAAGTTTTTCATCGATTCAGAATCGCAATTCTTAAATGAATCAATTTTTTCCTCCATTCATACTATTTATGCAGATTGTTTATTTGCTAATGAAGAACACGTTTAAGGGGTCCAGATCTAAACCTCTCTTCAACAAGATAATTCAAGTATTTTTTCTCTTTGAAATGGTGTCAAATTGACAAATTAATAGTAAAATGTATTTAAACATGATCAATTGTTTAATTATCAAAAGGTTTGGCTTTGTCAACTTATGTGGCGAGTTTTGCAAATTGCCTTATTTGCAATTCATTCAAAAACAATTCCTCATGCACACTCATCCGGGATTCAGGCAAGATGAGCAATGAAACCAAGGTTAAGGACTTGTGTAAATGTTCTCTATGAAATGTGTCAAATGAGGCACCATCCAAGTGTCAAACATAAGCCTGTTTAAGTCTGACAGCCATATCCTCGGGGGTACGTTTTTTTTTTACCCACAGTTGGACTAATAACAAAGTCAATTTCACACCAACTCACTCCTACACAGTGCTCATCTTGGCTTTAAACATGTAATGCGAAAGTGGGAAGTGCCCAGGAAAGTGTTGTTCCATACTTATTGCTCTGGGGCTCATTAACAAGAACCCAGCAGAAGCTTTTTGGACGTACACAAGTTTTTTTGTTACTCATCAAACTCCAAAGCTGCTGTGATAATTGCCTAAGTTTTCAAGATCTTTGTATTTTGAGAGCCTATGAGAACCATCACAACCTGAGATTTAGAGCTCAGTCTCTCCAGCATGCAGAGGATCATTAATTGGGGCTAAACTGGGTGAAATCAGGATTTTTGTTCACACATTGTAGCTAAGATTTATTTTAAAAAACACTTTATAATGAGATGCATTTTTTCTTTGTTTGTGAAAGGCTTTGTTCATGTCATATACATATTATTAATTCCAGGGTGCTGGATCACATGGCCTGTTTTTGTCACTTTTTTATATTATAGAGGCAGACTTCCATACATATATCCAGTTAAAATATATTAAAACATTTCTTACATACAGTTCTACTACAGGATCATATAGCACCAGACTAGACTGAATCTACTTAGATCTATATTCAATTTAATGTAATGCTAGAAGCGGTCCCAGGGAGAAACCTCTTCATCCTGATCCCCAATTATTTTACTAATCATACATTTTTGTCACAATCTTGGTTTTATTTTAGTATGTTTCCTGTTCCCTGCCTCTTCTGTCTTGTGTTTATTTCACTTCCTGCCCTTGTATGTTTTCCTGCTTTTGTAATTGCCTACCCCGCCCCTGATTGTATACACCTGTGATGTATAAGTCTTGTCAGCCTTGCTCTGTTCCCTTGTGTTTCTCCCACCAATCGGCTCTCTGCCTGCCCTCATGTCTGCCCACCTGTGTCTTGTCTGATTAGTTACTTGTGTATTTGTAGTCCTGTCTTTTGTCTGCTACTTGTTGGTTCGTCTGATGTGTCTACTATGTTCCTGCCTTGTTCCGGCTATATTCCCGTGGATATTCCTGGCTCTCGTCATTTTTTTCGTGTTGGACTTTCTGTTGTTACTTTTGTTATCAAGTTTTGTTTTGGACTTTTGTTTATTAAAATCCCTGTTTAATTATCCCTCTGCTCCTCTCGTGTGTCTGCGTTTGGGTCCATCTCCTGTTGACTCTTTCCACAACCCTGACACATTTGTAAGATGCTGTTTCCACTCTTTCAGTTCTGGGCCTTTTGTTTCCTTTAAGTGTCTTTTAAAATAACTTCACAGATACAACGCACACTTGGGTATGCCTGGTACTTACTTACTTCTGAGCCAAACCAACTACTTCAAATTTCTAATACCTTGGTCTGACCAAACTTTATTCAGATATTAAGAGTAGGAAAGTTCCTATTTCAGTTTTACATTTTGATCTCTTTGTATTGTTCAACACTTGATTGTGTGTGATATTTTATACAATGTGAGCTTTATAGGATGCATTTTTATACAATGGTAGTTATAAAAAAAAGTTGTCATTTTATATAATTGAGTTGTAAAAATATCAATGTGGGAGTGATATTTCCACAAATTGTGCAAACAATATATAGTTCAAAGCAAAATTCAGAGGAATGAATTGAGAACAAGCCCTGTCCCCATTTTTTGCTACTGCTACATTATTTACAACTGACACCAATACCAGTATTTGGTCTGATGCTGTGCTCATGTACTCGTTCTAACAAAACTTATCCGATACCAATACGGCAAGATGACGGTAACCTTGTCAGTTGAGCCTAATAAGCCGCCTAGCTGCAACAATAACTTGAATCACAAATGGTTTATCAATCATTTAACACCAGCTACAGTGCACGCCAAAACGGGCAGTCCACTGTAAGTCTCCGCTGCATCAATAAGTTTAGCTGTGAGGTCATGAACTGTGTGGTTTCTGTGTGCCCTGTGTAACGTTAGTGATTGTCTAGTCCAGAGAGTAAACGTGTGTGTGTGTGTGTGTAACGTTAGTGATTGTCTAGTCCAGTGTGTGTGTGTGTGTGTGTGTGTGTGTGTGTGTGTGTGTGTGTGTGTGTGTGTGTGTGTGTGTGTGCAGTGAGTATGAATTCAGCAGGAACGTTAGAGATGTGAATGTAGCAGTGCAGTGTGTGTACATATTTTTTGGAAGTGAATAAATGTTACAAATCATCAAAACCTGAAAGATCCAAGCTAAGTTCCCATGTCTTGCTTGTCAGCTAACTGATAATTAAAGTGAAGGGGCTTAATCCCGATATTAACAACAGCTGATAGCACAATTAGCATCCCTCCTTTAAGTTACATTTCGATCAGATAAAAAAAAAAGATTATTTTGCAATAATGATGGACACTAATACAAATAACCCCGATTCAATATTTTGATTGACAGCGCTAGTTATTGAGCATGTAGCATCTTTCCATCTCAGTTGTGAAAACTGAGTCTGCTGAACAATAAAAGGGTATTACAAATTATGAAAGCCTATACATCAGTCTCTTTTCTTTTAATTCACTGTCACTAGTATATCTCCTGAGAATGTCGCATAAGAAACACAGAATCCACCGTGCTCCTGGTCATGCCTCTAACACATGGAACATGTCAACAGAGAAAGAAAACAAAGACTAAACGTTTTGGATAAAGAACACGACCATTTGTAGTTCTTGTCGTCTGTCTTTGTTATTTCTGTTTTCCACATTTCACCACACAAGAATGTACACACACAATGTTCACGCCACTAAACAACCCTCTCCATTACAGCATTCATTGGCTGCAGCCGCCCAAACAGACAGCGCTTGGTATCGGCCATTAGTCAAAGCTAGAGGATGGGTTGGTAGGGGAGTATAGCATCCATTCTGCACTACAGCAGAATGCCCTTCTGTATTAGTACAGAGTTGATGCTGTTATAGACAGAGAATGCTCCCCCTTTCTGTCCCTCTCGAACTGTATCCATATTTCAACTGAATTGTCACAGAGCCCAGACATAAGGGCATTAAGGCGAGCAGCCAGACAGTCACAGTACCAAGTTTGACACTGCTGCTGCTTCTGTAACAGATACGTGTGGAGGAACCACTGAGTGATGGTTGAAATTACTTGGTATGTTCAAACAGTTAAATAAAGATGGTTCAGTTTCAATATTTGGAGAGGAAGAGTGCACAGTAATGATATCGATAAAAAATGAATACTGAGATTTGTAAATAATTGATGGTTCTAGACAAACTGAGAGCGCCCCAGATGAGCTCCAGGGAGGTCAAGGTTCACAGTTCTTGGTTACTGTATCTCTCATTGGGCCCCATTTATCAATATGTTCAGAAGCGTACGCATGTTTGTTTGTGTGTTTTGGTGCATGCTGTTATGTCTTTCACTTGTTGTACACTATACTCTATAGTTTTATTCCACAGGAGTAATTGCTAAAACAAAAAATATAAGACTCAAGCCATAGGAAAGACTAGGACAGCCAGATCTGCATAATGTAGGTGCTATTTGGTACACATCTATAACTTTTCTCGTGTGAAACACCTTTCAAAATATAGTTTTGTAATAACATTTTGAAAGCTGCATACATTACGTGTAAGTGTATAAACCAGAGTGAAATGTGAAAGTTGAAATGCTATGAATGTGCAAAAAGATGCAGATTTTGTTTTTGTTAATTATCACTGCATAATTTAAATTAAAGAGATTTTAAAAAAGGTAAAGAGCTGGGTTGCATTATATTATTCCAGAGCCAAGGGGCCTTGGTTAAAAAATACTTGTCTCTGGTTTTTAGCCTCAACCTCAGAACCCACAAGGACCCACTTTGGATCTCAGGCTCATTTGGGGTTATGAGGTCAGTGATATGATCTGTAAGTAATACCATACAGACCCTAAAATGATCAATACAATCTTAAAGTCTTCATAAAGTCTAAATGGGTAACCAATGCAGTGATGCAAGATACTCTCCTGTGTCTTGAGGGCCACATTGCTCCATTTAGACCAAGAGGTCTGGAATATAGCACATTTTTGAATGGATAATCAGCATTACATTGCACAGGTTGGGGGTGGGGGCAGTAAGGCAAGTGCTGGTGAAAAGGTTAAGTGTGTTTGTTTATATACTCCTCTTGACATTGCCATTAGCAGTGTCTGTATATTTATATTTCTACAATACTTATGTTGCATAAAGCCATTAGATGTTGACCTTTGTATTGACAGAGTGGAACATTTCTCTTAGTACCACTTGACTATCGCACTGTGTATAGGAGGGATGTTTTAGTCTGGGTCATTGCTACCTCGCTGCTTACAGTGTGTAAAAGAAGGGTTAGTTTTTATCCAGAATGTCCTCACTTTTGTCTTGTTTGTCACTTTTAAGTTTATTAAATGTAAGATTTTTCATCTTACTTCTGTGTGTGATAGGCCAGAGAACACGTGTTAAGTCAAGCCTGCACACTAATATGTAAGGTATTATGGTGATGTATGTTGAAGTGATTTATGGACATGTTAGCTGTAGAATAAGTCAATATAGTTTTTCTTCAGTGGCTTCTACATCGTAGAATGCATCATGCAGTTGTGGACTCCACTTACTGAAATAGAACAACCTACAGATGATTAAGACGCCACAGATTCATCTACTTTTGTGCATTACGTAAGCATCCTTAAAGTTACAACATGTAAGATCTGGCCTGAATGTTACTCTAAAACATAAAAAAATGAACATACGTTATGAAAGGATGTTTGAAAGTAACATTTTTGACATAAAGCCAAATATGTCATAGTATTGTGCTGCAAATATGTCAACCAACCAGGTCTGGCCCGTCATGTCTTGTAATACCACTTGTTCCTGGAGAGGTGATGACGAGTAACTGTAGAGCTAGTCTGCCCTCAGTCCAGAGAACATCAAAGTAGAGCTGCATGAGGGCTTGTTAATAATATATCTATGATCTGTGTGTTTGTTGGATTAAATCCAAAGTAATGAGAAAATGACTTACATGCTTGCCAGGAGTAGTGTGGCAAGTCCAGGATATGTGCCCTCAGTTAGCTTGAATTAAACCAGTGCAAACTCCAGCTCCGGGGGTCTGATTCTGGGGGACTGCTCTGACTCCCCGCCGGATCAGTAAACTTCTGTTGCTCCCTCAGCGGCAGAGTGCCGACCGCTCTCTTCTTGGTGGGTTGATCTTCGGTCACAGTGAGGTCGAGATGAAGATACGTGTCTTCTTCTCCTCTCTGCTACTTTTGGATTAATCCAATAAACACAGTATCAAAGCGTACACGGATTATACAGCCCCAGGTTAGTGGCACAGTGAACCCATATATGTCTAACGTAAACTATAGACTGATGCCCCATGTGAAGATTATAAGATAGCGGTGTTACTTCGACAAGAGTTTGGTTGAATTTTGGGGTATTCATTCCCTGCTGTCAGTTAGTTTTTTTCTCTAACTGTTTAATGGATGACTCTTAATTTAGATTGTATGGACCCAGTAGTAGAGGTGAAATTCTGCCCCTAATTACTCTGGAGCAGTCGCCTTGATATAACACATTGCACCTTTTAATCGCCCTAACATTATTATTCATAGCCATTTACATTACCCATATTCAAACCAAATCCAAGTAAATCCAGTTAAGATTTGATATGCTGATATGCCAGCAGGAAAAGCTAGCATGCCTTAATCATAATACTGTCGTATCTTTCATGCGACAGTGCTGTTGAAGTGATGAGAAAGGATGCTCCGCGGACACTGTTCTTGCTGGTATAATGAAGTTTATTACAAACAAGCAACACATGTCATGACGGACGTCTAGAGCGCCCGGAGGTCTCGAGTCGAATCTGTGAGTTCCCTGACTTTCGAGCTCTTACACCTCCTTATATAGTGTACATGTTATTCACATTTGGGCTGAAGTCAAGACCTTGTATGGGGCTCCGATATTCTTATACATTTGCCCTTTGGCCCCTTCGGCCCCTGGTATCCCGCACAACTGCTTCCTATATATCATATAAGACAAGAGCACTGGGGGCCTTTATTGGATTGTACAAGGCCTGAAAATATACCACAATACCTTGCCATGTATTGTGGACTTTTAATTGTGATAAAGATGGCTTGTTGTTATTTGAATAAAGAATGCATCGAGCCACCATATTGTTTGGTACACAGCTAAGGACAGTGTGAAAGCCCAGGGGTCAAAAATCTCTGCATGCAGAAAACCAAAATGCCCCAAATAATGTATAATAATGTTTAAAAGAAAACAATAAATGCAGTCCATTTCTTTAAAGGTTCTTTGAGTATCCTGAACTTTATATATCACAAATGTATCTTGACAGTTTAAGATTCTGTTACAGCCGATGAATGCAGATTTAATGGTCGCCCTTGAGTAAACTCCCTGATGTGAAGTTTTTGATTAATGCATCTAGAAGTCACAGTGGAGCATTTGTTGTAATCCACGATCTGAAAAAAATACATTTCTTTCTCTGCAGTAGTCTATCCATTGGCTGCTGGCTGTGAAGTTGGCTGAAGTAAATATCACACAAGATTTTTGGCTGACTTTCAAATATGTACATAGCTGCTGCAGCATAAACAGATAAGCACAGCAGAAGTTTCCATAAAAAGAGATATTTGAGGGAAACACCTCTGAGTGACCTTGAATGAACACTTACATTAAATACATTCAAAGTCATCTTTAGTTTCATCTTAAAGGTGCTAAATTTGATATTCAGAGCATAAATACAGCAGCAAACAACTATGTTCTGTGTAAAGATATTGTGGAGTAATGCTACTGAGCAGAGAATGAAGACGCTGTCCCTCTTTGTGTGTGTTGTACTCCAAGCTTTTCTGTTTACATAGCCGGGTTGGCCAACCATGCTTCTGGCGTACGTTCCTGCAGGTGAGTGTGCATCACTGTGACACCATCACAAATGACAATCCCAAAGCTTGTGAACAGGTATTGCTTTACTACTAAATTGTGCTGTCTGTCTATCTCCAGGCAGATATAAGAACAAGTTTACAACAAAATGTCAGCATTAATGTAACTACCGCAGCAAAAACAATGGAAAAGTGAATGGATGGACAAACCGCACTTTGAGCAATAAGCAAACTTTTGTGGGTGAGGTTATTATGTTTTCAGGTGAACTGTCCCTTTTTTATTCATTCCTCATGAAAAACACAAGGAAAGGTACCAGATTAATTGAGATTAGAGACTGGGAAAAAAATGTGTACTTTTTTTTATATATATATATATATATATATATGTTCTTTAAACCATAATTGCTGCAGCAAACACATGATCTGTGTCAAACTTACTGACCTGTAGGTATCATTTAATGGGCGAGCTGATCCAGTTTTTCTTTTGAGGAAACAACAGCCCATAGCTGTTAGATGATGAAAGCTTGTTGTCTGGGATCAGCACTGGTCCCTGGAAGCCTGTTCTGACACCTTTGACATGAGGCCTCCCAGAGATGCACTGGACCAGATACTGTAGTCTGTCTTTCAACATCAGGCTTGCAAGGTTGCCAAACAAGTAACATTAATCAACTCTAATGACTTGTGATTCACCTGTCAACGATTTTTAATGCATTTCGATGTATGTAACTTTCTATACTTCTGCACACAACTACCTTTTCATCAATTAATACAAGCATTCAGATACATATGAAACACCTTTTTATTAGAAAGTGTTTTCAATCACGCTATAATAGTCTGTTATATAAAAAGCACCAATTCAAAACCAGTATCTGTGGGAGCCACCTCAGTACATCAACATTACAAAAGCAAGATATAAATCCTTCTGCGGTGGACTACAAGTGTGCTGTAATCTACAAAAATAAGACTTTCACATCAGCAGCTTCAAGACATTACAGTCATTGCACTGAATGCCCATGGCATTTTACACTGCATGAATTAGCCTCGCTGCTAGCGGATTATCCTTACTGGTACTTGGTTTAAGTCCCTGCATCTCCCGACAAGGTTAATAACACCATAGTTGAGGTGCAACATCTAGCTCACTCAGTAAATGGTACTCCCCATGTAGGCTGAATCGTCTGCAGCGACCCCGGTTTCATTTGCTGCGTGTAATCATCTCTCTCTCCCTCACCTTTCTGTCATTCTGCAGCAGCTTGAACAGAGGCAGTAAATGCCCTAGAAGAATGATAAAAAATGAAAATAAAAACACGTACCATTTCGTGAATTTCATCATGCATGCACGTTTTCCGTTAACGTTTACTAATTATGTTCTGTCACTGCATAGATGCAGAGTTGTTCACGTCCGCATCAGGATGCATCTTAGAATCGAAAATGTTCCACGTCTCTTTATTATCATCTGTGAGTCAATTACCTCAAATTCATGCATGGAAGACGTGCATGTTGATTCTGTACTTGATGCAGTCCAAAGCACTTGCATGAATTTATTCATACGTTGTGCTGACAACAGGCTGTAAATAATCATTTGGCTCATACAAATAGTGAAAGCATATTGTCTGAGGAATAGATTGCTCTCTTTTTCTCAGCTGTCTTCCTGTTTCAAATTCCCAGACAAATGAGAAGTACACTTGTATGTTGACAGATTGTCTGTCATTCATAATGTGATAGCTTTTGTGCATGTGTATGCATTTGTTTTTGTGTTTGTTTGAAAATTTTCACCAAGGAATATTCCCTTAAAAAGAAATGTGTAGCATATGAAAATGTCAAAAAGTGGCAGCTTGCATCCCAAAAAATCACCTTGAACAGTCCATTCAAGTCCATTTTAAAATGGTAATCAACAATTTATTTTCATGGGTTGTCATTCTCACCCAGCACAAAATAAACACTTAATGCACATGCATAATTACTGTTGTGCAAAGTACTGTACATTAAGATTGTGTGAGTCAACAGTCCTGCTACAGCAGTGCTATTTCATTTCTTTTAACGTATTGACTTTTGTCATTACCTCACATGAGTGATGCTAAATGGAAGCAAATGGTGCAGTGAAATGTATAAGAATGATGGCCCCCCTCAGGCCATGAATAACTCAGAGACCTTCACAGTCAGTGAATCCATCTAAAGGATTCTTCCATGTACTCCGGTATATATGGAGGATATGTAAATGATAATGTGCTCCCACACTCTGCATTTGTGCACAAAAATGTGTTTATGCATGTTTCAGTCCAGCTCTTCCAAATTGATTTCAGTATGTTTAGACCCCGGCTCCTGTTCCAGCACTCCTCCCTCACCAATTATCTGCCACCATGTTGGCTGCTGCTCTCTGACATGTGGGCTGCAGATGGCCGTCGTGTGTTACCCTGCCAGGACAGGGGCAACTGTTCCCTGTACAAAACAATTGTCACGATTTGCCACATGACACTTTCATTCTAATGAGTTGCATTCACTAGAATCGACACAACAGGCCTCTCTGTACTTCTGCACAGAGAGCATAAAACTCTTCACTGCACAGCGGCAGGCAGCTTGTCAGGAATGTATGTGAAATAAAGAAAAATGGCCAGCAAGTGTATCATAAATAAAGACTTTTAAGTTTTGTATAGAAAGTAAAACTCTACCTACAGTAGATCATCTGGTAAAAACACATTGACCACATGAGATATTTACCTGTCATGGCCAGTGCATCTCTCTGTTGCTCTCTCTCATTCAATCGCCATTATATAGCTGGAACTGTAATGTAATTGCCAACCATATGGGCAGATGGTCCCTTAACTGCATGTTTATCATGTCACATTGCATATTGAGCAATCTTTCAATTAGTGAAACCTCCCGAGGCTTAAGTTATCATGAACAGCAGATTCTCATCATAGCCATGATATAATATGTGTTTTTTAATGCTTACAGTAGTAAAAGGGAGAATGGGAGAGCAGTTACTGTGGTGCTATTCTGAATATCACAATGTCATCTGGGCCCACACTTTAATCCACGGCTCAATATTTTGCAGTTGTGTTGTGTGAATATAGATGTAATTCTAGTCTTAGCACCAGATAGAAATTGGGTATGACATTGAATTTGGAAGGGGAATGATATAAACATTGTCACTTGACTGACCTTCTCAGGAAGGACGTTAAAGAGCTGTGTTATCACTACATGTTATACATTATTTAATAACAAGATTTTGCATTCAATATAAGATTAAGTATTTATTCATTTAGGTCTAATAAAGAAGTAACTGTTACAGAGCTGATTGTAACATACTTAATTCAACCACTACTTTGTAACAGAGTCATAAATATTTTTAATTTTGAAATCATCACTGAATAATTGTGACAGAAAGATTTTGTAACGATAACCCCGGTGATCACCATAATAACACTGGGATAATGTGCTGTATAATATGATGGATTCACTGGCTTGGTGGTTTATTTGGAGGTTCATCAGTCAAATCGGTTTCCAGTAGATTACTTCCTCTCAGCGGGAGGAAGGTCTTATTAAGGCTGACAAACTGATTAGGAGCCCTCCTGCCTTCCTTTTACCTTCAGTGTAATTACTTCTGCCACTATGTTATGTTTGCCGTCCCGTTTGTTTGTCATTTTGCTAGTTAACAGAGTATCTCTGGAATGTTGAAACAGATTGCAATTAAATATACGAGTAAGCTATTGGGTGAAAAAACTCACTTTTTATTATACTTAAGATTATTTCTTAATAATACAAGACACAGACACTTTTGTCCATTTTCCGCTCTTATATTACACTTTCTGTACAATTTATATTATTTGAACCCTAAATGTAGAGGCTGTGCAGCCTTCCCCCTCACTTACAGCTTTCTAGTATTGAGATGGTTTTGGAAGATCTGTGGCTTGGCACTAACTCTTAAAATAAGAATACCACCAATCAGCAAAGCAACAATATTTTAAATATATCATTTCATGTATTTGACATTTCAAAGTCCCCAGCTTGTTTGAGTGAATATTAGGGAGCTTTCCATGTATGTTTTTTCATGAGACAGTTGATTTTTATGATGCAAATTATATTTTCTGCAAGAATAGCACAACAGGCAAGAACAGATGGCACCTCAAAGTTGTTCTCATCAAAAATGCATTACAATGCAAAGCAACCCTTTTCTAAAATCAACTATTGGGAAAAGTGGAGCATCGCTGTACTACTGCAATACTGTAAAAAATACTGTAGTTATCTGGCACAAAATTTTTAGGATTCATATTCAGCAAAGCAACGCACCGGTAACAAACCAGAGAGCTGGGGTTGAGCTGTTTGTGTATGCATGTGTGTAGAATTAGTAACCCTTCCTAAGCTGCAGGCGTGACTGTCACAGGTGAGTAGTGTAACATGCAGCCTCCATCTAATTCAAACACATATATATGCCCTGTGATTTGAGCTGGCATGACAGTCAATCCTGTCAGCCACTCACAGTGTCATGCGTCTTATCTGTGTTAACAACGGCTGTAGAACCTCACCCCAAGGCTGAGGAGGTGTACCGTTTATAATGTGCTGTGTTAAAGCAATTGCTGTAGCACTAGTTAATGAGCAAATGGAATAGAATTACTGCATACAATTACAACGGTCGACTGTGGAGTGTGGGCATGGAGTGCTGCAGGAATGAGTCCTAAAACCCGGAAATGAGTTAGCATTTTTGCACATCCGGATCCCCTGTCTCAAAGTCAGTGGGTTTTTTGAACTGGTTTTTTGTTTAATTGCCTGAAATAAGGTCTGTGGTTAACTAAATCTTAAGAATTTTTCACATATTGTTCTACGATATAAAATACATCGATAAATACTCCTCTTGGGAATTTGGAAGTTTATATACGTATTCAAAAGGCCAGTTTCTAACAAGTTGCTTCATGAAACAAAACATCATCAAGCCGACTAGTCCGCCTTTACAGCGTCGTTGTACATACTCTCGCTCATGTGACCGTGATGGTGTTTGTTTATAACTAGCTAACATTAGCTTGTTACACCTGCCGATTGCATTCACGCTGCAAATATCATAAAAGTGTTCATTTGTGAGGATTATATTGGTGAAAAAACGTGCAAGTATTATTAACTTGTGTCTGCCACCGATTATTTTCTGCAATAATTTAGTGAACCAGTGCGATGACAACTTCCAGGTTGGCAATATTTCCTTCATGATTGTTTCTCTCTGTGAAAGCTTATAAGCTTGTCTCTGCCAGGGTTGTCAGGTCAGTGAAGTCTCACAACACTGCTTCCAAATCAAAAAAAAGAAACTTCCCTGTTCCCGTTGTTATGTTTCTGAGTGTGGATTAAATGGCGACAGTGGTGTGCAGCCAAAAAGAGAGATGCTTGCTGACTTTGTTTATCCCGGCGCTCCTACAATAACTTATTTTGTTGTTTTCCATAATCCAATCCATTGGTAGCATGTGGATGTTAAACAGAAGAGGCACCAGAATGGAGCCTTGGGTAACTCCGCATGTCATAGTTGTTCAATCAGATTTGTAGTTACCTTTAAACAAAAAGTACTCCCTGTCCTTTAAGTGAGATTCATACCAGTGAAATGCAAGTTCTACACAGTTTTTAATAGTGGTTTAGCTGTTGAAAAACAGCTTTTTCAATTATTTTACCTAAAAATGGGAGGTTTGATATGGGCCTATAATTGTTACTTAGTGATATAACTAGATTTTTCTCTTTTGAGAGTGGCTTGATGACTGCAGTTTTCAGGGACTGTGGGAAAACACCTGAGAGAAGAGACGTGTTTACAGTTATTAAATGATCTGTGGCCATGCAATTTGAAACATTTTTGAAAAGTCGGAAAATCAAGGCAACAGGAGGAGGATTTCAGATGTTGTATAATGTCCTCCAGATTTTTATAGTTGATCGGATAAAGTTGTGTCACCGTATTTGAAATGATTTAAAGATAGCCACAGGGAAAACATATTCTGTACCTGATATGGAGGCACTAACTGCTTGTCTAATTTTCAGAAATTTGCCAATGAAAATTGAGGAATTAGAGAGTATGTTAGAGAAGAAGAACCGCCTTGCATTTCTCAGTTCCAAATTATAATTGCAAAGTCTCTCATTATAGATTTCATCAAGAACCTGGATGTTTGTTTTTCCCCACCTGTGTTCAGCTTTTCAACACAAATTCTTCTATTCTTACCAGCGTTGCCTTTCTTCATGCATTTCTTAGCAGAGACAGCATTCACCTTGGTGGATGCAATAGCATTTATAACATTTGTAATTTTGTAATTGTATTATCAACAATCTAATTGACTGAGACCCATGAGAGGGCGGGTGTGGAAAAGAAAGACTGAATAAATGTTTCACTGGCATTTTCAGTAATATACCGTTTTGTGATTACCTCTTTTTGAACATTTGTGTGCACGGAGATAGCGCTCTCAAATAAAACAAAGCAATGATTAAAAAAAGTAACATCGGTCACAATAATCTTAGAAATGTTTAGTCTCTTCAAGATAATTAAGACTAGAGTATGACCCTTATTTTGTCTGGGCTCCGTCACATGCTGAGTCTGTCTAAAGTTATTCAAAACACAACACATGCAGGGGAAGAATCGGATCTCATTTAGGGTTTTTGCCGTGCGGTGTTATGTCTCCCCCCTGTTTGGATCTATCTTGTCTCTTGTCCTTGGCAGATGGAACAGATTGGTGACACAATAAGTCAAATAGGTTAGAGGTGAACAATTTTACTCCTGACTTGTTGAGACAAAGTTCATCTGCATTGAAAAAATGACTGCGGACCCAGAAAAAGTTGAAATTGTCAATAAAAAGCTCTGAATGGACGGTACATGCAGTTAAAAGCCAATGTTCAGTGCCAACAATCTGCTAAATCTCTCAGCTCCTCTTGTGACTGGCGGTAGAGGGCCACTGACAAACACCTCAGCATTCAGAGAGCTGACTGTGTTCAACAGATCAATAAAGCCCCGTTTCAGCACTTCAGACTGTTGTTCACGGTTGTTGACCCTATGTTCAGTATGATGTTTTTAACAGTTGGGTGCGCAGCCATGATATGCATGATCCATTCAGACAGGTCAGACACCATATTCTTGGGAAACAGTATTTTGGTATGGTTTTTACTGCACATGGTTTTTACAGCAAAGTCAATAAGAGTATGAGGCCTAGTCATAGCTGCCCTGCGGCGTTACTTTCAGTTTTTATACTGCTGTGTGAAGTCGGAAGTTATCCAGGTCATCAGAGTGAGATCCAGCGCCATGCAACAGTGTAGAAAATCTGCTCTCTCCAGTTGCACACTTGGTGGATTGGAAGGTTGTGTGGCTGTGTCCTACAAGCACATGGGGTTGAAGAGGCACTCTGCCTGGATGATAATGCAGGCCAGCTGGTCGCATCATAAATTTCAGGGCACGGGGCTCTTCCTGTTACTCGTTCTCCAAATTCCCAGTGAAATGATTTACATTTAGGCTTTACACCCACAGAGTTCCAGAGAGAATTACCACTTGTGGATTTATTTCCTTGGTATGCAGACATTTTTCTTGGTAATCTTGTTGTTGCTAATTAGCTGTGTGTTAGCATGCTCTTGACCATACAGTCTACCATATTAAAGGGCCCACTTGACCAGGTTCTGGACTGAAGGTGAACAAGAATCTATATATTATGGAAATACTATTGCACTTGCAGGTTGGAGGTTTGTGCTCTTTCAATGTTTTCTAGTTCAAATTTCACTATGCCTAAACAAAACTAAAAAGACATGGCACTTTCTTAAATAACAGTTTTTTTATTCTGGATTTCACCACATCACAGCACTGTGGTGAGATGTCTCTTGTCACAGACACTAACAGTGGTATTCATTGTCACCAAAAAGTCTAGACAACAAAGTTTGTGTAGCAAAACTGGTTCAAGTCCTCTTTTAGCAAGAAAGAGAATATGTTTTTGGCAATCTGTCAGCTCGTATTCCAGACCAAAATGAAATGAGGCGTCCCCCGAAACTCCATTTTCTCAGATCTCTGTCATTTAACTAAAAGATACTCTCACTGGCTCAAATTGTACAAAATTCAAAATCTCTCACATTTACTCAGCTGTATCAGAAAAAAAGATCATTGATTCACTATATTTATGGAAAATGGATCATTTCTTTCCATGATCAATAAAATTCAAAAGTCAGCACTCCCCTGAAATGCTTTTACTGAAAACTAATTACAAAGTCAGAAAACACAGACGTTTAATAGACACGTAAAGACAATTACATTATCAGATCTATTTAAAATATCCCTTTAAAAGACTTAAAGGGTTTGTGTTTTTACTGATATATTTAAGAAAGAAGCTCTGTTGCCAGAGTTCTTATCAAACTAAAGAAGCAAAACAAATTATTCCACTGCTCAGATTATTGCATTGGTTATCTGGGTTTCAAAGAATTGATTTTAAAATTGTTTTGCTTGTTTATAAAAGCACTAAATGATGTAAAACCAAATTACTTAGGTCTCTGATCACCTGGGAATTGTTAGATTACTGCCAGAGGATTAAAACAAGAGTAAAAGGCAACACTCAAGTCTTTGTCTGAAATTTTAGAATGACATATTCTTCTTATTAACTGTACAATGGCTCTGGTGTTGAATTAAAACAAAAATCTGAAATATTGAGGTTTAAATGTGCAAATATCACGGGAGACTTTTTTATTTTGTGTAGTCTTTCAACTTCTTCCCCACACACCTTTAAACGTAAGGTATGCAGGAACCTAGTTTCCTGATTCTTTAAATGTATCTTTTGTGCAACATATGACATCATAAAATAACTAAATACAATTATTCCATGAATCTCCTGCTTTCACAGCTGTGATACAATGTTTTTGCTTGTGTCAGCAACAAATAAGCCATCAGCACACACAACAAAATCTGATGATTCAGTGTTATTGACTGATTATCTGGCGATAGCAAGATGCCAAATGTCAAGTTTCATCTCTCTAAATATTTCCAGTTCACGGCAAATTGAGCAAAAGCTCCCCCCTTGTGGATTTAAACCCTAAACATTAATAAAGTGTATGGGTGCAGCAAAACCTGAGTGCACTGAAAGAGGTGAGTATGATTCAAATAAAGTTAATATATTAGAGTAAAAATCAAAAAACATTTATCCGATTTACTAAAGTTGGTGCATGTTCAATATTATATTCAAGATGTTGTCGTCACGTAATCTTGAGATAATGTTAGCCTGTTAATTCCAATATGTTTTCATGCTAACATTACACCGGATACAGAAAATAAGTGGAACAGCAGGCTGGTAGCCAGCCGCATTGCTAGGTTCCTGCTTCCACCGCTGCTAGGCTAGCAATAATCCAGCTTTGGCTTGGTTTACAGGATATTTCATGGCTGGTCGCTCCTTTGTCTGGCATGTCGAGGAAAGCTTGCCTTTAAATGTCAACCGGTCATGTGTATCCACATGAAATCCAAAGAATATAACAAATAGAACGAACTTTGTTCTTTTTCTTTGTTCATGTTAAGGTCGATTTTGTTTTCCAATGCAAAGAAAACATACGTACATGTGTTCATCATGCCACCTCTATCTTGCTATGGTAAAAAAAACCTTGTCCCTTTCTGGTGCATCACCTGTCTTTGGCCGTTAACACTTGTATTTTCAGTATCTTTTGTGATCAGATGTGTCAGAACTCAGCTGTGTGCGCATATGTGTGTCCACACTTCAATGCGACCTTCCTGATCAGATAGTGAAATATTAGGGATAATTATGCGACGCAGCTGGTAAACGCTTGATAAACACATTTAATTTGCTATGATTTATTCACAATAAAAGTGCCAAATTATTTGTGCTGCTTACTTGTCCTCTCTGCAGTATTAGTCGACTTGATGAATGGAAAAATAGCAGCTATAAATGCTCCATAATTTTGTCGAAAATACATTGTCGTATAAATTCTTCACAATAATAGTCCCCCATTATTTTGTTATTAAAATGTTTTGTTTTGAAGCAGCAAAATAAGGACATGGAGTTTCAGCTGTGCTCCAGCCCTGGTTTTCCTCCTCTCTTCCCTTTGCTCTCGCTCCGTACAGGAACTCCCTTGTGGCGTGAAGATGATGCGAGACTCAAATTTGATAAATTGTCCGTAGTGTGCCTTCATGCTGTCCACACCTCAGTGAGATCTGAGCTTAATGCGAACCAGGCTACTTTGGCATGTGGACTGGCTGATCGGAGCCCAATGCACGCATAACATGGGCGTACAGACTTAACAGTTACGTGTCCTACCATGATAAGATGACAAAGTGGCATTGAAAAGAGAAGTGAAACCACGAACATAGACACACCTGCTCCCTTTATCCTTAATCCTGCCATTCACCCAAAAATTGCTTGGTCTGGTGCTTAGTGCTAGTCCCTAGTTTCTACAAAGATAATTGCAAAAATAACAAATAGTAATGATGAAATTATCAAACTAATGAAATAGCTCTTACCAAAAAGGTTGAATAAGTACACGCACATCGTCTCATATGATTCAAGGAACAATACCATTTTTTTTAGGGTAAGTTGCAGCTACACTTCAGCATTTTATATTCATCCATGAGATACCCAAGAACATTTTTGCGTTTACAAGACCAAATATTTTCACAGCAGTTGAACTTTAAAACTTTCATTTGGACTAAATGAGAGTTTTGGATGAATCATTTGAGCAGGTGTTGCCAACATCTTCTAGATCCAGGCCCTCCACATGACAGTCATGCTATTCTCTGCTGCCTCTGTTTTTTTTCCAGCATAATTGGAAAAATCAGGCAAACTATTGTGAAACCAAGTTCATCAAAATCCAGCTGCCTCCTCTTCAAATTTCATCAGAAAATCAAAACAGAAGTGTCATCGAGAAAACTGGTGATTTTGTGTTCATCAACAACAAGATTTAAGATCAGAATTTTGGCACAGATGTCTTGTTAGACAAAAGTGTAATAGTCTACCACATTATTTAACTTAATTAAGCCTTATTATTTAGGAAAACTTGACTCTCGAAAAAACTCTCGTTTTTAATTTATTATGTTCAGAGGCAATTGCATTTATGAATTTGAGTATGAGTTTAATAGTGAGTAACCAGCCTTTGCTCACCCTCCAGGCCTCTGTAAGTACTTTAAGAACCACTGGAGTATAACTTTTTCATTGCACAACTTGAAAATGCAAACGCTAACTGGACTTTTTGCATATTAATTCAAAGTAGAATAACTCACAATGATGATAAAGTGAAAAGAAAGAACTAAAACTTAAAAAAACAAGCCAAGCCAACAATACTGTACTCTACCTTTTATTTTCACGAGACAGACTAAAACTAGCCTCGATTTAGTAATACAAGAAAACCTGAGAGAGGACTGTAATCTGACAAAAGGTTACTATTGTCCACCCACTGCCTCTGTTAAGACATTATTCGCAAAATCAAGCTTGGCGTGTCAAATGAAAATGCCAAATTTGACCCAATTTCATTTCATACTAAATTGGAAAGTGAAGCATTACTGCTACAGATCAAGTTTAATAAAAACAAATTGAAAATGGTTCTTTGGAAATGACAGAAAATGCTGTTTCTTAGTACATTTTGTGAATCATCATTTGGTATGGTCACAGAAAAGGCAAAATGAACAGCTTTCTCTCCTCCTGTTCTTGATAAATATGTGCTCCTTATGTTTATAAAATGTATCAATATTGTATTATACCAGTGCACAGAAATATGATCAAGTTTGAGGGCAAGTATTACTTTACTAATTATTTTACTGCAGATGTTGAATTCCCATGAAGTAATTTGTAGGAACTCTTTATTACAAAGATTAGAATTTTCAAGGATTTAAAGCAAATACTGTATCATACTAATGGACACACTGGTTGCAGATGAAATTTACACGTCATTCTGGCTCAAATTTTATCAATATAATATGTGGGCTTCCTTTAGTCCACCTATAAGAGAAAGACTTAAAGACAAGAGGAAAAGGCCACATTCCACTGATTAGAAGCTGACCTGCTTTGATTTGATGTAGCTATAGAGTTTCTTTTGTACGTGCCCTATGATCCAGATCTGCATTATTGAATTTCTTTCGAGCAGTGGCCTTGAACCTAACCAGTTATGAATGATAAATCTAACTATGCCATTGTGGAAAAACCTAACATAACAGGCCCGAAGGGAGCTTTAATGCAGTATACCCATGGTGTCTCTGATATAGGCAAAGGGATCCTTTAGGGTTACAGGGAAGAGAAATTGCCTAGATTTTCCCTAATCAACACAGCATAGCTTTAGAGCACACAATTGATTGCACAAATCCCTTTGAAACTTGAGTGAAACAGTGGCAATCAAATGAAAAGTGACATTGCTGGAAGACTCAGCGTGGACATACTGTACAACATGAGAATTTTAATAGGATTAGTTCAGAATAGACTCCCCTACACATATCTTGGGGCATGGTGAAAAATATACCCAATTTCCTTGCTTTCTCAGAGCTCTCCGACTGAAGTACTTGAGTGAAACGGCAACTTTTTGTGTTTATTTTAAAGAGATCTTTTGGGTTAGTCCGGCCATAGAAAAATCTCAAAAAGGAAGGTTGAGGTGGGAAGAGGTTCAAGGATGACTTAAAAAGACTTTGCTCAGCTCGATACCCTGAAGCTAGATACAACCACCACAATGGTTATGTGTTCTTCAGAGAATAAACAGATGCTTTTCGAGTGAAATGACATTGGAAGTAGCAACAATTTGAAGGCAATTCACTAAAAATTTATTTTTTTGTAATTAGTCTGCTGTAAGATCTCCTTTTTAAATGTATTAATTATGTTTGTGGTATCACCATGTTCATTTTCACAGTATGGAAGTAATTTTTTTACTCAGCAAACTCATTTAATTTTTTTTTTTAAACACGTTAAGCATTAATCAGTTGCTCCTGCATAACCGTATGGAGATGATCAACTAGCATAGAGAGGGGTCAAAAGGGATAGTAGTTTATGAAGATAAAAGGCACCAAAAAATTTGCAATTCAAAAATGATTACAATTAATTACCACTTCTACTCTGCATAATTGCAGTACAAAATTACAGTGTATACCCATATTTACACCACCAAGGATCTACACCATCCTTCATTCAGAGTTCATATTAGCATAAACCACTGGGTCATGAGTAGTGACAGGAGTGAAATATACCTCAATGTTTTTACTGTTTTATTTGAGTAACTGGCTAATTCCTCATTGAGACAGTTTAACTTTACTGTAATTTACTGTGCTTTTTAATGCTGCCCTAATTTGGCTGAGGAGAAACAATAACTTGAATATTCAGCACTTTCAGCGTCGTACCATATCTAGGCATTTATTTATAGGTTTGCCTTTTCTCTCTCAGTTCTTTTGTCCACATGCACGTCTACTCCCAAGAAGATGTATGTGTCTTTTCAAAGAAGCTTTGGAAAAGTATTGGTTTGAGTAAGCACTGGAAAGAGTAAAGGAGGGAGTAAAAAGCCTCTGTTATACTCTATCTTTGTTTTTTCTTTTGCTGCGTCAGTGAGGTAACTGCAGGAGCTGTTGAGATCCTCTGACTCCATTAATAACTTGTGCAGTGGGGACCTGTTATGCAAGGCCTGAAACCTGAGAGCCAGTCACCTGTTCTGCTACCTGAGCTCGGGCTCTGGGGACGAATAGAGGAGAGAAAAAGGGCAGACAGCCTCGCTGAGCTGCCTGCCTGGAGGACACAACTCATGCGGACTTAAGGCCTAGAGTACAGCTGGAAGCTCCAGAGATGCCTGTTGGTTGTTTTTTAACCGACATAACTAACTCAGAGGTGTGTGTACAGAATAAATTAACTGAGACATCTCACTATCTACTGAAGCGTGTCCACCAGAGCCATCACTGTTAAGGTTTTACCAAGGACAAAGGCTCGCTTTGTCTTTCATTTGCAGAGCATATTCAGCTCTTAATGCTCAGGCTAACCCCCTTACCTCACAGGGTCATTTGTATAAACATATTGACTCAGGTGATGAGTTGTGCCTTGCGCCTTGATCCCCTGTCAGCTGAGAGGAGTTTCCAGTTGGGCTTGAGAAAAGACCACAGCACTCTGGGCTACCTGATGGCTGGCCGAATGCAGCAGAGTTTCCATTGCAGCCTCTGTTGAAAGAAGTGGACACATCTGTTCCAACGAGGGGAGCAACAACTGTTGTCTCGGCCACTCTGCTTTATCAGGTAAGAAGGCTCCAAAATGTGTACAGTAAAGGTTGGAAGGTAGTTTTTCAGAATGATGCTTCTATTTCTTCAGTGTGTTATGTCTGTTTTGAAAAGAAATTAAGTCAAACTTGTGTTACTTAATGAAAGAAAATATTTATAATACATAAATGTTTGGTATAAAATTGAATTTATGCTCCATTTAGACAAAGGTAACAGAATATACCACATATTTTAGATATTATCTTTACAGGCACTACCAATATAATCTACCGAAATCAAGCAGACTGTTTAGAGGTAGTAGGTAATAACACAGTTGCTAATGAGTTCATCATTCATAGTAGTAATTAATGTTGTTAATTTTTTGAATTGGCAGGTTTTTAATTTTTGATGTTTTGGTGATACTCACTCGGGCTGCCAAAGGAGCTGCATGTATCTGTGTCTGTGTGAAAGGCCAAGTTACGGACTTCTAGTTTCCACTCTCGGTTTTCATTAAAAATAAAACAGCCAAGACAGAGGTCAGAATGTGCAAACAAATTTCTCTGTGCTTATTCCCGGCTATGTGGGAGATCCACTTTTGCAAATGTGAACCTTATATATAGTTATAAAACTCAGAAAAGACAGATGCTCTCTGTGAATGCATGTTTTATATTGTATTAGAAAGAACATTTCCACCCAATTCTTGCTGTCTCAGGTGGGGAGAACTGCTGAATTTCAGAAACAAATAACTCTTGACGCCACTGGTATGTTTTCCTACTGCGAATTTAAGCAGATTATGGCCCATGTGACCACATTCCACTGACCCACAGTCAGGGCCATTACAGCACGCTTGACTACGTCTGACAAATCGCTCTAACACAGAAACCAGTATGTTATTGCTGCAGATAATAACGAGAAGCATGAATTCCATCCTGATAATCCATAATTCACCGACCAATAATGCATGTGTGTTCATAAAGTACTTTGCATCATGAACACACTTTAAAATGAAATATAGAGATCATTTCAAGTCATTAGGTGGCTTTAGTTAGTTAGGTGTCTCTTTTCTTTTTTAAAGACCGAATCTGAAGAAGCAACAGGAGACCCTCGATGTCTTAGGCAGGAGGTTTATTAAGGCATTCAATTCATGGAGAATCCAGTCCGCAACATATTTAATACACAGAGTACATCGCCACCCTCAATTTTCCTGGAGTATCCGTTTGTACAAAAATAGGAGGTGCCCTATAAGGTATTTTCTACACTGAGTTGCATGTATAAGCAACCTTTGCAATATCGTGAATGAAGACTTCAGGAGACCTATTCAGAGGTCAGGATGTACATGTTCCATGTCCAGGTAGAACAGTCAATCTGTGTGTCTGGAGATTCTGCAGAGATGTTTGAGGCTCCTGGCTCCACTTTATCTACTGGGAGGAAGTTACTTCAACTAGCTGTGGAATGTGTGTGTTATGAAATACATGTTGAGCTACCTGGCCCTGTCCTTGAGTAGGTACAAACACCTTAAAAGGGTAGACGAGGCATCTCAGCTAATCTACAGTCTCAGAGTCAGTGAGCCAGGAGAGGGGAGTCACTCTACTCCCACTATTCTGGGGAGGGGAAGACCTGATGCACTAAACTATCAGAGGCCTTACAGAGTTATGCCTGGTCAATATGTCAACAGAAGAGGAGAATGAATAACTCCCCAAAACTCTGTAGGTCCCATGACCTCTCTGTCTGATCCTGACACTGTCTGCAGCACTAAGGTTTATTCAACCATTGGTTTCAGTGCATGCAACAATGAGCATATGGTCACCTTGGCCAAATCCAAAGCCCGTTCACTCTGTGTGAGTTGTCACTCTGTCTCTCACACAAACTCTCTATTTAAATTGTTCTCTCTTACTTTCCTCCGCCTCTCACAAACTAAATAATTATTGTTATAGTTGGCGCATAATGTTTAATTTCAAAGGATAAGGAAGGCTATATTCTACTAATTTATCTCATCAAGACCAAAACCAGCACCGTGTCTGTCTCTCAATACATAGCTTTAGTCCATCTGTGTGTCTCAGCCCCATGCTTGTTTGTTCCTGGCAAGGACATTCGTCTTTTATATGCAGCAGTATTCATTTGCATTGACTTCTATACACTGCACTGCGTATACGACAGTAAACAGTTCAGTTTGATGTTAAAAATATTCAACTTTATTTGAACAACTCTTTCCACCCTCTGCCTCCATTGTTTCTGTGTTCATTCTAGGTAGGTTCTTTAATACCCCATCTTAAGCAATATGTCCTTCAGGGTCCTTTTCTCTCACACAAACAAACTCCTAACCAGCCGTCTGTTGTGCAGTGGAACATTAGGAAAATGTTATTCCTCCAATTACACTCGCTGGCTGGGTAAAAATAAATCAAAGGAAAAATGGGGTGAAACTGTGTACGTATAAACTTCTATTTCAGTGTTGTTGTTCCAGCCTTCATTCCCACCCCATGTGACTCACCTCAAAGTGGAACACACACAGAGGGTAAACATAATTACTTTCCTTGTATTATATGAACCGACCCATTCATGCAAACATATTAACAGACCAACAACATGACTTCAATTTGCAAGGTCTGACTGTGACATTGTGTAACACAGAATGAATGCTCTGCACGCTTGACAAGTTTGTTTAAAGAGTAAATGATGCCTCCATTAGTTGTAATCTCAGTTTTATTAACTGTAATGGCTACATCGAGCTCCATACCAGCTGAATTGAAAGCAGTGCACTTGGTGTATCATGATTAAAAAACTGAATTACACTGAGCGCTGAATAAAATGAGTTGATAAGGCCCTTCCTATGCCGTCTGAAACAATAGGCCTAAAAATTAAAGCTATTGTTTGGTGTTAAGGAATAATCAAAAATGTGCCAGGCAAGCAAGGCAGATAACCATGTTAGGAGAGTCGTCATCTGCTGAGCTGAGCAGCATGAAAAGCCAGAGAGAGACAGAAAGACAATTTCTCTTTTTCAGTGCTAATGGGTGGGAATGAACATGGCCCAAAGCATGGAATAAATGATGGAAAGATAAAGTGAAGTGAATAATGCAATACTGAAGTATTAGGAGGAGGACTATTTTCACTGACAAGTTGTCATTATCAGACTTACCTACTCAGCACAGAAGTGCAGCTATGTGACAAGATAGCGGTACTTTTATGACGAGCAGGTAAGGTAAGTCTGATAATTGTGTTTCAAGTTACCTTTGAAGTGGACTTTACTTTTATGTCATATATGGTGTGTGCAGCATGGTTAAAACCAGAAGCTGCAGTCATCTAATGTACAATATACTTATTTTTCTGTTGTGAACCAACAGATGAAAAATGGATGACCGCTGATTTTTCACAGTCAGACATCCACAGCCCTGGGTGTACTTATGTGTTTACCCAACGTCTTATGACCTGGGAAGTTACTAATAAGTATCTGCAGATTCCGGTTGGACACACTGCAGTTTTGTTATTTTCGACTTGAAGATGGAAATTACTTTTTTTTTCTGAAAAGAAAATTTACTGTGAAATAGATATTTTTAGATTGTCTTTAGATTGTTTGTTGAACAAACTGCATTTTGAAATAATTGTTATTATTAATATCTGAGCCAGAGAAATGTCACTGTAATCACTCTCAACCAAAAATACATATTCTGTAAAAATACCATGTCTGAATATGTAACAAGATACGTTTCCCGCCGTAATTATATGATGCTTGATCTCTGATCCAATTATGTGATGTCCTCAAATTTCCATTTCCCTGCTCTACAATAACACTCAAGCAAGTAACAAATGGCTCATTAAGCCAAATCATATTAGCTTAAAACTCTCCTGATATGTGGGTCTTGGGAATATGAGTCAACAGAAGAGATGTTTGAGGAAGATGTGTAATTGTTTGCCCTTCAAACAAAGAGAAAAGGAAATGTTAAGCAGCAAGGTGTTCCTGTTTACACTAGCAGCAGGAAAGTGGAGAGAACTCAAGTATGTACTGTTTGTTCAAAGTTTGTTTGACTTTTTATTTACTTATTTGAAAAATGTTAATACTTGGAGAGACTAGTAGTGGATTCTTTTTTTTAAAATGTCATTGGTAATTTGTTCCCAAGTGCCACCTGTCAAGTTACACATTGTCATGGCAACAGCAACAAGAAACAAGTCGTGCAGAGGAGCAGATAATAAGTCCCTCCAACCACATCACAGCAGCTAATATCTTTGTATTTTCAGTCTTACTTGTTTTTTTTATTTGAGTTACAGGATCTTTCAGTTTGCAAAGGAGTCAATTGCGCTGCTCGAGCAAAACTCTGATATGAAGCTTTTTTTTTTCTGTCTGTCTTTTCATAGGCCTAAAGTAAGGATGTCACTGCTTCACTGCACAGGAATGTCCTGTCATGGGGTGTGTGGCGGGGCAAAGAGGAGAAGGAGAGTGTGTCTCTTAGACCAATAACACACTCTGCCTCCTCTCGGACTGCAGATAGTGGATCTTAAAGTGGAGTTTCCAACCTGTTCGGGACTGCAAGTGTCCCAGATGTGGTGGGAAAGAGCCCAAAGTCAGCATTTTCTTCCACCACCATCAACGTTCAGAGGACTTTGCCATCGCTCTCCAACCTGCAGGACCTTGTTTATCCATCCACTCCAACACAGCCTGTGAAGATATCAACTCCACCGAAACCACAAGAACCTTTTGGAGGAGGAGCCTCATCCAAACCCATGAGCGCAATGAAAGTCTCCTACTCTCAACCAGATGTATGCCTACAGAATCGTTCCATCGCTATGCCAAATGAGTTCAGACAGGCCTGCTCGCCAGCTGATGGATTCGCAGTGAGAGATCAAGGAAAGAGGACAGGACAACTTGTACAAAGCAGACTCGGCTACACAGAGAGCGACAGGAAGCAGGACGAGAGAGGTGGCTCGTTAATGAAACTCTCTTCACAGACTTCCTACCGGTCTTGTATCTATTTTGAGGTGCCACTGAGATCCACTATTTCTGTTTTGTTTTTGGACAAGTCACTTTACATTTCCCTTGTGGAACTAGAGGGAAGAAGAGCAGGTCAAGCCACTTTGTACAGGTCCACCTTATCTGTCCGCTTTGGTGTCTCATCCTGCCGCAGATCCTCTACGGACAACAAACCAGCACAAATAAATGAGGGTTACGGAAGATCCAGGGAGGCCATGTTGGGACGAAACAAACGCAATGTCCGGGAGACTGGTTTGGGTCACTGCAGAAGCCCTCTATCAAAGCACAGGACCCACAAGGTCGAGCAGATAGCACTGACGCATGATGTTAACAGCAAGCTTGAAGAGTCAGACACGAAGGGCCACAGCGCTACCTTGGGATTATTGTCATTCAGAGGACCAAGCCCCTCACACACAAAGGCTGGCAGGCAGAAGGAGAATGCAGATGAGGCAGCGTTTCCTATCTGTAGCAATTTCAGCCACAGGCGACACACTTCTAATATTGGCCCAGGTATGAATTTCATCCCCTTGCTTTAAAAGTGAAAATCTCAAGTACCTATATGCAATTGATCTGCATTCCTTTCAGTGGGCGGTATATTCTTAAGCTATTTTAGATAAGATCACATTTCCCAGGCATAGCAGCGAGCTGAATGCGGTGCCAAGGTGGTCCTAGAGAGTGGAAAGTCGTTTTTATTTTCCATAAAGCCTCTCGTTTTTTGATTTATACCCCATGCATTATTAATAGAACCACACCCTCCCTCCACACTGCTACTACTGTACAATCACATTGTTTAGGAGAAATCCCAACTGGTACACACATACATACACTAAGTCCAACTGCAGATTTAAATAAAGAAGTAAAACACTTTGATCTTTCCTTCTCTGACTTTCAAAACTTCCATATCAAATCTTAAAATTGTGATTTGCGTCTGTATATATTAGCAGTTATTGAATAGACTGAATTTGCATTATTCTAAACAGTCCTTCTCCAGGTCTCATGGTACATAAGTTAGGATAAGATCAAGGTTATATGAGAGTTGTATTAGGAAATCTGGTTGATGCCACTGAGGAGCTTGCTCTTTAAATGTTGGTGGCTGACTTTCTTCAGGGTGAAATGGGAAGTAACAAAACATATTAGTCCTAAAGCAACTTAATTGAACCTTACACTGCGGGTATTGCTTTTATGACCAATTATGCAAGGAATAGTTCAACATTTTGGGAAAAATGCTCATTTGCATTCTTGCTGAGAGTTAGATGAGAAGGTCGATATCCCTCCAGTGTCTGTACACTATGTATGAAGGTACAGCCAGCAGCTGTTACATTATATTAGCATAGCTATACATGAAGACTGGAAATAGGGAAAAGAGCTAGTCGGGCTCTGTCCAGCGGCAACAAAATCTGGCTACCAGCACCCCTAACGTTCACTAATTAACATGTTTTATCTCATTTGTTTAATATGTACAGAATGTAAAAATGTAAAATTGTTGTTTTACATAGAGTAAAGTTTTGGACTATGTGAGTTCCTGGAGTTTCTGCTGTTTGCCTGGAAATCCCACAGTGATGATAAGCTCAAGGAGGTCACTGCACAGGGCCAAGAAACAAGAGCAGGGAAAAACAAAAAAAGAAGCTATCTGTTTCCCCCTGTTCACATCTAGATACATGAGTCAATCTTTGCAGTATATACAGTACATATAGCGGTCGTTGTTGTTGTCAAAAAATAAAAAGTTATGGCACTGCCTGAAGCAGTTTCACCTGCCTGCCTCCCGTGTTACAAGGACGGTCTCAAGAAAAACAACTGCAACAGGATACTCTTTAATTATTAATGCAGTCTATCAACACATCACAACATTTATTTCTGACATCATCTGGCACCCTTTGTGTGTTTTCTTCAATAAACCATGTCCAAAGTGCAATAGCTTGACCGGCGACATTACATTTTTGCTTGTGCTTCATGGAGTATGTGATGATACTCTACCTACTTTGCAAGCCAAATGGTCATGACTGGGAATTCAGTGGAGATCCAGTATGAATTCCACGAAAGCTAGAGGAATGGGGTTACAGGTGCAGGATGGATGCACTATCATGTTTTGCATTATTCATAGGCCACACTCATGTTCCCTCTGGGGTTTTTCTCTCTATGAGTTGTGGGGGGTTTTGTGTGTAGGGTCAGTTTGAAGCGTGTTTATTTAGCTGCTTTCTCCAGATCATAAAAGCTTAGGTGGAACTCAATAAGGTTTTCGAAATTGTGCTGTAACAAAGTCAGAGGAAAATAATCGATCATCTGGATTACATCCACTGTATGTATTTTATATATATATATATATATATATATATATATATATATATATATATATATATATATATATAGCAGAAGGAAGAGTGGATTGAGATATATATTGTTTCCAATTTATATAGGATATATATCCAAACCAAGTGGGTCTGACAGTATATATTTTACAAGCCACCTTTTTCCTTTATTTTCTTTTTTTGAAAGATGTGAAGAAGTTTATAGCCTTTTTACTTCTCTCTGTGTCTCTGAAGTGGACTCCAGGACTTGGACTAAGCAAGCAGGGAGCGACAAGACAGAGGAACGACAAGAACATGACTCGTCCTCAGAGCCTCCAAGAGTCTCCGATAAGACCTTTCATTCCCGACTGAAGGCTGACTCCCTGCAAGGAACGACCAAGAATCTCAGCCTTAAAGTATGAGTCACATTTCAATAAATGACTTGTTTTTGAGGAACTATACTACACATAGAAACAAGCAAAGTTTATTATTGACCTAGTAAAGGGCCTTCTGACAAAAACATTCTTATCACAAAATTGAGCGTAGCATTCGTTCAGACAGTCAACGAAGTCAAGACATCCCAGCTGATAGCAGCTGATCTCAAGCCAGCCCAATCAGCTGATGTATAAGCTAATTCCCGTCTATGCATCCAATTGGCCAATTCCCATTTAGGGCACCTTCTTGAAGCTGCTTTAGCCTACCAACCCGCCTCCACCCAAGCTGTCAATGTTTGACTGAATCACTGTCATTTCTGTCATTTTCTGTGGTCATTGATTAGGCTTTCCAGGTATGCACATGGAAGGGTAGGGAGGTCCCAGATCAGAGCCATAACGCCAAATATATTATTGCAAATGGTAATAAAAGATTTTGAGCAGTTTCTTCAGGAGCCACAAAATGCTTTATTCATTTTCACCATGACCCATAAACGGACTTTGATGTGGAAAATCTGAGAAGTGGATCTTGTGCTAAAAAATTGTTGTGCATAAGGCTGTTATACAATATCACAATAAACAAAATAATTTGGAAAACTGTCAACGATAACAGGGATATTATTTTGTTCAAACTGAATAAAAAGTCCACAATTAGAATTGTTCCAGTGCTTTTGACCCTTCAAAGTTAAGAATAAATCGAGCCACTGTGGATGCTAATACAACAAATAATAGTTTCACAAAGTACAGAACCAAGACTGACAACCTGAGTTCATTTATGGAGTCACGAAAATACCACAAAATAGCTGTATAGCATTTAAGGCTGTGCAACTGAACATTATTTATGATGGACTATTTGCCATATGGAACCTTTAACCCCATAGGAATTATGTAATGGAGACTAATTCATTTACAGTTTCCGACACAGAGAATCTTAATGTGTTTACTTTTGGAATAAGTATAATCACCACAGAATCAGAATCTCCTGAGGGGGGATTTTTACACTTGGAGGGATTCTTGCTTCAGTTCCTGTTTGACAGAGACTCTGCCAAGTAGAGGGAGGGGAAAAAAGATTAATAATTACACAATTTTCAGTTTTCTTCTCTCATTCGTGCTTTTAAATTAAATTTTCAATTGAAAAGGATCTTTCTACCCAATTGATGAAACACATTCTATGTCAGCGTTTTAGGGGAAAGGATCCAGTGAGGTTTGTAAAGGATTCATATTCCCCCTGTGATTAAAGCTCTCTTACCTTTATCCCCGCTAAAGCTGAGCATATTACCATGTTGCCTCTACCTCTTAGCTATTACAAGGCTGTGAAGAGGCTTCTCCAAGGTTAAGGAATAGATTAGAGATGCTCAGAATAGATTCTAACCCAAAGAAGATCTTTTTTTTCTTCCCTTTCCACAGGATTAGTGTCTATGAGTTGTACTGTGTTCTCAACCACCAACAAGCACTTTACTGTATGTATCCCTCTTTCCAACCCAGGAGGCTTTAGAGCGTCTCAGGCCAGACTTCATTAGCCGCTCTCAAGGTCGGTTGAGGAGGTTGGAGCAGAGGGCTAGGAGAAGGAGATACCTGCAGGACTCAAATCCAGACCTGGTGCAAGGCCTCAGGGAGGATCGAGGCAAACAAAAGAGGAACTGCACCACACCAGATCCCCTCAGTGGTAAGTGCAGCTGAATAACTCGGCCTGGATGACCTGGAAAAGTAGAAGTACAATTTAATATCTCCTCCCAACCAATCAGAAGGTTTTGGTTCTGCTGCCAGACCACCCATGATGACAGCAGCAAACCACCAGCTGTAGATTATAGATTATACAGTATGTTAGAAGATCCTGGAAGCTGTGGAAGTAGCAGTGTGGCAGTAAACCTTTGAGGACAGCAAGCAATTCTCAGTCTAGCACTTGAGTCTCCCAAGAGTCAGTGGAGAGCAGGCCTTCATCTTCTATATCTATCTTTCACCATGTTTCCCATCTGTCGTTATATCACTTCTGCAGGGAGTAACACGTACATCAAATACTGGACTGTTGGGATGAAGGATCCTTCAGTGGTTTTATAGCCTCGTACAAACACTTGGAAATAAGTAAATAAGAAACTTGTGGTCATGTCATATTGAATTATGCTGGCTTTTCAAGGAACTATGAGCTGTTTCAGAATATTCATGTTAACCTAGTCAACCTCAGATGATCTGGGGGAAAAAAGCTGTGATTTTACATTTTATTCTCCTCATAGTGTAATTATCCAACTTTGCTCTCTGCTGGCCGTTATCTAGTATTGCAGATCAGATGAAGCATTTTTCCCTCTCAAACTCTGTATGCAGAGAATGCACACAAGTTGAGACCAAAAGTGTCTAGAATATAAATTTCGATGTTTATTTTATTTGTTCCGACTTTGTTTATGCCACATGAAACTGGTTCGCATTCAGGAATCAAACAAGGTGAAAATACGACAAACAAGCATTTGTCATATAGGACAAAGAAAACAATATACATAAGAATTCACAAATACAGATAGAAATGAATTAAAATAGATCACAGACACGCATATAGATAAATGATTGGTGCCAGACATGATGTAAAAGGCGGGAAAAACTTATTTCTATGCAAATTGCCCAATTTAAACCAGAATCAAAAATGTTGTCCAGCAAGGTATAAAACTACCTACAATTCTATGGCTGTAATAAAAACGTTTCACAGTGACGCCATAATAGATTTAAATGTGTGTTAGTGTGTTTACATTTTTCAAAATTGTTGCAGTAATGTTTGATGTTTTTAAAGGAGTAGATTTTGATTTGCAGGAAATGCTATTATATTTTCAGTGTAAACCCAAGCCAGTCTTGATTTATCTTACTCTCCTATTTAAGTTGTCAGACTTTTTAAAACTTTCACAAGTCTTTGTTTAGTTGAACTGACCACAACATTTCCCTCAGCAGTTTTAACTCAACTGTAATATGTCAGGTAAAGGAAGGGCTCCAACTTAGTTTTGGAAAGTCATAGAGAAGTCACGGAATTACGAGCTTTGAATAGCTCGCACTGGTCTCTGACTGAAGTCTGAAGCCTGATTATGAACAAAGAGTCTTGGTGCTGTTGACCGAAGCAGCCGCTCTCTGGCAATTCACTTCAGTTCAATCTGTGGGAGACAGAATGATCAGACTTAATAGGACTGGATATGGTTATGTATGGTATGCATTTGATATGTCTCCATACATGTGCATGTGTGTGTGTGTGTGTGTGTGTGTGTGTGTGTGTGTGTGTGTGTGTGTGTGTGTGTGTGTGTGTGTGTGTGTGTGTGTGTGTGTGTGTGTGTGTGTGTGTGTGTGTGTGTGTGTGTGTGCTGGTGGCAAATGTGACTTAAAAAGAGAGATCTCAGACAGCCCACAGTGTTCATTAACATATTCAAGATTTAATTTACATATTAATTTGTATTTGCTATTCTCATGTGTTTGTGTGTTTGTATGTGCGTGTCCTAGATAACCTTTTCAAGCCTAGAGAGAGGACTATATCAGGCAAAGAGATGCAGCTGAGGTCCAGACGGTGAGTTCTCCAGACAGACGATGTCACTCCATCTCTCCTTGCTCTTTGTTGTTTTTATTCAGCACAATCCATCAAGCTTGTTTGTCATATCTGCCATGCATGCAAGTGTGTGCGCAAACACGATGCACATTCACACACACACCCACATGGATACAATAGATGTCTGATGTCCAAATGTCTCGACAGGAGATATGAGCTACCCTCTGTATACCTTTTACTTTATCTCTTTATTTTTCTTTCTTGTCTTATCTGGAAAGGCACACCTGATCAGCTGATGGCTGCCCATTGTCATTTTTTTTCAAAAGCGACTTTATCCGACTCGGAGGATCTGGTAACACATTGGCTGTAGTTGTGGGAGTGAAAAAGGAGTCTGTGTGAGACCTGTTTATCAGCGGATCCAGGTTTTTGCAGGCTGTGGTCTCACTAGATAATAGCTTGTCTCTAGTATGCCAATCTGTTGGCAGAGCTCAGCCACCCTCAGACTTCTGATGCCATATTCCTCTGCCCTGTATGAATTTGCCTTTTTTGTGTCTGTAGGATTTACAACCAGCTGCCAGAGGTGACAAAGAAAAAAGAGGAGGAGAAAAAGAGGGCCGTATCACAAACCAACAGATTGCGAGCAGATGTCTTTAAAAAGGTAAAGTTGGGATTTATTTTTGGAACAAAAGAGAATTCAAAACATTGATCAAATGTGACAAATTCTACAATTCTAATTCAGTAGAATAGAAAAAATACAGTCTTGTACCAAATTAAGCTTAAAATACCAAACATAAAACTCAAATGATAACACTGTCCTTTAACTGTGTCTGAAGGCATGCTGTTTAACACTGCAGGAAGGTTCTCATTTTAAAGTTGGAATGTTTTCTTTCAAGAAATGATGTTGATGAGGAGGTTTCCTGAAGAGGTGCAGATGTTAGTCACTGTAGTCTAGTCACTTCTCTTTGACACCCAGGAGGTGAGCAGCGGTTAGGTACAACATTCCCTTTTTTTAATTTTCTTTTTAGTAATGACAAGTAATATTACATTCATCTCCAGCAAATCGCCTTACACTAAACTTGGCTGACAACAGCCATCTTATGATTGTGGGTGGGGATAAAGAATGTTCAAAGCAGGCGTCTGCACAATTTATTTTATGCCAACAATATTTTAGCATACCAAGTGTGTCACAGCGGTTTTGATTGTATATTTTGAATCTAAGAAACACACCAATTCAAGGGATAAAATGTTAAAGAATGAACCTATTTCTAGAAAGGTCAACATGAATACACCTAATTACAACAAAAATATAGTATATTGATTTATTTTCGTGTTATTGAAGTTTGCCTCTCCATTTTATTTTTAGTTGTTGGATCTACTTGACACATACTCGTGATGTATGAATGAAGTGTTTAGGAGAGTCTCTGTATAAGTGTCTTTCATTAAATGAAACATGGTTTGATCCTCATCCAGCAGAGGTCACTGTTTGACTGCTAAAAGCAGACCCTTTGCTATTTATCACACTATGATTTTCACCCTTATAATATTACATTTAACATTTAAGTCATTTCACTTTCCCCATATGTTATGCGTAAACTGTAACTTCCGTCTTCTGTGTCTGGTGTTTTCTCCTATATCAGATCAGGAAACACAAAGACAAAGAAAGAAAACTAAACATTACATTACATTACATTACAGTCATTTAGCAGACGCTTTTATCCAAAGCGACTTACAATCAGTAGTATATTACATATCATTCACCCATTCACACACAGGCTATGCAAGGTGCCACCATCAGACTCTAACTAACATTCATGCAACATCCCTTAATGCATCACAGCTAAGCCCATTTCACACTTTAACTTCAACTGTGTACCACAGAAAGGTTTTGGCTTTCAGCACAGTAGACGCCCTGCTGACATAATGCATAGGACCAGATTTAACAGGCAGTATATCATCCTCCAAAGACTGAGGGGCATGTGGCAAATGAGTGATATATTTAGGACATGCAGTGTCAGACAGATCCATTCACCTTCACTTGTGGGTGAGCTATCACTCACTCGTTCCATTATAACACAAACACAACGATGAATTTGCTGTCAGTCAGGTGAGATGTGAAGAAATGTAAAAAAAGTCTCCAATCTCTTTCAGATAATTATACAATCATGGCGTCTTCAGATAATGTGTATCTGTGTGTGTGTGTGTGTGTGTGTGTGTGTGTGTGTGTGTGTGTGTGTGTGTGTGTGTGTGTGTGTGTGTGTGTGTGTGTGTGTGTGTGTGTGTGTGTGTGTGTATGTGTGTGTGAGAGAGAGAGAGTGTGAGTGAGAGAGAGAGAGAGAGAGAGAGAGAGAGAGAAAGAATGCATGCATGTGTGTTTTTTCCCATGAAGTTATTCAGGATGATCTCAAAATGATTGGCTTCTCTCTCATTTGCCAACATTTACGTAAACACGGAACTTGTTTGCCCCAGGCCACCAGCAATTTTCATTTCAAACAGTAAATCTACAGTAAATCGGCCTTGTGTGGTTTACTGACAGCGCCAGCAATTACTGAGCATATCGTGACGTCAAATGGCTCTGTAGCAGAACATTTTATTTATTTGAGAAATGTACCAACTGTTACGATGCCAGTGTGACCTTGCCACCTCTCAAATAAAGCTATTAGCCGGGCTCAACCACAGTGGGATTGGGAGAAAAAGGAGTGTGTTCCTCCACGATAAACGCTGAGTCGCGTGTGCTTTAGAGGCCTAATCCTTGTCGTAAAGTCTGCAATACACACACACACACACACACACACCACACACAGAGGTTGAGCCCAGAGAAGAGTCACAGAGGGTAGTGATAGTGAGACATGGAGGGTGGGTGGTTTTAAATGCTGGCAGAAATGAGATTCCAGCTGTTGTTGGACAGTACTGTGAGAGGAGGGTGATTGCATAGCTGTGTGTTTGGTCAGATAGCAAGGTAGAATTCAGGGGTGAGTCTGATGGGAATGAAAGACAATTTAGCAGCATGAGTCGCTCCTGTGTGATGCTGATCTTCTCTACAGAGATTGAGGGAAGGGAGGACTCAGTGTTTGTGTTCCTTATCTGTTTTTTTTTTCCCAGTACCTTTGTTGTTTCTTGTTTTACAGAGACTGCTGGACCAGATCCTGCAAAAATAAATGGGAGACACCGAAAGGCAAACATGGTTAATATACTGGACATTCTGGCTCTTCACTTTTCTCCATGTTACAATACCTGTGTATATGTATAAATTGTATTCAGGCTACATTTCTGTTAAATACTATGTTCATTCAGCATGTAGCTGTGCTCATTGCATCCTGACTGCTTCACAATGCAAAGTAACAGAAACTAAAATTGTATTTTGAAGACATTGTAAACAAGATTTTGCCTTAATCAGGAACATACGTTTAGTGTTGTTTTGTCACCAGTTTTTGACTTTATTTTGATATGTAACATAAGATACATTTGTATATTTCTGCTGAAATGCCTAAATATAGAGAGATTTGCCTTTTGTGGACCAAAATTATACTGTAAAAGTATTCAATAGATGATAGTTTTATATGATGCATATGCTTATAAATTTTGATTTGGGAAGACAATGACAAAGCCCATGCTTCTCACCAACCACTGACAGACTCATAATTACAAATTTAGAAGGGTTTGATGTTTGATATATTAAAGAGATGAAATAGTGAGCTGTCTTCCGTGCCCACACTGAGTAATTAAACACAATACATATAATTTTGCTCATTTCCTTAATAATGATTGAATTCCTTATCTACAATATAATTATAATGTATCTCAAGTTTCTCAAAATTAAATGAAATCTTTCCAAGGACATTCTGTATAGAAATAGTGCCATTTCCCAGGAAATGTAGTCCCATTGCTTTGAGCAAAGCACCTTGACTCTATCATCAGTACAGTACTGCAGGTCTATAAAGTGGTAGAAGAGTGAACAATGTTTTATCATTGGCTTCACGTCCGCCTCGAGGCCTCTGAATCCTCTGAATCCTCCCATACGGAACGCTGGAATTCCAACTAATCGAACTCAGGAGACACGCAACGCCTGTGAAAGGACGCCTTTGTCAGAGAGCTCCAAACCAGAGATGACATTGTAATAAGAGAGGAGACTTCTGAGCACAACCCGGGACTGCAGTCTACATATAGCCTGTAAAGGTGACTGACATATCTGTGGCATTTAAACAGAGCCTGCTGGGATGAAGAGAGAACAGGAGAAGGACATGTGCCGCAGGACTCAGAAAAACATGCTGTGTGAATGCATACTGTTTTGGGGGACTTTTGGTGAGTGGGTTGCTCTAAAGTGAACACTGACATTTTTTTTTTTATCCCAAACAAAATGTTAGGTTAAACATTGAAGTTTTGTCCGATACTGTAGTTCAATCTCCTACAGTATGAAAATGATGGACCAGCTGCCAGGTGCTGCAAGGTTCTTGCATCTAGGTGTATTGATTTTGGCCCATAGCAAGGAACAAATGGAGTAAACTGTATAGCTATCCACTGACTTAAATGATGGCTGTGTTACCAGCAAGGCAATTTAAAAGAATAATCCACTTGGGAGTAATGCATTCCTTCCATGTGGGCTGGTTCCAGACGATGAGCGCAGACTGACAGGCCGTTGTATACGAGGAGAAGGACTCCCGTCAGTCAGCCTCCCTCTCTGAGGCATCGAGTGTCTGGATGTCACATTGGTATCTCCTCATAATGTGGACTGTGTTCTGTGAGGCCTCTCGCTCGGCCTCGACTGACTCAGATGCCCTGAGGGTAAGAGTGATATGTCTGGCTTAGAAAGGAGAACACTAGCCAAGCTCACATTGCTAATTGTGTACATTGAAGCAGTGACACTTGATTATACGTGTTAAGCCATTAGTCATTTCACTGGCACTCATATTATCTTAACGTCTAGCCTCATGGCCATCTCTCTCTAGCAATACTGTGTTCCAGGATTGTGATCTTAACATCAATACAAATAGTCTTCCCATTTAAAATACACACTTTTTTTTCCATATGTGCCTTGAAATTGGTATCACTAAATAGTTGTAGGGTGAGCATCATGCAGGGAAAGCAGGGGTTTCATTCAAACACACAGACAAAACACATACAATTCAACAGTTATAAGCGAACAACAGAAAATAAGTTTCTTTTGAGGTGGTGTACATTTTATTAAAACTCCTCAGAGAGAAAATGAAGATACACAGGTACAAAAGACACTGAGGGATATATATATTTTTTTCAATCAAAGTAACCTCAGGTAAAGCAGTGCATGTCATCCTTTTCTTTGCAGTTTGTAGTCTCAGTGGAGATGTGGATTGAACTGACGCCTGCACAGAGACGTCTGTGGCTTTTTTTGCCTGCAGCACACACACACTAAAAAAGATTAGACTAAACTAGATCCAGGTAGCCTGCACTAAACAAAGATGGGGACAGGGTGATGACAGTTTGTCCGTGTGTGTTTGTGCATGTCTGGACACAGAGCTAGAGAAAGAGACGAGGCAATCTCATCCTAGGGGTATTTCAAAATGAGGAATGACTCATCATTTTAAAGGGGTTAATACTTTTAATATACAATCTTCACACCGAAATTCATGAAGTGTTTATAGTCCAGTGTAACATTACATACCTCAATCATGACAAATGCATGATGCACAGACAAGCATAGCTTTAACTAAAACCTTGGTTCAAGGATTTAAAAAAAATAACTTTTAGTGGGAAATAAGCGTTCAACAAGCTAAAAGCTTATCATTTTTTGAAATGTCAATTTGTAATCCCATCAGAGTACATGCATAAATTCCTTCTACACAACACATCATAGTGCGTCACACTACATTTTCCAGAAAATGACATTCCAAGCAGTGCCTTAGTCAAAGTAGGTAACCGCCTTGGGAGGTGCCCTTTCCAAAGTGTTTATATCTTTCTTGTTTGGGTTTCTGAGGCAGAATCCACCATATCTTACAAAGAGTGAGTTTGGGAAGGAGTCAATCATCTTAATCCACCATGGACCCTCCAGATCAAAAGTAACACAACATTATATTTCACCGGAGTGCAGCTGAGACTGAGTCCATTGATACACCTCCATCTACAGGGGTCGGAGAAAGGACTGGTTGTTATGAAGGCCCACAGTTTATACACTTTGTTTACACACCACATTTACGGTGTCTGGTAACGTTAGAGCAGCAAAGGGGATTTTGCAAAAGCAAAAGCCATCAGTAAAAAATAAATAAAAAAGTAATCAAACAGTAATGAAATAATTAATAAGTAAACCGTAAAACTTACAAAAACTCATACAATATAATCGGACCAGATGGTTGAATTCACATACTGTAAGAAATACACATTAAAAAATAAACAAGTAACAGCTGTCTTGTTTTTAGCATGCTATATGCAAATCTGGTTCTGTTTAAAGTTAAGTTGTTATGTGCAAGAAAAAGAGAAAATGTTAATGAATAACTTGCAGTCAAAAGTTTAGCTACTGGGAAAGTTCAAATGTTTTCTTCCCTCTATTAAAATGAGGATCTTTTTAAAGAAATGTGGAGTCTAATGACAATCAAATATTTTATTTGCTAAAAATAATATATCTCTCGGGCAAATACTACATCACAAAAAACAGATATATCAATTTTTACTAGATTATAAATTGATATATCTTTTGAGCTGTACAACCATATATATATATATATATGGTTGTACAGCATTTTTTTATTATTATTTTTTTTTTTTCTACATTTTAGATTAATATTGAAGACATCCAAACTATGAAGGAACACATATGGAATTATGTGGTAAACAAACAAATGCTCAACAAACCAGAATATGTTTTATATTTTAAGATTCTTCAAAAGTTGAATGAGAAGGTGTGTCCAAACTTTTGACTGGTACTGTATATATATATATATATATATATATATATATATATATATATATATATATATATATATATATATATATATATACATAATGTCGACACTTTATATTTTTACATGTTATCCAGCCGAGGATTACATCTTTAAAGGTATGTATTGTCCTCCAACATCACGTTGTGTCTACACTGATAGTATACAATTAATTGCGATGGAACTTAACCGGCTTTAGGACCCAGTGGAGCCTGAAGCGCACATGGCGAAGTGTGGCTGCTCCGGCCCTGGGAGGGATGGCAAGTCCGCTCCACTGTTCCAACATCCTCTCCTCCTCCTCCTCCTCCTCCTCCTCCTCCTGCCTCTTCTATTGCTCTCTGTCAACCCCCCTATCCCTTCTACATCAGCAACATTTAGACAACGCATGTATTTGCACGTTTTTTTTCCCCCAGACCGTGGCTCGCCGTCCGGTGTCGGAAGGAAAAGTTTCTGACAGCTTCTTTTCTTGGAGTGACAGCCTGCCTACACCTCGTTGGACTCTTGGTGACGCTTCTTTCCTCCCGGCTTCACCTCACCGAGCCCGGGCATCATGAGGACCTGGAGGCGGCGGAAGAACTTTGCCTTTTTGCTCCTCGCTCTCCGCGTCTGCTGCCTGTCCACGGCGACGGGACATGCTGACAACAACATGCAGGAGGGTGAGCAGACAAACATTCAACTCTTTACTCATTTGCACCATTTTCATGTAAAGTAAGTGCTGGTGATGTTGAGCCAGATGTTGAGTGTTTGGACTGGATTTTGTTTATGTTTCATCAGGATACATACAGTCTGAATAGCTCTGGTTTGCAGTAGGGTTACCATGAAATACAAATATGTTAAATGACTAATCTCCCTCTTTTTAATAGATGCACTTGATGGGATGCTTATAATGCCAGTGCTGCACACCGGTGTTGCATTTCTCTTGTCATACAGCCCCTTTTTTAATCATCTTGCAGTGCATTTAACATTTTTTTTAATTTTTTTTTTTAGATCTATCTTTTTGCTTAGATGGAACAATACAGGGAAGTGTTTGGATGGACGGATGAGTTCAACATCCAGGAGGATACAGCGTTATCTTTAGGATTGTAAACATAGACCACACAGGATGTTGTTATTCAGCAGCCAAACTTAATCTGCTGAATGAATAAGACAGCGATAACCGGGTATTGTGTTCATGGGAGCACGAGCCAGGATACAAATGTGTGTGTGTGTGTGTCAGTGTGTGTGGCTCTGCATGTAGTACAAAGACAAAATGGCAAAATAGAAAGGGAGACATACATCCTTAGGGATTCACCCCCTATCTTTAAGGTTCAATGGTGTTGGGCTGTCAAACTGGTTTCTATGGATCTTAACAAGTTGGCAAGATTGGATCCAGCATGCTCCATTTATTAATAAGGATAAAAAAACAAATTCAAATGCCTTATCTCTTCATCTAAATCTAAGTCAGGTGATTTACAATAGTGCATGTCACAATTAGAGCAGGTACTACAAGTGCCAAGTCCTGAGAGGAGAAGATAAAACATGGCCACACTATGAGAAGTAGAAGTTTGGTTCATGTCTAGTCCTTGAAATGCATCTAACAAAAGTGAATGTAAGTACAGGGCCATGCTTCTTCTTGAAGTAAAGCGCAAACTGCTCATTGTTTATTATGTTGTGCTCACAAACATGTAGCCTGAGGGCGCCTCATTAATAGAACCACTGAGTAAAGCTTCCCTGAAAAATTACCCACGCTGGCAGAGAAATAGAAAGATGCAGTTCAGGAGATGTTTTACCACACGCATCATCTCAACGTGGGGTGATTAGAGCTCTCACTCAGAGGGGTTAGCGCATGTATGAATGCCGGGAGTAAAAATAGCTTTAAGGGGTATCGTGAGTCATGAAATAGGCAGTACATACCACCTCTTTGATGTCAGCAGGATACTGACTTCAGCCTTTCTGTAAAAGGTTTTAATGGCCTCCATCCACCTAAGTTTGGACTGCTATACAATGTCTTTATCATCCTGTAGTTTGTGAGACAGAATCAAGCTGGGGAGGTTTTGCCTTGTGGCAGATTCTCCCTATAATTTTCCTACAACGTTGTTTGGATTGGACTGGATTATCTAATTGGAAATAAATATGGAAATTAAAAAAAAATCAGCCTGGCAGGTTTCCATTCAGCCGAAAGGGCTTGGCTCAATAGTGGCCTAAATGTGGTAGAACTGGTTGACTGACCTGAGCCAGATTTGCGATGAGTGCCCTGCCAGGATCAGCCAATGCCACGAGTTGACACTTGCCCATATTTAGCTTTAGTGATGCGAACTGAAACAAGTTCTCAGACTAAATCAGCGAAAGTCCGCACCCTGAAAAACTCAGCCAAATCTGGCAGCCAGATATTGATCGGAGCCGACTGACATTCAGTCCTCCATTGCCAAAACACCTCTGAGTGTGCCAACACACAGCCGCAATCGGCTACCTGGATTGAGTTCAGAATCTCTGTTGTGTTAGTTCCTGAAGTCAGTGATGCATCAGATAATAAGGAATTTCTCTGGAGTGTCATGTTGTGTATATATTGGCCCTGAAGCCAGAGTATTGCACTACTGAGTATTTTCGCAGGGGAAGAAAAAGTGAAAGCATGGTAAAAGTTTACAAGTAGTCTCAATGAAGAAATTTCAATTAAATCCTCGTCACAGCATATTAAACACACTCCCCAAGCATAGCATAAAGCGCAGAGTGATCTGTGGAGTAACACAGAGGGAAAAAGGCTATTTATGGAATGTGCTTTATAACATTTCACTCTGTCATATTGGCCGTCTCCCATTGCCAAAACACTTAAAGAAAAGGTGTCGGGGACAAAACCAATCTTTCCTTTTAACATAAGAAAGAATACGTGAAATGATAAAAATGTTGACTGACAGCTCCTTGAGTGATTCTCAGAATAGTAACACATTTCTCGTTTGAACATGGATTAAAAGAACCACCTCCCACATAAATGTTGGTTTACTGACATTTTAGAAAAACAGTCTTTGAACAAATCTACAAAGCTAAAGTCAGGTGATCAGTAGTCAAATTGGATTTCTGCTCATTAGATTTCTAAAAAGCTAAAAGCTAAAGTCCCATAAGGGCAAGAATCAAGCAGTGCTGTGTTTACACGTCTTTGATGGATTGCTCTCTCTCTGTGGCCCTCTGTCTCTGCCTGTCTCTTTGTCTCTCCTCTGCATATCAACTGGTTTTCTGAGAGTCTGATCTTTTTTTTTTTTTTTTTTTTTTTTTTTCTGGGCAGAGAAAACTCAATAATTAATTAGAGTCTGATCCAAATGACCTGGATTAGATTCGAGGATATCATCAAAATGAATTAGAGAGATTAGAATGTCTATGTTGTCTTAACAAACTGGCTGGCGGCAGAACAAACCTGACCCGAGCGCCTTGAAACAAGTAGAAATCCACATACGCCCTCCCTGCGGTCTCCCAGGTGCATAGCTCACTTTTCAGCACAGTTTCCTGGGATGTAACTCAAGCCCATCCTCCAGTCTGTGGTAGAACGCTGACGTATGGCTGCCATCCTGGTTAAAACAACCCCCTTTCTGCTAAAGCCATTTAGGAAATAGCCTCACCCTAGTCTGTCTTTCAAATCCTCGGGGTGGCTGTTGCTTGACATTTTTAGGGCAGGCTGGCATTGATTTGTTAGCCACGAGGGAACGACGGACACAGTTTGAAACGTCTCCCTCTGTTAAGCATCATTGGTCATTATAGCCGTCAGTGTGATTTAGCTTCCTCTTGCTCATCAAGTGCTGCCCTGCCCGAGGATGACGGGATCACAGATGTAGTAGGTAAGCCGATGTTTTGAGACGGCGGCATAAACCAGTGACACGCACAATTCAGACATACTTCTGAATGATAATCCGTGGATCTAACATGTACACACAGAGTAATGCTTTGAACTATCCCAGACGAATTATCCAATGAAAGAAAATGTAATCATTGTATCATGAAACTGTGAGAATAACATGGTAGCAGACTGCCGCCTTGAGAGCCCTAAAAGACAGCAGTCAATCATTGGTGTGATAGATGAAGGTGGGGGCATTTTCCCTTGATTTGCATCATCCTTCAGAGAACTGTTAGAGACATAGAGATATGTGTGGAGACAGTCACCTACCTCTCATCCATTTACAGCCTCAGAAATAAAAAAAAATATGACTTTTTCTACTGTGGAGCAAAGACAGGAAGAAAGAAATAACACATAGTTTTAGGAGAGGACATGGAGCCACTGCTTATTGCAGAATGAAGGCAAATATTGGATTTGCGAGATATGTACACATGCAGTCATCAGTATTCACATTTAAAATAAATGAGAGGCTAGAGGTGTAATCGAAGAAATAGGGAGAGGTTTGACTTGAGAGCTGGTGAACATATGAATTCTGAAGAGCAGCGGTTGCTTGTTTGCTTCTTTTCCTTTGACAGAGCACCCTGCTCAAGAAATATTAAGATTTGCTTGGATGACTGTAAGGACGGAGCAAGAAAGTGAACTGATGCAACATCAGGACTCTGGTTTGAGACTGCACAGCGGCCCACATCAATAATTTCATTATAGAAAAGGTCATCACATCTCTGTGTCAGTGTATTTATCGTGAGACATCGTTGATTGGAGTCCAGCCATGCTCTTAAACCAACAGCTTTTTATATTTTTGGAGTTTGTGATGGAGGGGATAGAGGCTGTTATGAGAGGATTATGTGAAGTGAACATCTTTTGTGAAGAAAGACCTTTGAGGTTATGCTTTGCTCAGAGCAATTTGGGACCTCTTGATCTTTGTGTGGGTTATGTGTGCGCACTTGTACATTTTATTGAGTATGCATTGATTTAGTGTACTAAATATAAAATATTTTGGATGAATATAATGACATTAATAAAAACAAGACTTTTGCGGACAGGATGCGGTTTGAGCCGAGCTCGCCGATGGGATCAGTGCATAAAGGTCAACTCTTTGCTCGACTCTGAAGAAGAAGCCGTCATGGCGCTGCGGAAGCCTCTGGTAATAATGTGTTTCAGAGCCCAGTGGTGTTGTTTCCGAGTTCTGTGTGAGGCTATCATGTGCTTTATGGTCTAAACACAAAGTATATCTGAAGTTAATGGTAATGTTTCTAGTTTTTGCAGGTATTTGGTCATAAACTAGTAATCCATCACAAAGTAATTGGGATATCACCAAACTGGTTCACCAATCAACTGTACTATCCAATTGACTGACCGACATAGACATCCATAGAGCCGTGGCTGAAAATCTATATTTGTTGGAATCCCCATTTCCCCCACAAATAGCTGCTAGGTGACCCAGCATGTGTGACAAGTATCTGCTCTTCTCTAAAATCGTGCTAACTGAAGTCCCTGTAACTCTGAGACATAATGCTCAAATCTGTGCCGGACAAGATGGGAATTGACTTTCACCACTGTTGCTCCCACAGGATGGGAATTGAACTCACAAGCACACATCATTAACCCACCCTGGGAAGTCTCCTGTTACAATTATTTCCCCGTGAGCCTCTGACCTTGTCACTTACTCCTTCAGGCCAGTAATGGGCTGTTCTGTTTGGAATAGAACTGCGGGGGTCCCACATCCAGGATTAACACCTTCTCAACTTCAGCGCTAATTACTCCAGTGTGTCATCACAGGGGAAAGTGAGTGATGAAGGAAATGATACAGGGAGGGACTGTTGAAATGAGGCAATGAGGGAACACTCAATTTTCACCTCCTGCAAAAAGGGCTGCGGGCCTCTTTGTTTTTCTGTTTGCCTCTCAACACCCCTTTCTCTCTGTCTCTCAGCCTGGTCTTTTCCTCTCTCAATAAGAAGCTCATAATATTTTTGCCTCATTGGAGGTCAAGTTGTAAACCTACCTCTTTTATTTCTGTTTATATTTGATTTTGCTTTTGACAACATAGCAAATCTAAGAGACCCTTTCCTCCTGTACATGCATTTACAGAGAAGACACTGGCGGTAGAGGAGCCAGCGTGCAGGGGTGGACAATATGGAGGTCAGCGTAAATGATCAAGGTCATGTCTGTTTATTGTACGATAAGTCGATAAAGTGATTATTGTGACAGGTCTACAATCATCGTTTTTAAAGTTGTCGGTAAAACTACTGCTTAAGTAAAAAGTTCTAATATAAAAAATGTAAAATATTTGCTCTATTTGAGTGAATGGTCGGTCCACTATTTTTATATTTTTATACCACATTAAAATATGGGATCGATGAAATAAAAATTTCACCAGGCGTTCAATACACTGGGAGCATCTTTATTTTTGATGGTGTTAAAAATCATACCTTTGTGATTTCTAAACCTGATATACCCTCATACCTTGTTTCGCCCTAGCTTAGTTATTTGATAGTTTTGTGTACTAGAAAGGGGCAGATATAGTATTTTATAATTTCATCTGTAAATAAATATACTAAAAATGGAAAAGCATGTTTAGGGCTTTCAGAGTTTGTCTTTGAACATGGCAAGTGGACATTACAGCTTCAGTGTCTTGTGGAATATGCTCTAATTTCATTTTTATTGCGGTGTGAGATAGCCAGTTCATGAAAAATACATATCTATCTTTTCTTTTGTTGGAGAAAAATAAGCCTTTATTCATATTTCAATGGATGACTTAACAGTTGAAGAGTTTCTTTAAAGTATGCAGCAAAGCAGCTAGCACTTCAGAGAGCTACAGCTGGTCTGATTTTTCAGACAATGCTGTCTACTTTTCTGTCTTTTATTAGTCTAGAAACATAATATTGAAGATGAACTGTGTCAGCAGCAGGGCCTTTTTTTATTGTTTATTAAAAAAAAGGATTTGTCAGGAGCCTTTTAACGGGAGGAATTGTAAAGTGCTTTCTTTGATGTGCTCAAAGGAAGAGTGTTTATAATGAAAGGAAACCAAGGCTTTATTTTAGTGCTGAGTTTGCACGAGTCTCTGTAACAACCTGTAATATTGTAGACTGTCCTAAAGATTATGTCGATGTCGTTCTATTTCTCTGAATGACTCTGACTTCCTGCTAATTATATAAATGTCAGGTCAACCCCACAGGTATCACAGTCTAATTTGATGTTGCAGTACTTGTTACATGCCATTTATACTTACAGGAACGACTCTATTAAGAAAGTCATGAGCTGTACTGTGTTTCAGAGAGCGCTTCATTCAGCATTCTCTTTGTTAAGGGCCCTTTATTTCTGAGGGCACAATGTAGGTGTAGCATCCGTTGCTGTATTTAGGTCAGTGGTCTTTTCATACGGAATCAGTAATTGGATGTGTACAGAAAAACTCTACTGAAGTGCTTGTAGAGCGCCTTTGTTCCACTTTGAACGAAAAGATAAAAACATTTTAGCATCTTCAGTCAAAGGCAGATGTAAGACAACACAAGTCACTTAGATCATCGCTGAATCAGAGCATTTGAGCGCCACTCTTCCGCCACTTCCTTTGCTCTTATTCCGCTCTTTCTCAGATTCTTAGCCAACGTACAACCGCTGTGACTGTGTGTGATGTGTAGACGAGCCCGGTCAATATGCTCACCAGTTTAAAAGCGCCATTTTAATTTACAGGTATTGTTATTGGCATAGTGTACCCGCTAATGGCTTATGATCCTTGAAGGATTTTCGTCCTTATGCATGAATGTCAAACCTTAAAATTAACTTAAAGGAATAGTTTGACATTTTGGGGTAAAAATGCATATTTAAATGGTTCATTTCTGCATTTTTATAGCTTTTCTTTTATTCCAAGACCAAACTTATACTCCTTTGGCAGCGAGCTACCAAGCAATGTGCAGGCATGACCATCAGGAGCAGTTCAGTGTCTTGCCCAAGGACTTTTTGCCATGTGGACACGAGGAGCTTGAATTTACTACAGACACTGTGCTGAGTGGACAACCAACCGCCTGAACCACAGCCAGCCATCCATTCATCCATCCATCCATCCATCCATCCATCCATCCATCCATCCATCCATCCATCCATCCATCCATCATTTCATCCATCCATCCATTATCTTCCTGTAATTCGTGGGCTGGGTTTCGGGGGCAACAGTCTTAACAGGGCTTTCCAGACATCCTTCTCCACAGCATCGCTTTCCAGCTCTTCTTCTGACGTGCCGGGAAAACCTGAAAAGGTGAGGCATCCAAAGCATCCTGATCAGAAGCCAGAAACCCCCTCAGCTGGTCCCTTTCGACTCGAATAAGCAGAGGCTCTACTCTGAGCTCCCTCTGGATTCTGAGTTCCTCTCTAAAGCTGAGCCAAGCCTTTCAAAGAAGCTAATTTCGGTCTCTTATAATTATGATCTCAGTCTTTCGGTCACTAGAACGTTAATGGACTGGTAATTCCTCAATAGTCAAAACTGTTCCTTTAATACATTTGTAAATGTAAAACCTTGCTGTAAATACACAAGGTTGTTAAAAATGCTGGTACATATATTGTTAAACAACCAACAGCCCTACAACAATCAATACTTATAATGTGTAACATCCTTTTTTGGAGGGGGGGATGTCCCATCGATAAGCTAATAGTCCTTTTGCTTTAAATGCCTTTCCCTAATAACAGCAACTGTCTCACTGCCATGCACTTGGTTTAAGCTTGGATCAAAATGTGGCCATTTTATGATCAATGTTTATGATCAATACAGTATGCACTCCCAAAAATTATTCTGGGTAAGAGCCACATTTCCATCAAATCCAATTGCAACAGTTGAACTTACTTTACCTTGTCAGTGTTTTGGCCCAAGATCTTTTTTAATAGACATTCGTCCTTGTGTATAACGGTGTTTACTTCATCTTTATTTTCTTCGTTAACTGAAACTCCTCCAGTGTGTCCCTTTAGGCTAAAATTAAATTTGAGGACACTCACAGACACATCATGAGTTTGATTGAAAATGTAATCTTTGCCATTTTCATACCCATAAACAGAGTAATTATCCTCTGATCTGCTGTAATTAAAGGTCTGTGCTTCCATATAACTGGAAAGTCACATTGCTGGGACACTATTACATTGGAATAAAAAAAGAGAATACATTTGAATTATTTTTAATAATACAAATTCATTTTTTTGTATGCAATAATGTCAAAAAACAGTTTCTGCCTTCTCAAATGTAAGTATTTTCTGTTTTTTTTATTCCTCAATGATAGAAGACGCAATATCTTTGGGTTTCTAACCGTTAGTAGGACAAAAAGACGCTTTTTGAATATGTGAGCTTGGGTTTCAGGAAAATAATGGGCATTTCAAACTATTTTCTGATTATATTATAGGTCAACTGATTAATTAGTTAGTTCAATTAAAAGTATCATCACTGTTCTCAAGCTTTTGTTTGCATGGTATTTGAAGATTATATTGAGATTATTTTGTAATTTGCTGTCTTTCCGACATAAAACTAACCTTTTAGGCTCAATTAAAAGTATTCTTTTTATTCCTGTGCTAAAAAAAACATTAACATGTAGGGGTTAGTCCTTTTTACCCCCATGCAATACACAGTATTTTGTTCATAGTTTGTATGCAGGTGTTGGCTATTTTAGATTGCAGGAGGTTGCTGGAGTCCCACTGTGCGGTTCGCTCCCTCTTGTATTCCCTGAACACCTCGCCTATAGATTACCAGATGTCCTTCATACAGCCTGTTATGACCTTCCTCACAATGTTTGTTCTCTTGTTCATCTCACGAGAGGGACTCCATGTTAACATTGCTGATTGAGCAGTATTGGGTGTGAATGAAAAGTAGAGTATTCTGTTTCCACTATAAATTAATGGGAATGCAGAAAATGTTGTATTTTTCAACACATTATTTATGCGTATATCATTTACTTGCTTTAATCACCCCACAAATACACCCTTCTCCAAATAGATGAAGAAACAAAATATGTTTGAAAGCAGGTAAGTCACTGAGTGTGTGTAATGAGGTTGATTTGGTCCTGAGTCCTGCATCATCAGTGTAATTGTGGCTCATTTTGGTTGTGTATTCCGTTGGCTGTGTAATTTCCCTACTGAGTAAAGTGGACATCAGCCCCTGCTTGAATTCACATTACTTACCAGTTAGTTAGTAATACAGCTCATGCTCAGGGTAGAATGCTAAAACAGCTGGAAAGAATCACCCTCGTTAGATAATTCAAAAAAGAGTTGGCCTTAAAATAAATCTGTTTTTTGAGGCCATTTAAAGAGAGAGTAGAGGAAGGATTTTTTGGCTGCCAACCAGTCTTGTGTTTTTTAAATGTATGACCCACACCTGATTTTCCTTGTGTCCAATATGGAGATACACCTGTGGTTGGCTAAGCAATCAAGATACTCTCCAGAAAAGTTTAGTTTGAATTTCAAAGGTTTCCAAAGAAGATAAAGCCCATGAGAATCATGAACAAGTTCATGAATGTCATATTTCCTTGCTGTTTGAAGGGAATGCTTCTTGTTGGTGAGCAAAGGCGGATGTTGAATAGAATTTTTTTAATGGTCATCCGGCTTTTATTGAGGCCTACACACAAAAACCTTGACAAACCTTTTGCTAACCTTTTGAACTTGTCTTTCAAGCTCTCGCTTTTATTCCTCAACCAACTATGTCCACCCTCTTTCCACATGAATAAACAAATGCAACAGCATAAATGCCTTTGAGGAACGATTGTCCAAAAGTGTGCAATTCATTGTGTTTCTCCTTCTATGGGAGCAGGATTTTCGCCTTACTTTTAAATGTGACTGTTCGGAAAAACTATAAATACGTTCTCTCCTCTGATGTGGTCCGATGATCTGTTGTTCCAACTAGTTTGTTTTGAGCATACCCCTACCTTAGTGTCCTCTCTGCATTAATATATTTTAATTAACAGAAATTCATTTAGTATTTCGGAATGAATTGCGAGGGACATCACATCAGTGGAAGTATTGAAGTCTTTTATTAACAAGACGTCTGCTTGACTTTCCCTTTATAGCTCCTTTTTATTGGCACTCTAGCCACAGCCTGTGGCCTCGGTCATGGCGTTCCGTCTGTCTAACGTGGTTTTCATGCACCACTAAAACCAACAAACTACCATCGGCACATGTTCAACTACCTCATTAAATATAGGAGGTCCCTTTTATGCCCTTGTTAGCTTATTACGCACTGTGGATAAATGGAGAGTCTGGGCCACGCTGAGAGCACAGGGCAACCACTGTCACAGACCGTTTGAAGTTGTAAGAAATGGAGCTGTGGTGGCGCAGGAGCCATCTCTTCATTTTGTCTTCAAAGAAAGGAAACATCAGACTTTTAAGAGACGCTAAGAGTGCTTGAAAATGAAGATATTTCCAGCTGGGAAGAGAGAGGGAGGAAGGGTAGAGAAAATATGTCAGACTGTAGTATCTCTGCTCAGTGTACTACTGAACTTTTTGTGTACCCTGCGTGGTGCCACACATGAAATGCAGACAAACGGATGCTTTACATGCGTATCTCAAGGGATTAAGGAACAGGCCTAGACCTTAAACAAACAGTAAATACAGACGCAACACGCTCTCTCAGTCTTCCTTTGGTGAAAGCAGGAGTGGGAAACCTCAAACAACCTCTCCCCTCCCCTCTTAACACTCCTTGTCTTCTTATCTCTACGTCTCCTCTCTGGGTTTGTAACATTTATTGGGCTTCATGGGGAAGCCTGCTGGGTGTGCTACAATACGAAACACGCTCAGTAAGGCTGTGGGAGCGTTAGGGACCGCCTCTGTTGTCTGTGGGGGAAGGAGGAGGAGGAGGAGGAGGAGGAGCCGAGAGACACACTGGGAGAGCAGAGGGAATTGGAACCATGATTCCCACATTCTACTTAAAGCCACTGATCTGGTTTATTATATTTTATCCTATGCTATATATATATATACATGCCATTTTGTTTGCCTCCCAAATGAGCAATCTTTTATGGGCAAATTAGCATAATCAGCTCTAAATTGTAAATCTGACTTCAGTAAGAGTTTAAAAGAGGAGTTAAATGTTATGTTCAAGACAAAAAGGTGGATAGGATGAGTCAACAGACAAATGCATCAGACTGCAGTTTCTGACTTTATATATAAAGTAAAGGAGGAAAAGATAAATGAGAAGTGGAAAGGACAATTTCATACTGCCATTTTTATTTTTTTTAAACTCCGTTCCTATCTGGAGATATCGTAAAGGCTGCGTTCCTCATAAACTGTGTGAGAGCATTTATTATTGATGCTCTGTCTGTGGCTGTGGTCCTATTGCAAAGGCCATTTGGGGAAAAGCACATCTCACAGGAACAAGAGTCAGCTTTTAATCTATCTCAGCAACACAGTCCACAACCCTCAGTTGTGCTGTGCCCTGTGTCTGAGGCTCCCCTGCCTTTGTTGCACTGCTTCTACCATCTGAAACATAGTGTGCCTAAATAAATGAGGATATATGGGGGAGAAGTTTTGATCTGTATTGTCGACCCTTTTATTTGCATGCCATTTAAAACGTTCCCTGTATAACTTACGTTACGTTTTTAGTGCGATGTTTAATTTCATAATTCAAGGCTTTTTAATTTGTTCTGATTTTCTTTTTACAGGAAGTAGTCCAGATGAGGCTAAACAGCGAGGGGAGGCAACCAAAACAGAACGCTTTGGGACCACGGTACCTCTGCTGCTGAAAGGCAAGGAGCGAAGACCTTTCCTCCAGCTCACTGCCAGGGTAAATACTCACAAGGCCATCTAGCACCACTATCTTACTGCTAATGCTTTTGTTTGACATGACCACAGAATATAACTCCTTCCCTCTTTGCCTTTTCCCCGCTTGTTTGAATTGCTTCTGTAGAAAGTCCCTTCCTTAGCTCTGTTTGTCTTTGTACTTGCCCTGTTGGTGTTCTCTCTTCCCTAGCTCCTTCTCCTTTGTTTGTTGAATACAAGCTACATACACATACTGTGAAATGATTTCTGAAAATAGTCAGCCTTTCAACAGATTTGCAAGTCAGCAGTGCACAAACCTGACGCTTTGAGAAAGATATGGCAGCGTGAAGCAGCCTTTTAACGCCTTGTTGATTGTGTCCGTTCTGTCCTTCACCATGACATATATGCTATATTAAAAGATGCAAACATACATATGTACAGTACAATCAGTCCTCTCAGGATTCTCTAGACTTGTGTTCTCAGGCAGGGAAAACCAATCTGTCCCCTCCTAGTACAGCTGGAAAAGAAAATGTTTGAAATTTGCCATCCCCCCCACCACAACTTAAGGAAACTTTTCCAAAGGAGGGAAATGCGTAGGTGTTAAGAACTCCCAGAGCAATCAAATATTTGTTCCTGGTGAAGGGAAGTCGCCATCTGAGAGAGCTGTTATTTTCCCAGCCTTATGCTCCCCTCTCCAAGTCAGTAGAGAGGGGCAGTGAAGTTAATTACATGAACTGAATTGATCACCCACATGTCACATTGGCACAAAGTAAAAATGCTGTTTTTAGCTTCATGAAGTTGATAAAGCACCAAGGGATCCAGACTGCGACCAAAATAGTTGCATATACCAAGTTTTTTTTCACGTGGTCGCATTCATGCAAGTGCATGATGAAACACCAGTTACTGTCTATTCAGTCCCCGCCTCCAATGAAGTTGCAAGTGCGTAGCAGTGATAGCTTCCACTCATCACAGCCCCATGGTCGCGAGACCACATTTATGCACTCAGAGCAGAAGTGCTCCCTCGTGAGGATTCTTCTCCTCTCGTTCTGTTCCTCGTATGCGGCTGGATTTTATGTGCACGGGTTTAAACTAATTTAACACCGTACACATGTACAGTGTGTGTGATGCACATATACGCTGTGTCAGAAATCTTTACGAAACAAAGAAGCACTAAGTACTAATACACTATTACAAGAAAAAGGCCTGTAAAAAAGATCTTACTTTAGTAAAAGTATGTAAGAATATAATCAGGAAAATGTAGGCCTATTTAAAGTTAATTTTAAGTTCTCACTATTCAGCCACTATGCAGTTCTTTAGTTGTAACATTATTGTATATTATAATATTACATTATTATTATTATTGATTCAGTTGCATTAGAGAAGCATTTTAATGTTGTAGCTGGCTGAGTTGTGTTCATTTTTATGCTGTTGGTGGTTTCATTTACTGTAAATCAATTCATTGGTATTTCATATACTCTAGTCATGTGCAGATGTGACCAATTGATAAAGTTTGTAGAACTGGAAAAGTTGGTCTGGAGCCCTGAGAGCACCCCATTTTCGACTGCATCAGAAATGTTTAACCACCAGCTCCTGCTGACATAAAACATTTGTTGAGGAGATGCAGTGGTTCGGCAGGAGGCTATCTACAAACTGACCCTTCCCAAATTAAACTGACTTCCAGGGCACCTGACGATTTTCTTACCAGAGATTGCACAAAGACCTAACGCCCCAACCGGGATAACAGATTGATAGAGCCGCTCCTTGTGCCAATAGAAAGGTTATGAAGCAGTCGTAAAGTATTGCAGAGTCATTACTTACGGTGAGATAGACTCTCCAGACAAACATTCTTGCAGCCACACTTGCACACAAACATAGACACAGAGTCTCAGACAGAGCTGCAGACAGCAAAGTATACGCTTGAGGACATTTCGCAGCAGACCTGAGTCACTGTGAGAGACTGATGATACAAAAATCTATGTCTGTTCCTTTCTGTGCAATTTATCTCTCTCTGCTGGTTAAGATACATGAATCTTTTTTTTTTTATTCCATGTCTTTGTCTTTTTCTTATTTTTTTATGATCTGAGGCCTCGGGCATGGCTTCATTTTGCTGTTGTAATGCTACAAGGACACTTTTTTTTACACAAATAACATCCATTTACCTGAAGAGCATCAAGTCATCTTAGGGCTGTTTTTTAGGATTCATTATTTGATTGATTAAATGTCAAAATTACATTTGACAAAGTGAGGGAAATATCCTGCATCACCTCCATATTTTGGGTTCTTGCAGCCATAAGTCAGTGGCACTGATATGCTCACATCATATAGTCATCACAGTTGCTCCTGCACTGAAATACACCTTTTTTTTTGCCAAAGAAACATCACACCATTATAGAGATGCATGACAAATACTGGATTCAAGTTTCTAGGTTAGGTAAGAAATATTGTCCATTGCAAATAAAATTATCTTCTTCACCAATTTTTTTAAAAGAAAAGTGCAATTTCATCAGCTTTTTCTATCATGTCATTTTCAACAGTAAACTAATTTCAAGTACTTTTCCACACAAAAGAATAGCCCCATAATAGTCTTGTTGAACACAACTTGGATAAATGATTGCAGTTAAGGCTAACCATCATTTCATATAGTTTCTCCACAATACAAGCCACCCTGTGTTTCACCTGTTAAACACTTTTAATGTGAAGCACTGATGCAATGTAAAGAGAGTGAACAATAGACAGTGAGTGTTATTGATTAGGTAAAATGAACATGCATACTTGCAATGCTTCCTCTGAATCCCTCATGCATAGGTAGGCATTTTTTATCCAGCTCAAAATGGCTGACTGACAGTGACAACTACTTTACAGAAAGGTGATCACTGAATATATGAATTGGCTATTTCAGAAACCATGGCGACCATATATAGTAATAAAAAATTGCTTTGATTTCATGAACATTTTAAGGACCAGGCCTTACTTACAGTCTTGAGTTGAAACTAGTCTACTTTTGTGCACAGGCTTGGAAGGTGTAGGATATGGAAGCTTTCTTCCTCTTCCTCTCACACTATTGTGCCTTGCCACATCCTGCCTTGGATCCAGCCCTCTTGTGTCAAACTTAAGGTGAAGCTTCACACAAATGCTGATCCACCGGCAGGATGGGTGAGATCCGGGCACCACCTTAACTCTTGAATAATCTTTTTGTGTTTCAGAGTTATCCTGCGTCACTCCAGCTGCTGGTAAGTGCGGAAGGTGAACAGCTGATCCTGTTGCTGGAGAAAAATGAGTGAGTTTCCACTGATTTATCTGAATTTTCCATACTCTATTCTTATTCTCATATTCTTCCATACTCATTGTGAGCGTCATGACACAGGAAACCAGATAGTTATTATGTTAATCACACACAGAGCCAATAGATAAACCCATGCTCCCAGCTATTGCTGACTGGAGATATATATATGCAAGAGGAAGAAGAGTTTTATGAGTCCGGGAAATGATATACTGTAGTCAGGGAGGGAGAACATAATATGTCCCCTAGTGATTGGACTCTTTTATGGTTCAGTCTCTCTGAAGGGCCGAGAGATGAAAGCTGATAAAGAATAAGGAAGAGGAGAGTTCTGAGGACATGCTTATTCTCCCCCGCTTTGCTTTTCCACTCCTCACTCCTCCACTCACTTCCAGGCTGCAGGAAAATAACAGTTTACTGTGAAACGAGGGGTGGGGATCATTCAGAGTTCATATATATGTAGATATACACACATTCTCACTCACAAACTGTTCCACATAGAGGGCAAAAGATTGCTGTAAAGCCTGAATGAAAAGTGCATAAAGGCCTGGTTACATGTCCGGGGACCTTAACAATCTCACATGAATGATGGCATCGCTGTCTCAGGTCTAGTTTCTTATTCAGAGGGAGAGGAGGCGTCATATTTTACCTTGCTGCTTTGGGATACAGATATTGACATTGGAATGATGTACTTGGTCCACAGCTGGTCAGACCTCCATCACTGGTAACTCTAGAAAAAACACAACCGTGGACCGTTGAGATTTGTGAAAGTGAAAATACTGATTTGAAAAGATTTAAAGAGTGTATTTCAATAGCCTGTCTATTACGTGAGCTAATAAAAAAAAAAAGAACTTAAAAAACCCTCCACTTATTTTCCTCAACCAAAGCTCAAGGTAACCTGCCAACTCTCTAAAACAGAATTCGAATTACTGGCCAAAGAAACCCCAAAAAATTACAAACTCCCTAGAAAAACTCTGTCCCGACTGACCCTTCCATTCCCCATTCTCCATGTGACCTCTAGTGACCTCAGCTTCAGCTGTGAGTCATCCGTCACCAGCCTGCAGCCTGGGAGCATGCTGCCATTCCCATCCGGCCTGTTCTCTGTCAGGCCAGATGTGTCCTCTGATATCGCTTCACCAGTTCAGCCAGCTCTGAACAGGTGGTCTCTGACCTCTACGTGGGCCTGTCTTGTTGCGGCTGTGGCCTTTCAGTCTGACGCAGAAGGCGAGATGAGGGCACATTCAAGGAATATGCAAAGGATGTAGCTAAGCCTTTTGTTTTTCTGAACAGTTAACAGTAATATTTTCCAAGCTGGCAACAGTAAGTCCTGCTCAGAAGTCATTTTCCTACATTTAACATGTGCACATTGCGCACGTCTAGTACATTAAAGTTAGTTGAACCAATCTAATGTCTTGACAGGTATGCTTGACAGTTTAATTGCTCAGAATTAATACAATGGTTCCTTTTAAGATATGAATGGCAGTTTGTATTCCAGCAAGAACAAAATATGGAAGGTTAAAGGCTTCTTTCAGAATAATGGCAATTTTTAACCCGGATCTGCCCTCCTAGCTTCACTCGCTGACGCATGATCTCAGTGTGGATATTCTTCATAGCAGCGTCTAATTATTCTATACGACTTTGCAGTTAATGTTTAGACCGGCAGGGCTGCAGAGAATATGATTTTGTTTCAATAGAGCTCAATGGGGAGCAAAATGGACAAGATTTACTGAGTTTTATCCATAGAAAACTTGTTTGGAAACAGAACTTGATCATCAGTATAGAACGTTGTAGCTAGAACAAATACAAAATCTCATCATATATAAATACATTTTGAACAGCCAAGCAGTGTTCAGATCCTCAAAACATTATATATTATACTAGTTCAGATTAATACATTTCTAAAAGGAAATGAAGCTTTGGCTGGTAACATTGGAGAAACTAGCAAGAGTAGGCTAGATTTTAACAAATATACAATGAAAAAACCCGAGGCGGTTTTGAACTCATATCCAATGAAAGTAGCTAGCAGCAATAGCTCCAAAAGTCGCTATATCTAAGAAATTCGCCAAGTCGGCAACACTGACAACCTGTCCCTTCCTGCCTCCCTCCAAAGACCTTTTTTTGTCAGAGCAATACATTTATTGATTGCTGTCGTGATGTAAAAGTTTTAACAAACGGGAAAAAAAAAATCTCTAAAATGCAACCAACCCTCGTTATAAGGAACATGATGAAATTATGTCCTGCAAATATTCAATTTTCTATTTAATTCAATGGTCCAAAATAGCATCTGATGATTATTAAACTCAAAGTAAGCATGTCTTTTGTTTGAAAAATTAGGTGAAGAACATAGAAGCAATACAGTGTGGAAGTTAGTCAACTTTAATGCTACTTAAGGAGAAATGTGGTGTAAACAAAGGTACAAAATACATTTGCTGAATCAAGGGGAAAAGGAACAAACGACCATTAAGTTGTGGAAGTGAATAGATCTGAACTCCCGAGCGAAGCAAGTGGTGCCTCTTTGTGCTGAGTTATGGCAGATTTTCTGTGAAGGCTCATCCTTTTTTCCTTGAATCTGCTTAGCCCGTGCAGTTTGCTTATTTGGCACTGCTGCAGAGCACACCTGCTCCAAGGCCAGTGTGAAATGATCGCAGTCATCACCAACACGCCACCAGATCCAATTAATAAACTGCTGTTTGTAAGCCGCTTGGCCCTGTCCCAGGAAAACTTGGCTACTGCAAGACAAGTATAGATCTACTGAGGAGAGGACTCAGTGGGGGTCCCCTGTGTGTCTGTGTGTGTGGGTGTGGGTGTGTGGGGCTACTTTGTTTGTGTACACCTTGCAAATAAACACACAATCTTTGATTTTATTTTATTTTATTTTGCTGGTTTTCTGAGGCCACTTCTTCTGTGTCCTTGAAGGCCACTCAGATCAAAAGGCAGTATGTGGACTGCTTCTGTATTTCACAGACTCCTACATTTAGTCTCAGTTTTAAAACAGTTAAGTGCTTGTGAGCTCGTAACCCCAGCAGATCTTTTGGAAGTGATTCAGATCAGCCTCTCAGCTTGATTTTAACTGTCCTCTATGCCGTTACATATAAACGCCTTTGTCCCACATGCTAGTTAATTGAGCAATGGGAATGGCCGTGTCATATACAATATTTAAGGCTTGGCGTGCTGTACAGGGCAAATAGAGCATGGACAGACATGCAGACTTGTGCCAGCAGCAGCTTCTTTGATGTATAGCATTGATCAATGGCACAGTTGGCCAGCTTCAAATGATTAATGGTGGCCGTATGGGACATTCCACATTAGTCTTGATTAAAGACTTCAATGGCAATGTCTGGGGGACCATGGTGTGTGTGTGTGTGTGTGTGTGTCTGTGTCTGTGTGTGTCTGTGGTAGATAAAAAGAAGTATCAAAGGTGTACAGCTTGGCCCACTTAAGATACACCTCTATATTTGATATCATCATTTATATATTCTAAGGCCCCGTATTTATAGAAATTGGTCAATTCTAGTGCTGATATTTTCATTTAAAGAGATTCTTTGTAACTTTTTGTAAACTAGTATGGCAAATGACAATTATGGGATAGAAATACTAAATACTTTATTCATTCTTTAGTGTTGCAAGTAGGAAGGAGTCATAAAATTAGAAAATCTGACTCGGTGTTGACCGTTAAAGAGTTCTCTAAAATCCACTGGTCAAACCAGACCAATACAAGCTTCAGTACAACCTCGGAGCATTGAACTAAGTTGAGTTTCTTTAGAGATGATTAGTTTAAAGATCCTATATGTAAAAAGTGAAATTTCCACTTCTTTTTTTATTATAAAGCCGGCCTTAGGGCGATCGTAATACTGTGTTTTAAAACGCTCAAACCATGGAGAAATACACACAGCCCATAATCAGAAACTGTGCTTTTAAATGAGCCCTCAGGGTTCCCGTACATTTACACAACTAAACAAAGCATATAGACCATTTCCCGGTTTCAAACCTAAACATTCTAAATGTGTCCCAGTGTATTTCCAGTTGCAGTGTTTGTAAATGACAGCAGCTGACAGGAAGTACATTTGGAGCCCAGTTGTTTCCTAGCAACACAAGTCAGTTGAAATGCACTAAAACAGAGCATTTCAGACACATTGAATACAGGTATATTCAGTCAGTTTGAGGAAAAAAAGCATGTAAACATGTTCTAGAGGAACCCCATAATCCAAGTATGAACCTGAAAATTGGCATAATATGTCTCCTCCAACTTTTCATTCGTAAGATAAAGATTATGTTATTTCTAAAACAGCAAGAGTACTCAAATGTTACATGTTGTCTTAGGGCAAGCAACTGTCGAAAACTGCAAACATTTTGATCATAACCAGAAACTATCTGATCAAAATCAGAAAAGAAAGATCATAAATCTGCCCGCTTTAGGTATAAGTCTGTGCTATGTGTACATTTTAGTTGGCTCCGAACATTTTTTTTAGAGAATACATTAAAACTGAAATATGCTGTTGAATTCAGTTGACTTTAAGGTATACAAGACATATTGTCATTCAAGAGTCACTTCAATCCTTTTCCAAGGATGCTGTTTTTATTCAAATGCATTTCAGCTTTTCTCTCCTTGATGCTGGATGTGTTCATGGTCTAACTAGCTCTCTGCAAAGGACCCTGTGTTTCCCAGTTAGAACATTTCCTTTCATTCTTCTGAGGCAGGAAAGAAAAGAGGAAATAACCCTTTGAAACACATGGCCACATCTAAACAAAATCCTAATGTTTTTGACAAAAAAAGGAAAATCCCCATAGCAACATCCTCAGTGTGTTTTTTTTATGGGAAAGAAGATGCACTCCATTTCAATAACACAGCTGACAATGCCAATACTTTCCTCATTGTGTGGTACCACCGAGGAGCTATAATAGTATCCATTCAATGAGGAGGAGCTCAGACCAAACAAAGAGAGATCCCAGGTTCCTTTGCACCGTAATTGGATCCGTCAAGAATATAAAATAAGTTGAACTGTATGTGGCTCTGTCTTTTAACAACACTATTTGAGTAGGAAAAAATTGGGCTGCTAGCTTGGCTGTCAACTCTGATGCCTAATGGGGTTGTAGAAGGAACTTTTATATGTGTAAGTAGTCTGTAATGACGGCTTTTCATGTGGTCTACAGTATATAAAGGTGTGGGGACTTAGTGACCTGCATGAGGTCAGGAAATGGATAGATGCTGGATGTTGAGCAGCAGCAAACTTCACGAGCAACACTTTGGCAGTCTACTTCTTCTTCCGCTGCCTCTTGCAACAATTCTTCCATCACTCCCACTTCCTCTGTTCCCGCTTATGTCTCTGATAGGGCTGTGAAGAATGACAACAACATTGTCAAAACATTATGAAAATGTCTTTTTTTCTATAGCATATCTATCACAATGTTGAAAGACAAGCGGTAGAAACTGCGTTAACCCAATATTAATGTAATTTGGACTACTCCTTACATTCTGTGTGGAAGGTAATATAACTTGTGCGTCAAGACTAATTATTACTAACTAAATATTTCATTTAAAGTATGATTTGGTTATTTAGAAATGTGAATAACAATCTGAAATGGCTCTTAATAAAAACACAATGTTTAACCTTAGAAGTTAAATAGTGCTCACTTTTGACAGTTTTCTAAGTGTTTTCTTACTTTTAGGCTAGTCGACTGTTCTAAGTTAAAACTTCCGTTATTTTTAAACCATTACGTTTTTGTTTTAAAACACATAACTTCTGCTTCCTTCATGCCTAGCGTCCACACTAGAATCCCTAAAATGGAGACCTGTTATCGTTATTGAGACGTGAAATGACGTTCGTCTGGTCTGTTGTGACGCTCTCTCCTGCAATATGTCTTTTACTTTTTTATATTCTTATCTTTATTTCTTACCCACCTATCTCCTCCTGTCTCTCCCACACTCTCCACATGCATTCTTGTGTTTGCCATGACTAGCTCTTTTGTCACCATCCAACTTGAGACTCTGTCAAAGCCACCAGCGGCGAAACTGTAGACCTCAAACTTCTGTGTGACTTTATTTTGGATTTTTTTTTCTGCCTGTCACAATCAATTCAAACAAACACAGGGCGGCTGTGGCGTAGTGGAGAGCAAGGTAGTTCTCCATTCAGAGGATCGGTGGTTCGATACCCGGCTTCGACAGTCGATGTGTCCTTGGGCAAGACACTTAACCCCAAGCAGAGAAAAACTGATATCCAATTATTATTGCACACTGAATGGTCTGCGAGAACAACAAGCAACTTATGTCGTGTTCAGATAGACAACAGCACTGTGTGAACAATCTGAGCGCCACTAATTCATTTATAGGAATAGTTTGACATTTTGGGAAATGCAATAACTTGCTTGCTGGCAGAGGGTAAGACGCGAAAATGTCACTCTGTTTGATTGTTAAATATAAAATAACAAACTCTGCCTACCAATACCTCTAAAGTGTATTAATAACCATGTTATTTATTGTTTATTTCATCCACATAAATGTAAAAAAATATATTTTCTTTTCTTGGCTGCAAACAGTTACTTCCTGTAGTCTCCATGGTGCCAACTCAGAGATCTTCTGCACCAAGTAAGAACACAGGGCCACCTACTACATTGGCCAATCAACTATACATGCACACATTTCTGGTAGATTACCCGAATCTATGTCAAAATGTTTTGACTGAAAAGCTCAATCCCCACCAACGTAACAGAAGACTTTTGCACAGGTTAACTGCAGCAGCTCGATGTCCTTTACCTGCTACTGACTTTTTGTCAGTGTGAAAATACTTTGACGGTCAGACCTTCACCTTTCTCTTGTGCATGTGTGCAGTGAAAAACTATCCCAAAATGCACCGCTTGTCTGGAAAGAGATCTGGAGCGAATGGTTGTAACAAGAGTTTTCACACATCCTGTCTGTTTGAGTATCGATCCGATGTAAATTTCACCTCTTTTTTTCCCCCGATGACATTGTAGTTGTAGCTTTTGTTGAGCTTAGAGCACACACTAATCGCATTTTGCCTCCTGCCATCTTTAATTAGTTGGCTAAAGAGTTTGTGGATAAACCCGAGAGCCCTTGGGGAAAGTTGCCCAGTCTTGAAGGACAATGAAAAAAAAAAAAAAAAAAAAAAAAAAAAAGAGTGAGGGAGCAGTCTTAGGCGTTGCTTTGGGAAAGATTAGAGTGGATGTTTTTTTTGACCGGTGGGCACAGAGCCAAGCATCAGAGCCAAGCTAGCTCAAATTCTCTTTAAGTCTCTCCCTTTCTTAGCTTTACTTTATCTCTTTGCCTCCCTCGTTTCCTAAAAGTGTGATTGATTTTCCAGACCTAGAGATCTCGAGGCAAGATAGGTGTTAAGCCAGTTTATTTGACCAAACAATTGTTTCAGATGTAGCTTGAATCTACTTGTTTATTAGAATTTGTATTACATCTACCTAAAAATTGAGTTGGAGTGCAGTAGATGAAGGCAATTTTGAGGAATTGTAAGCCAAACTGATGTATGTGTTCCAGCTATTGTCAGTTTTTTTTTTTTTTTTTTTGCTTTCAATGAAACAGTTAAATACATTAATGCACTAATGCAGTATGTCAGCATATGGCATCATCTATTTGTTCACTTGTACAGACCTATTTTTAGGAGCCTGCAGCAGTAGAGAGGATGGTAAGGGTGTTGTCACTGCACTTAGCCAGTATGGTACGTTGTGTCTCTGATCCTCTCTCCTATATGTTTATTTCTCATTCATGCGAGGGAACATTGAGTGAAACATCTCCCAGTTTCACTGCTTTTAACCATACCATGTACTGAGTGGGTCACCTGTCTAAGTTGCTAGCTAGCAGAACAGTCAGAGATGTTTCTTTTTTCTTTTCTGAGCACCTTACAAGAGAGTAAGAGCCTCCAAATGAGAGCAGAGAGGTGATGCATTTGCAGCCTTGTTCACAAAGTTCTTAAAAAGGCAGCAGTTCTTTTTATTTTAAATCAGACTCTGAGATTTACTCAGTGTGGTGTCAGTGTGGTGAACTAAAGCCTTGGTGTAAGGGAGCAGAACAATCTATTATCTGCGTTGGAGTTTTTGATCGAGTGGAGTGGAGCTACAGATGTTGACGGCGCATAATATCCATATTTATTGTCAGCATCATTTATGTGCATCAGCAGGAAACACTGCTGTAAAAAGAACCTGGAGAGAGTAGAACATGAGTGATAACATCACCTCGCTGTACATAAATCAGTTACTCAAGATAATGAAAGGCATGTGTGAAATGTATATTATGATGCACTTCCATGCTTTTGTCCATGACAGGATACAACCCTTTTGAAATTGATTTTATTGATGTCTCTGCCTCTATTGATTCTGCTTATTGGTCTGACTCTTTATCAATCCCATTATTGAGTGCTGATCAATATTTCTTTGTGGAAAACAAAATGTAGGCCTTCACAGGTCTACATATAATAAATCAGATGCATTGACACTTAAAAAAGTGTCAATGCATCTGATTTATTATATCTGAGTCTGAACACAGTGGAGAATGTCTGCCTAATAACGTTTGAACATGTTAAAATAAATTGCAATGCTTAGGACTTAATAAAAATGATAAATACCCTGATTAAATAAAATAAAAATTCTCAATTTAAAGAAAAATGGCTGCGTAACCTGCCTGTGCAGCGCTAATGTTATTATAACATGATATTTAATCTCCCTAAAGGATGTGATGCATGGTTTGGAAGCAGTTGCAGTCAATGAATGCCATGTCAAATACATGGCATTCATTGACTTTGGGCCCATTTTTAGACCTAAGATGTTTCAACCTTTTTTTCCACCTTTACTTGAAATGACATTTTACAGACATTAAAAGTAGCACTGTCATCTCCAGCTGCATAGACACAGAATTCAACATAATGATGTTTGAGTCTTTTGCATCCTCGGCATCGATAAAAGCTATTGATAATCTCAGAGGCATACAATTCCGATGTATCAGACAATTTGAAATTAGATCTCAACTGAAACCGCTTCTCAATTCCCAACACTAGTTCCAAGGCCAGGGAATCAGCCGGCTTTCAAGATTATCAAAATCACTTTTCAAACACAACCTCGCCATAAAAGCTTGATATTAAAACTTTAATGAGAAATCCCTTTCAAAGTAGAAATTGCTTTGTGTGTGATTCACATACTCGTCTACATCAGTACCGCACAGAGAATGGGTCGTTTGTAGTGGACCCATGAGAAATAAGGACTTTTCTGCTTGAGACTGCACATCTTAGCAGCTGTTTCATACTCTCAGTGGTGTTCATCTGATATGGTTAATGCCAGCAATATCGCTCAGCATGCTATCAGCCCATACAGGTGATATAAAATACAGATTGTAGGGATTATTGAGATAGCTGCTGATGCTGTTGCTCCTGAGCTAAAGCCACTAGTCTGCAACATTTCTGATTGCCATAATCATGTATGTTCCAGATCCATTCAGACTACAGTCTGTCTCTCTAGATCACATATTGGATATATGGTAATAAACACATATCACCGTATGCGCAGCAACCTCTGGCTGAACTCTGCTAGGTCACATAATGTAGGTTTCAGCACAATGTGACAAGAACTTAATCAGTGAACAGATGACTTACATTCATCAATTCAGAAGGTCAGGAGTGTTTACATACAGCACATTAGCATGACCACACACACACACACATACACACCACACTTAAGGAAATTCGGTACACTCATACACAAGAGAGGAAGTGTGTTCACAATAAATCCAGATGTGCCTTGACAAACAAGGCAGAGAGGAAGTTCATCAAATGACATCACTGATGGAGGGGAAGTTTACGCTGTTCTGGGTCCGTGTTGAACGTGACAACACCGGGGCAGCAGCACAATTAATCCATGGGCCATGTGTATAAACACAGAGACATAGGGTAAATCCCATGTCTCTTATTTGTCATTCCCTTGCTCCTCCGTCCTCGCTTGAACCAGAAGTTGTTCTGCACCGCCATATTTATGGCCGTCCCAAAGCTATGGTTTCATACCAGAGGGAAGACGTATCACAGAGTAAACTCGATGATTCACCATTTGGTTCAAATTTATATGTTCTGGCAGTGATGATAACTGTGTCGTTATCAGCATAAGTACATGTACAGCATATATACAACATATTTCCTTGTTTCCTCTCTCCTCGCATGGCGTCTCTCCATGCATCCCTGGTGGGAGGGACTGAGACGCAAGGAGAAGACGCAAGTGAGGGAAACTGGGATGTAATTAATAGACTTGGGATGAAGCCATACTGTTGCTGATATCAGATAAATGTATAACCAAAGTGAAGTATGTTTTCTTGGAACAGGAAATCTACAAGAGAACATGAATGGTTCAATATAGGAATGACATGTATATGTTTAAACTGTTAAAAGTATAGTATTCTTTAGAGTACTTTTTACATCTGAGGTTCTATTTTTGCAGTTTTTGTCATCTTTTTAGAGGTTATGATAACATTTAACTCACCAATTATTTGCTGAGGTCTGGGAAAACGCCAACATCAACTGATAACATAACTGAGTCTGACCACGAAAAAACCATGAGCAGGCAAACGATCAGACCACTTCATTTTTGAGGTAAAACTGAAAGTAAGCACAGCTGAATTGTAATATTCCCTAATTGGACTGGAAAAGGCTGGAAATGCAAAACCAGAGCAAGTACAGAAGGCTAAAGTTGAATCAATATTCAGTCTGTCAATTGTGATTGATTTTTACAACAAACTGTTTGATTTGGATTCTACAGTTCATCTTTGTTTTTATTTTTTTTCTTTGTTTTATTTTATTTGACTGTCTCACTGCTGGTGTTTAATGCTTTGTCCTGCTTCTTTAGAGCAATGGTGCTGCTTCCCCGGGTCTTTGCAATTATTTGGGTGAGCGCTATGTTTGTATCACCTGTAAGAATGATGGCCAAACCTACGAACAGTTGGAATAATCCTTCAAGGTTACTGAACATCTTAAAGACATAGTGTGCAGTGATCTGTGCAGCACATATAGCCTGAGCTTAAACTGCTTTAAGGTCAGTGACATTTTTTGGAATTACTTTTATAGACCTTATTGAGAGGCCACCAGTTTTATGACTTATGTATCCTGTGGTCAGCGAGAAAATGAAGGCAGTGAAGTATTGTATTTTATAGCTATCAGAGAAATGTCAAGTGCCTTAAACCCAAAATCAGAAAACCAAAATCCGAGCTCTGATTAGCTTAAAAGCGCTTTGTTGTTTTACCAGCCGCAGCCCGTTCAATAATTGACATCTCCCACTCAATACCCAGCAGTCATGACGACTCCCGTTACGCTGCGTCAGGCTCAGTGACAGATTGCTCACCCTGATCCTTATGTTAAAGTGATACATCAGTGCCAAGTAAAAGTTTCCGTCTCCGCAACGTTTGCAAGGTAATGGGGTGGAGAATGACAGATCGTATGCTATTATCTTATTGGAGAATCAGCGCAGCCTCCGTGAGAGTGTAAAGAGTGGGTTTAATGACGTGAGACTTTTTTTTTAAGAGGAGGCAAAGAATGGCTTGTGTGGTCTGGGTCTGGAGAGAGCTGATGTTCTGGGATGTGTGCAGTCAGCGGAGCAACAGCGTGTTCTATTAAAGCAGTTGTCTTGTGCATCACAAGTGCTCCTACAGCTGGAAGATTAAAGATGTCTACAACGGGATGGATGTGGAGGGCTGGAGATGATTCATATTGATATGCACCGGTTATTTCTTCTTCTTTTTTTTGCTAGGAGAAAGAAATTACAGAGTACAACAAAAATGAAAGGAAAGGGAGGAAAAATGAAAGACGAGAAAAATCTTAAATATTCTTCTTTCCGCTCCGCTCTTAATTGCATATTCCCCCTGAAGACAAAAAGTATAGCTGAACAATGAGGCTGCCCAGGGGAGCCACCATAGATTAATTGGACAGATAGGAACCCTCTGACATTAACATTTATGCATTTGTTTACTCTTTTTCAATGAATAATAATACGCCACCTCCCTTGAAGATCCCTAGTCCCTCATTAGTTCCGGTGTGTAGCTTGTTATGGATGGGAATATTGAAGCAGCAAAAGCAAAACAAAATAAAAATGGTTCATCTCAGTACTGGTTCGGCATATAAAAACTATTTCATGAGGTTGTTGAGAATACGTCTTTCTCCTAAACTTTTAATGAAGATTTGATGCAACGTCACACACTTGTTATCCATATCTCAGCTTCAGCATGCATATTCTGTTTCGCAAGCAAGCAAAGAATCAACATTTGGGGTGGTAATTTCAGAGCCTTTTGAAAAAGCAGTTGCCATCTCTTTTGGTAGTAAGTGACCCACAATAACTGTAGATTATATTAAGATTAAAATATGTTTCCAGAAAGAAGTAGTGGTGTAATATTGAGGACTACAATTACACATCTATTTCCCCGAAAGAAAAACAATTATTATTTTATTTTACATTTAACTTTTCACATTAAACCCAGACTCCGCCTTGAGAAAAATATATATTCAATTTAAAAGAAAAATTATTTCATAAAAATACATGAGTTAAAAAAAAAAGGTTTCATATTGTTTGCTTGTCACTCAGTACTCCAACGAACACAATTGTTCACAGTAAAAAAGGGGTGGTTAATTTAGCAATTACAGAGAACCATTTCTTAGAGGAGTTATCAATTGAACTTCTTAAATGTATATTTAATAATAAAAGACATCAAATCCTCCATTCAAGAGATAGTTGAGGTTGGATTTTGACTCTTATCTTTAGTGTTTAAATGATAATCAGTGCTAGAGATCCTTAGATTAACTGTTTGCATTGTTACCTCAGTAGATTGATCCAGCATGTGTTCAGTGCTATCAAGGGCATGTTTTTCTAGCATCTCACCATATAAAGAGTTTACGGTTCACTGCTTGTTAATGGTGGTGATGGTGCCTGCAGGCATTTAGACATTGTACCATCGTCATCCAGGTGCCCAGAAATATTCTGTGCTTCTTTTGTTAGGGTAATAAATAATGCATACTGTCTGCTAGCCACACATTTGGCATTCATAAAAGTCTAATGTTTAGCTGTGAAAGCTCGGAGCATTAATTACCACAAACGGCCTCAGTGGTGCAATATGTGGGGAGGCAGCTGCTAGCTTTGCACAATATGGACAGGTGGAGTCTGCAATAGAGCGACTGACCATACTCAGAGAGAAGTGAGACCATTGGCCTGGATTCTTGAGCAGCGTTCACTCTTGTACTGTACTGTAGATGAGAGCATTTCCCCTCCCACTGATTTGCTAAACTATTCCCTTTTAAAGGGTGCACTGGTAATATGACATCATGCTCTTTGTACAGTTACGAGGAAAAATATGTTTAGTGTAGGAATCATATTATGGTGTTAAATATTCCGGACGTGAAGGCCAACGGCTATGAAACAGTTCATTCTCTAACGGCTCTGCGTTACGTCACTACTGTTAGCTGCGGTGGTTGTCGGTTAGTTACCAACCAAGGGAAATAATAACATTAATTTAGCTTCAGAACACATTGCAATGTTTCAAAACCACCAGATGTGAGCTTTTGTTAGAGGTTTAAAAAGGTTTAGGGCTTGACACCACAGCATTTTTTAATCCTTTGTTGTTGCACCTACAGCCTTGCATGCATTTTTACCCAAATTCTTAAGACCTATTTAGACTCCATGGTAGTAAAAAGCAGTGCCAGTAAAAAGCAATGGGTAACATTAGGATGAATATCTGGAAGCATAAAAAAATAAGGTTGCCATCGCAGTGCTATAAAAGAAAATGAAACCCTTTGGAGATGTAAAGAAGATATGATAGAAGGAAGGTGTACCCAGAGGAAACAAATCAAATGATACTTTCACATGCTTGAAAAAAATGTCTGACAATTGATACACAATCCCGCGCTATGGACACATACATTTATCTTAAGGCATTCGTCTTATATGGAAATACAGCCATCTCTTACTGCATGCTGTAAAGTGATCAGGAGAGTGGTCCAATCCAATATGGGTACCTGCAGTACATCAGTGTCTGTGCTTCTGCTGTCGGAGGGATGCTGTGTATTTCCCAACGGCCACTGATCAGTATCCACCAATCAGAAGCCTCCTATTCCCCCAAGGAGGAAAAAGTATATGACTTCACATTTCCTCATATTCCCCTACTGGCAACACCCATATATTATCATTCATGGGTCCTACCGTCCTCACAGAAAACGGGTGAAGCAGTCATAAGGGAGATTATGTGGTCAGTGATTTAGCTCAAATGGGAAAATGTCATTTTGAATATGTTATCAAGCATTTTCGGTTTTCTCATGAATGCCTGCGATGTTGTTTGAAAAAAGAGACGGCCCCCTCCCCGCCTCCCAACTGTATCACTATACCATGATTCACTAGTGCAGAGGGGCCTTGTTTCTCCCTCTGCAGTTTGTTTTACTGATGTGATGACTTCACTCGCCTTGGGCTCCACTTCACACACAGAGCTGTGAAGGACACAGACAAAGAATGTTGTTTGAATGACTGTACCCTCTCGGTGATGGACCAATGTTAAGGCAAATTTAGATTCAGATCTGAAACTGAATATCAAACTAAAGAGGACTGAAGCTGTAATGCTCTTCACTGTAGCTTGTAAGTTGTGGACCTGAACGCTAATAGAGTGAGTCATAGGTAGAGTTATATCTGCAGGGCCATTCTGGGTCTTTGATTTCTGAAAACAACATGGCTGAAATTACTTTTTGTTGTCTTTCTGTGTTTTTTTTCTATGATCAGAATCTTATTTTTGGAATTTTCATCTGGTCCTTTGTGAACTCTCAACAGAGTGATGTAAAAGTGAGGGAGCTGCTCTCTGAGTGACTTCTAACTAAGCAAAGAGGGATATCGACTCATTAAGGAGCTATCTTTGCTTTGGTCAGTCAATATTTAAATAGGCTGGGCAGATCAGCCTGTTTGTTTGATATTGGTCTGCTGCCTGCAGGAGCGTTTATATTGGACATTTTTTTTTTTTGTCCGCTCTCTCATGAATGTGACTTTGTAGTGGAGGGACTCAGACGCTCGGTCAGTTGGTCTGTTCACAAAAAGATTCCTTTTTATGACTTAACTGTATTTTTTCCAAGCTACAGTTATGTGCTGGTTACCAATAGAAGCACAGATGTACTTTAGTTATCTTTTGCAAAGCCAGAGAAGTCGAGTGAAGGAAAGCACTCCACTAATTCTGGAGTTGAGGGGATTTTTCTGTTTTGCTCCCTCCACTCCTCCCACCCTCATCTCCTTCTCTCCCCGGGTTTTCTCTGGCTATGCTGTCGTTGTACACTCCAGTGCACCCGCTACAGCCAATCCTATGCTGAAGGGACATTGAGCTGTATGTAAATCAATTTGGAACGCCATCCGTATGTGGAAATAGAATTAGACTTGTCAACCACACCTCTTTAGTTCCTCCTCTTTCTTTATCTCTCTCTCCTTCTGTAGTAGTGTGCTCTTTTTTTAAGTTAGGCATACAGCGCCATAAGTCGCAGCCATAGGAAGGCTTAGGGTTAGGCTCGTGGGGGAGAAGGGATTAAAACAAATCACTGAAGTTAGCAGCCTTCAAAGGAAGCAGAGAGACTGCAAGAGGAGCAACATTTCTCTCAAATGGTTTTGTGCTCAAGGGGCTTTGTGTAATGGTGAATTATTACATGAGGCATGGAGTCACATAAATGTAAATTAGGCTCAGCACTTTACATTTGCACAGAACATTGTACTCTTTGAAAGAAAAGGATGATATTAGAACAGTAAGGTTTGATTTGTTTCTTTAAAATGAAACTCATTCAAACACATGTTTGGTTCAGAAACAACAACAGGCAGAAACATGAGGGATTTTGTTTGCGGTCCACATGAGTGTTTCTGCCGTGTCCTTGTCTGTGTGGTCGCTGGATTGGCAACCATTCATTGATTGCTGTGTTGGATGTACTGTATGTCAGCAATCCACTTGTGTCAGGAGATGGAGAGGGAACAGGAACATTTGTTCATCTACGATATGAATATAAATAGCAAATCATACTCCTGATTATGTTCAAACAACATAAGTGTGGACAGCAAATAAGGCTCAAAATGAAATGAAATCTAATCATCTGGCTCCAAGAAATAATCAATAATTTTGTCCTAAATTAATTTTCAGAGAAATCCATAAATTCTGTATAGCAGATTGTAAGATGCTAGAAAATATAGATGAGGGATTCTTTTTTAAGACAAATAACAGGGTTTTCTTACTCCCAGGGGCGCTCTTAAAGAGCCCCTCATCCATCACAATTAACCTGGGCGACTATTAATGAATCTTTAATTAGTTGTTTGACTGTGTCTAGTGAATCACAACACACACGTAGGAGCATTGTATCAATGGTTATTGACTCAAGCTATCATAGGAGATTTATACATCTTTTAAAAACGTTTTTCAACATTTTTGGAAAAGAAAGATTTGAAGTCAGAAAAGTGTATATATAAATAGTTTATCAGACCAATTCTCATTTGACATTCTCCATCTAAATTGCGTTTGATCAGCTGCATGTTCCTCTTGACTAAAATAGAGATGGAAGGGAGTAGTTGTTTCATACAATCACACGTAAGTATTCTGGTATTCAGAGAGAAACGGCCCCCTCGCTTTCCTCCTCCGTTGTGGTTTTTATTGGTTAAACAAGACCAACACGTCTTAGGTGCAGCGGGGATGACATTCTCTATCTGCTCTCAATGAAAATGTCAAATCTTGTTTAGAATACACTCAGGAGAAAGTAAAAACCAAGGCTGTTTTTTAAAAGGTTACAGTCAGTCCAACAGCTCAGATATATTTCTCTAAAGTGGGACAGTAAAAAAGGCAAAGGGAAACAGTGGAGCTGTAAATAAATGAGAACCAAGGGCGTTTGGGTCATCTCCATCTGTGTGACATACACAATCCCACATCACAGAGCTAGAAGGTAACCAGCGATGGCAAAGAGAAACACACTCATGGCCTCATAAACTCCTGCCAAGGAGTTGATTACAGGCAGATTCCATCATGTAAAACCTGCAGCTTTAATACAGTATGTGTTGTAGTACCAGGGGCCACACTGCTCTAAGCTGACTCTCCCAAACATGCCCTCAAAGTACGGCACGTGAGCATTTGTTGGGAATTACCGCTCAAATGACACAAATCCCATCTTTACTGCAAACACATCCTGCTTTAGAGCATTTTCAATTTGCCCTCCTTTCAACAGAAACATCATACATTTACACTGGTGTTATTATGATGTGGCTGTTTATCAGTGTCCCTTTTGAAACACTGCTATTGCATGTATAAAGATACATATTTGGGAGTTTTCCATTAAGCAAACGTTACCCTCTGATGTGTTATCCATTTTTAATGAGACATACCGGCACCCTTTAAAGTGATTACCGGCCGCCAGCTTATCAGATTGGTTTAAGAACTTGCTAATGGCTTGATAAGGCACATTAAAGCGATAATAAATATTTAATGAAGTTCAATGTGGCTGGGCTCAGGCCGCGGAGGGTTGATCCTTTTTTAAACAGGTTATAAAAAAATGGACTTTGAACAAACAGATAAGATATTAAATAGTCCTGAGGTATGTAAAATGTACATTATTTGACTAATTCTGGCTTTTGGTCCATGCAAGCTGTATGGGATGGCAGAGCACTGTGGGATATGAATGATTTCCACTGATTTGGACAAACACTGCTCTCCAGTTTTTAAATCCTCTCCATCTCCTCTTCTGTCAGAAAAATGTCATACGATTTATGATATTCTCCTGAAACATTTTGTCTGCTTGTTTCATTTAATTAGATTCATCTCTTGTGCATGATGAAATGCCTTTTTTTTATATTTTTGACAGGATTCCTGTCACATGCAGAGTTGTGGGATTAAAAACTTTTCCTGCATTTGTCACTTGCTGTTGCCTTCTAACTTGCCAGTACTCCCTCCCTCTCTCTCTTTCTCTCTCTTTCTCTCTCTTTCTTATACATACATACACATATACATGCAACTTGAGATCATCCTGCCTGATGTCAGTGTAATTACGCAGCTGAAAAAGATGGGTGTTCCTGCTGCTCCTTTGCCAATGCTCGGGGTGGGGCTCACTGCGTCCATCTGCTCATGGCACACAGTTAAAAATATGTCCTCACACACACACACACATGTGCACCGAAACCCACATGCAGGAAATAATTACCTCAGCATGGATTCTACTCAGTCATTCAGAATGCCAGGGGATTCAAGGACATGTACAAATCACCTAATAAATTCACAGCAAATCAAGTCTCTCCTGGCCTCAGAATACTAAGCATCTCATCCACATTATCCCCCAAATCCTTACAAGCAACACTAAATCTACATAAAAAAGTCTACTAAGAGGCAAGGTTTGTTAGTAGTCTTAAAACACAGACCTTTTTGATGAAAAGAATACCTGGGGTGTTTGATGTTTCTGTTTCCTTTTTTTTTTGCTCTCTTCTTAGGGGTCTTTTTGCAAGCCATTACACTGAGACACATTACCAGGAGGATGGAAATGCAGTCACCGGCGCTCACAACTTCACGGTACGGTGACACTCAAGTGCTTTTGACATTTATGGTCGAGTTGACGTGCAGTGGTGCTCCGCTGACACGCTGTAAAAACTGACCCTTTAGAAGCGTTCACGAAGACAGATGTTTTTTCTCACTTGTAAAAGATCAGTATTATAGATGATGATGTAGACCGAATCTAATGTAGGATTGAAAATAGATAGTTTGTTTTGATTGTTTCTTTTTAACAGCTATAATGTCAATGTGTATTTGAAAGCCTCTGGCTGTTGCTGACCGGGACATCTATCCTGTGGCCTACTTCCTGATAAGCTGTGTTTTATGCTGGCTGGTTTTCAGCCAACATTGCCATCAGGATTTCATTATGGAATCCCCTTTTAGCAGCTGATCTATTCCTGAGTACTTCTGATTTTATATTCTATATGTATGCTAGCTGTGTTAAGCAGAGTGCCTGCTACTCTTGAAAATGAAGAATAGATTAATGTTCTTTTTTTTTTTTTTTTTTGAAAACTTATCGAAGCTACTCACTGTGTCACTTTGCAGAATTTGTTCTGTTTTGTATGATGAAGGTATTTCTTTTTCTTAAAGTTAGGTAGAAAGCGGCCTTTGGTTAACATTTCTGTGGAGTTTCTAAAACCTGTGTTTTATGACTTTGAAAAGTATTCTCTCTTTCTTTTTTTACACATACTTAACAGTCTCTTCTGATCCTTTCAACAAAGTTTAAATCACTGTTTAATGGAACACACTGAGGATAGTTTGATGCTTACAACTTGGAGGAGAAATGTTTGGTAATTCGGCGATGACTGACAGGTCAATTCCCGCAAAGCTAGACAAACAGTGTTTTCCACTCTCTCTCACCTTTAATCTTGAGTGTGGAGGATGTTACATCCATTGCATCAGGCTGTCAAATAGACCGACTGTATTGTCTTAGATAAGCTTTACACAGCTGCACAATTTCAGTAGCTGCTGTCACTGAACTGCAATCATCCGAGTGTTAATCAGGGTGCAGTGGAATAATGTGTACAGGTAAATACACTCTGACGTTCTGTGAATTATCTGATGAGACAGAAGAATCGAAATATACTGATTTTGCTGCATCATGCTTTATCAAGTCAACACCTATAAAGTAAACCTGAGCAGGAACTATTCATCGTTTTTTCAACGGTTAAGCCACGATAACCGGAAAACTGGACGTTAAGGGGTTAACTGTGATGTATTCCATCTCTGTTCTGCTTCTTGTAGCTTCAGGAAATCTAAAAATGAGCTTTTGAAATACATATTTCCCTTTGAATGCATTTAGCTACTTTAAAAGTCACTGACACATTGAGGATAACTGAGGAAGACAATCACTATCCCTTTTATGAAAGGTGAGCTAATCTAGGTCAAGCATAGCCTAAGCACCGAGCCTTTGTAGCTGCTCTATTTTTATACTAAATGTAATAAATCTCAATTCCATCACCACCTGGCTCACAAACTTGCACTGTACTTGCCACACATATATCGTTGGAAATTATTGTTTTAAGTCTTACCCCAAAGTATTTTCTCCCGCCGTTCAATATCTGAGATGAGGGATGGTCAGTGAGGAGACTAATGACAGTTGATTTAAGAGGGCTGGAGTGCTTCTAGATTCTAGAGTCTAGAATCTAGACAGTAAATGGAGGTCTGTATTCCCTCTTAACGAGAGTCACCTCCTCTGCTCTTCTTGTGCTTTTCACTGTCTGAGGAGCCTTAAATGTCCTCTTTTCCTTCGACTCGACCACTCTGGCGGAATAATGAATAAAAAACTATTTCCACTTCACTGTCACCTCCCATCCGTGTCAGTTCTCCTTCTTCCCTTTTCAGCAGTGTAGTTTGCATTTTATTTCGAGAAGGCCTGTACGGATAGGAGGAAACACTGTAACAAGCAGCTTTTGTTTTGTCTTTTTGAATAAATGGTACATATTTAATTATATTATCAATTGTGTTCTTTGCATAAAAATAATGGGACATATCATGAAAAACTCACTTTTTCATTGCTTGTGCACATACATTACTTAAAGAGACGAGAGCTAAAATATTGTGATTCAGACAGAGTGTGAATACAGTTATATTTAGACAGACCTTATGAGAAAAAATATGTGTTTGTGAACATTAAGGCATGTACACCTGTTATAATAGAACCCAAAATACAAGTATGAACGTGAAAATGAGCATGATATGTCCCCTTTAAATGAACAATTTGCCTCTTTTAGAACAACTGCTACTACCACGGGGAAGTGCAGGCACATCCAAACTCTGATGTCACCCTCAGCACCTGCACAGGCCTTCGGTAAGAAACAAAACCATGATTTTGTATTCAAGCAGCATCTCAACACTGCCCTTTAAGGGCTATTTGCCACTGCAATGTTTATATTTACTTAAGTCACTCTGCACAGCAGCCCATTGCTCTTAAGACCCTTAAGCCCGCTGTCAGTAAGTTGCTGTGTGACTCATAGGAATAGGAGAAAATGTCACACCTCATTGTCTCTGTCCACAGAGGCATCCAGTTAATGTCGTTTTGGCAGTAATTGGCTTCTTGCTGTTGCTAATGACCAACCACACTGTCATCTGCTGCTCAATTAAACAGCAAGGAAACATTTTTGGGAAACAGAAAGTGTCTGGTTTGCCATTTTATCAATGCGATCGCTGACTAACATTATTAATGATCTGAAAAAGGAGAGTTGATCATTTGAATGACAACGTACACATACACAAGGCTGCTGTATTATGATACTGAACTACTAGCTTTTGTGCAGAAAGCCATGAGTTCTAATGCTAACGGGGCTAATGTTTAGAAGCTCTGTGTGGCCTGGCCCTGTTGTCAAAATAATAAAACAAAATCTATTATAGTTATGCTTTAATAAAAGTGGGCCTGTAGAAAACAATTGGTACGTCAATTGTTACATAATCCATTCTAGTGAGCCACATTCAGTCAAATTGGGGGTTTTTGGTGATTGGTTATGCTTTGAGGCTTTGTTTTCAGACTTGCGCTGCTGTCTCTGCAGAGGCTTCATCGCGCTTGAAAACAAGACATTTATCATTGAGCCGGTGACTGGACATGACAACGGTGCCCACTTAATCTACCGAGTGGAAGAACTCCCACTGACCCCAGGAGCCTGCGGCCATGGCTTCAACATGTCCTCTGTTGCCGCTGAAAACCACATCAAAAGCCCCTTTCAATCCTTCCACACAAGGGTGAGATTAGTATTGTGGTTTTTTTTATTTCAAAGCTTGTTTGACAGCCTTTAGATGTAACAGTCTAAAACTATATAGTCATCAATTTGAGCAGATTTTTTGCTGTATTTAATTAACAAATGTTTCAGAAGGGTAAGACTTACATTTACTTGATGAAAGATAAATGGGCATTTGACCAAAGATCAGCAAACTGGCAAGTAGACCAGTTTGGATAAGTTCCCAGAGGGTGTTGCCATGGGCTTGACACATTTTATCTTCGCTTAGAGCCCAAAGTCGAGGGACCGTGCAGGTTTGGCCAAGAACTTGCAAGGAGCAGGTGCAGCATCCATCTGCCACTATTCCCAAGCATTAGAATCTCCATTTGAGTCAGGAAGTGAAACGTACCAACATACAGTACTTAATGACCCCTGAGTAATATCTGGGCATTGCAAATTTTAGAAGAGCATCAGTTCCGCCTTAGCAGACGGGTTATTTGGGCAAAAAGATCAATGAATATGGCTGTATGACCCGGCATGCTTTGTGTAATGTCATGGCATTTCAAAGATATACAATGCAAAAGGGAAACAAGATAAAAGGGCTGGGGGCTTAGTAGTTGCTTTTTGGGAAACTTGCTTATTCACTTTCTTCCCAAGAATAATATTAGACGATTACCTCTCATATTTGAATATTAAATATGAATCTACAGCTGACAGTCAATTGGCTATCTCCAAAAGTAACAACATTGGCATACCATCACATGCAAAGCTCACCAATTAACAGGTTAAATCTTGTTCAGTACAAAAACTGGAGTATAAAGAGTTAGGGTTTATCTTGGCTGTTAATGTAGTTACACAAAAAGTCATAGTACATAAATTGTGTTAATATGCTATTTTCCCGTACTTGAAAAAGTACATAGATATTAAGGAGGAAAAAGTGGACAAAAGTCCTTAAAAACACAATTTACAACAAATGTCAAATTATTTCTAACATGCAGCATTTCTGTTTCTCCTTCAGCATAAAAGGCATGCTCAGAAGACAACCAAGTACGTTGAGCTGATCATTGTTGCAGACAACAGAGAGGTAAAGCAACATTCCCTAATAGAGTGTTTGAACAACAACAAAACTACACACTGAAAGCACAGCAACCCCTTCATGCTATAAGCAGGAGAAAATCAGGGTACGCTGTAGTAACTGTAGAGCAGCTCCCACCGGTGCTGCTGAATTAGGTCAGTGTGCAACAAGCAGTGTGGTCTTGTGGCAGAGGCTCCGTTTTGACAGGAAGTGCTGAACGATTCCCCAGCCGACCAGACGGGAAACCGGAAAAAGCCTTGTGGATACAGAAGAGTCTCCCGTAAGCACTGACGACCTCATTGTGGGGTTTCCTCTTGGCGGCCCTCTGCTAATGCCCCCGACCTGAATGGGAAGAAAGGAAATTAAGAAAAGAAAAAAAAAGATAGCATATCAAGTATGTTGACCGGCTCAGATTTTAAGTCCAGCACCAACGCAGGTGGATACACAGTAGGGTAGAAATAGTAAGTCTGACTATGCTGCAGTTTGGATCAAAAGCTTTGCAGGCTGTCAGATCTGCCAATATACCTGCTCCCTGCGGCCTTGCCATTTGTCTCTCTAACACTAGGAGATTTTTCTAGATCCAGATGGTCACAGCCTGACAAGCTGCCTAACGCTCAGTAAAACGTATTGCCTTTGTGGGTGTCCTGTGTTTTTTCATGTTTTCTAGTTCTGAATATGACTGTAGCTACGGTGTCATTCATGTCCTCATCAGCACATCTACTTCTGAGAGTAATTGCTCCCATTTGATTACAATTTTGTTTTTCCAGTTTCAGAAACAGGGGAGGGACGTGGAGAAGGTTAAACAGAGACTGGCAGAGATAGCCAATTACGTGGACAAGGTAAAACAACCTCTCCCCTTCTGCACCGAAGGGATAAATCACTTTTTTTAAATAGAAATATTACTGGCAGCAGAGATTAATGGGAGGACTGTGTGATATATTAATATCCCACTAAAACAGCTGCTTTCAGTTTGTCCAGAACCTCTTCTAGCTGTGGGTCTATAGCTAACAGTGGGAAGGGAAGCATAGATAGAGACATGAAAAAGATGTGCACTGATCATGTGGAAAACATTAAAAGAGACACTCTCAAACTTTCATTTAAGAGGGACAAGGATGTAAAATAAGAACTGGATACCAGACCCCAAGATGGTGCCTATTCAATCCAAATGCTCGCCTGCCACATGCGCCCAAAAAAGTTTTCTGGTTTCCGGGTTTACTTTCAAGATATGCGGCCTGATATATGCAGACAAGTGTTTCTTTGGCTGGCCCTACCAGCCAGTTCCCGCTCAGCCCATAGACTTTAAATTGTGATGGCGTCACAGATTTTTAAATCTCTTCTTTTGGCCTTAAGGTGAGTTTTATAAAAAATAACCCTTCAATTAATCAAAAATTGATAATAGGAAGCGTGAAAATTGGGCTGCAGGGGTATTTTTTTCTGCAATACTGTCAGAGGCCACTGGGAAAATTGGAAGAAAATCTGAGCAGCGGTGCATATCCAGTTCCTACTATACAGCCTTGACTCAGGGCTGCCATATTAAGAAACCAAAGGATAATGTTTCCCACACATCTTTTTGCAAGTCTTTGATGATTCATGTGACCTAAACTCATTAATGGGACCCCTTTCTACCCACACTGACTCCTTGCTTATCAACAGTTCTACAGGGCCCTGAACATCCGGGTGGCTCTGGTGGGTCTGGAGGTCTGGAGTGACTCTGATAAATGTCCCATCACCCAGGATCCCTTCTCCACCCTGCACGAGTTCCTAGATTGGAGGAAAGTCAAATTGCTGCCGCAGAAGCCTCATGACAATGCTCAGCTAATAAGGTGGATATTTAGCCCAGAAATGTTATTGGTACACACGACAAACAACCCTTAAATGGCCATTAGCTACCATGTCACTTAGACTTTACATTAGTGCTAAGCTGCTAACCATTACCCAGAAGACACCATGGATTTTTACACTGATTTCCTGCCCAGTCGGCCGTGTTTTTCCATTAATTTCGCTGATACTGCATGTTGATTTTCGTAGCAGACTGGAATTAACTAGACTATGTTGTAACCTGGAGTTTTATTTGTTGTTTATCTGGACCCCGATTAGCCATTGCAGCTATTCTTCCATATTAGAATATACAGTACAATCAACAAATGTTTGCACTTACACCACATACAGTAAATATACACCATTACACGATGCAATATCCACTAACCATTTGACAATAAAAAGATAAAAAATGATAATAAATTAATAAGTCAAATACATTAACTTTCCATGCGTTGGTCTTTGGTTGAGGTAGCATTATGAAACCTCTCCTCACCTGTTTGATGACTGTGGATAATTCAAGAATATACAATTTTTAAATGTAGATAATAATATGGTTGTCTTAAAACTATTGTATTTCCAAACATCTGAACCTGGTAGAAAAACTGTTGTAAACCTTCAACAATAAATTCAAATGTGTGGGTGACAAGTTAAAAAACAGCTGGTATAGTCCTTTAGATCTGAGCACTTTCCATCCTACTTCTGTCCTTTGCAGCGGGGTTTACTTCCAGGGCACCACCATTGGCATGGCGCCCATTATGAGCATGTGCACAGCTGAGCAGTCTGGAGGCATTGTCATGGTGAGTATTAAATCTTCTTGCTGCTCCCACCCTCCTCTTCCTCCATGTAGTCAGATTGTATCAGTGTAGACATTGTTCACATTCAGCAGGCAAACATAATCCAGACACAAAAGGTGTTTTCTGTTTGCTGGCAGGAAGTCATGCTTTTAAACATAATAATGTTTGTGCTGGCACTCTTTCAACATTCATGGTCTCATCATTACCACAAAAACATACTATCAGATGGATATGCATCCCCTTCTAAGGTCATTTGAAGTCATCCCATCATTAAATCATGCTCTCCTGTGACATCTCTCAACGACTTGGTTGAGCAAAGAGGTAAATCAAAGGCCACATTGTGTGAACAAAATTACATTTACATTTTTTACTAGATGTGATAAATTGTTTATACCAGCTCTTAAAGAGGCACAATTTGATTTTCTTTTTATGCTCAACTGTGTATCACCCTTGGTACACAAAATTACTGTACATAGTAAATCAGCTGCCTTTCGGGCTCCTCCGCCTGATGTAGCACTTGACACGCATGCCAAATCACAAAGTGGATCTCAGCCCAATGCCATTACACCCAGCCCAGATGTGTATCCCCCATTAATAGATATGTTTTCTGCTATGTGGATGTGGAGAGGCATCTCCAGATGTTTGTCTTCCCCATTACTTACAGTTGGCAGATGGTTTGGCCCGAGATTAAAGGGCCATTTAACCAGTTAGAGGGCGGCCAGATGAGCTGAACCATTTCTCAAACCATACACTACCACGTGTTAATCAGCTTCAAATCCTTTATTTGGTCCACATGTTCTTTCAGTGTAAACACCATAATGTGTCTTAATTTGCCATTAAACTCACATGAGTCTTTATATGTGAATGGTTAGGTTTAAACTGTGACTGTGAACAATATCCCTTTTTTATTTGGCAGTCTGAGGGAATTACTTTTTCTCACATGGTTGGAAAAGATATCAGAGAGACTATATGAGCATTTCTTGTAGCCAACACCATCAAATTCTCACTATCACAACAAAGAAATGACTGTGGCTTCTAAGAGGTTCATCCATTTCTGCTGACTCTGATATAACACTTTTCTGTGAGGTGGCACTCAACTATGAATTGCACACACACATATAGAGACACACTCTGATAAACATGACAGAAGCAGAGGAAAGTTTTCCCATCCTTCTTGTTAAAAGGCGGGTGCATGTCCCCATGATGCTGCTCTGTAATCAGAGTAGAAAATAGCTTGACTTGCCCTCAACTTTGACATATGACCCAATTTTCAAAGGAATCATGTGGTTTTCTCACGTACATTTTTCATGTAGAAAACATTTGAGTACTGCACTAAGATAAACTGAAGCTACGATGGAGAGAGGCAACATATAACCATCATGCCACCAGTTATACAGCATTTATCCATCTTTAGGCTGGATCATGCTTTTCTGGCTTTAGTATACGGGGGCTACTCACATTAACAGACGTTTGAGTATGGATTAAGATAACCGGCTGCTGGCAGTAGCTTCATATGTACTGTACATACATGGGATTGGAAACATTGTTTGGATCTATTTCTCTGCCAGAAAGTGAATAAGCCAAATGTCACAATAATGTCAATGTCACAAAAAAAGTTAAGAATATTGTTCCAAAATCAATGTGGGAATTTAATGCAAAATCACCCGCAAAATGATTTGATGAAAAAATTGAATGTTGAGTGTGTTGAACTGAGTTTCACTTTTACGTATTACACAAACACTTTTAACACCTAATTTTGTGATCTTATAATTACAATTTGCTCAGAATTATGAATTCAAACAGCAGTATGTAGCAGAATAATGATAAACAATGATCATATCATCACAAGACTATTCCAATGGAGGTTGATAGGGTAATGTATTTGTGTCATTCAACTCCATGTTTGTCCCTTTTCCAGTCTCACCTTGGCTTACACTAATACAGAACTACATTGACTTCCTTTCTCAATCACCTTTCAAACTCCCCAGTCTCAAGTCTCTGTCTGCCTCCAAAACCATCTGTATACAAAATTACACCTCTCCCTCGTCATTCTCCCAGTGAAGGGCAGTATTCTCGCTTATCGATGCAGCAGCGAGTCATACAGAGCCAGGTTTATGGAGCCTACTGCAGTTGTGTCTCTCCTAGCAGCGGGTATGATTGGGTCTTCAGGGGTAATGGAATGGCAGATGAATTCTGGCCTCCATGAGGAGAATGAGTAATAGAGGGATGATGAGGTGGCAGATTGGACAGTTACCCAACTGTTTTGGGAGTCTACCGCTTTAAAAATGACTTTTTTGATTTTAGCTTTCTTTTTCTTTTTTTCTTCTCTTTTTTCTTTTACCTTTTTTGTGGGTAACAGTGCACTTCACTATGACTTGGCTAAAAGCTTACTCAAGTAACTACAAGCGCAAAATGAATCAAAATTTTATGGAAATCTCAACATTGCCTACTGCAATTATCAAATCTCAGGAGGCACAGTGACTGTTAACTGCAGTGCGAGTCATAAAACCATTTTAGATTAAATATTGTCGTTCTGCAGAGATGTCCCGGCCAACACATCCTATTCTCCAGACTTAAGAAGACTTCTTTGTTTGGTACAGATCTCCGCAAAAATCCTACCATAATTGATGTCATAGTTTTAATCACCTTTAATATTGTAAATCATATTGCAATTGCTATATTAGTCAAAATGATCATATTCAGCCCTACAAGTTACTTGGATTGAACTTTGATTGACTCTGAACGCAGACTCAAACATATAAGATTACAGATAACCAACATGTTCTCATGTTCCGGTGTGTCCTTTTGTCCCATCGCAGGATCACTCTGAGAACCCTCTGGGGGCAGCGGTGACTTTGGCCCACGAGCTTGGACACAATTTTGGGATGAACCACGACACCCCAGAGCGCGGCTGTGGCTGCAGGATGACGGTGGATCGTGGAGGCTGCATCATGACCCCCTCCACAGGGTGAGATTCTGCTGATCTTATTCATACAAAACAGTTTCCATGTTGAGATTACAAGCCTCACGTTTAAGTAAACAAAAGTGTTTATACTGCTGGACTGGTTGAGGCGGCTGTAGTTTGTAGCAAAATTCTGATGAATGATTTGCTTCAGAACACTGTCATTCCAATATTTACTATATGTTAGTTGTTGTTGTATCAGTATTATACCACTATATATGTTTTCAAATTGATTTTATTTATAATTTAAAAACATTAGCTCAAAGATATGTTAGAATGAGGACTTTTTGGCTGTTTGTCTCTGTTGTGAACGCAGTGATTTCGAGCCGTTTAACAATTACCCTTTAAAAACTTTGTTTCACACAGCTAAGAAATTAAAATGTATGTCAGTGTAACTTTTCTTAATTAATTAGGACTTCTCTTTCATCTGAATAGTCAAAAAAAAGACAGCTCCACAGGTTGGATCATTTTCCTCTGTGCATGATGCTCTGTCGTTGTACGAGTGGAGGCTCAAACCCAGACACACAGAGTTTGGCCTGAGATTAAAGCAGCTGCTCTAGCATTCTGCTCGTGTTGCCTGGGATGCTGAGATAACACTGCTTCTGCAAGTGATGGACTCTGTGACTGTTAGTAAACAGCAAGCAGATAAGGCGAACCCAGAGCACAATACCAGATTTCAAGTCTGGTCCGGTGCCAGTCTGGTTTGACTGATGATGGATCCTGCAAGCCACAGATGAATGTGGCCAGGACAGATTCCACAGCACTGTATGGAAGAGACAAAGACTAAAGGCTGATAGACACGGTTGCTGTTGTTATTCAAATATATGATTGGGTTTTCAAAATACAAATCAAAGAAACTGCTCACACAGACCCACCCACCACACACACAAACCAACCTCAATCCTAGCTTACATCCGTCTCACACATTAATGATCTCAGTGGTGTTAAATCATGCATGTTAATGGGGATAATGGACGATTTGTCCTATGTGGCTGAGCCAAGAGTATTTATGAAGAATGAACTATAGCTAGATCCATGTATGTTATGCATTTTAAATAACTATGGGCTGATATATGTGGATTAAAGACAATGTTAAAAAAGAGAGGAAACAGTTATGGTGGACAAACAGATGACAACTCAATGTATAGAAATGAAAACGGGTAAATATAGTTGTTTGCATTCTATTTTGTGTTACATTAACAAGGATCCTCTGAGGTTTAGAGCACTGAGCAGATACATGACATCAGTGAAAGGTCCCTGTGGATATAACTGCCACTATTTGTGGCAATAGTCATCAAACACTGACATTAAAAGTAGACTTTCACCATCTTCATAAATCAGCAGAGAGACACATTGAAAGAAAACCACAGGTAGCTTGTGAGTTCATCCTTCAGTAATGACAGAAAATCCGGAACATAAAAACACATGAATAATGTAACTTTCTTTGTACCAGAATTGTCCCAGAAAAACTTGAATGACCTTTTACAATACAAGTAGAACAGAGGGAGGGGAGGGACTGTCAGAAAATGTGCTTGTTTTTTTGAAGCCGCTGGCAATTGTGAGCTCATCCCCCTGTACTCATGTTATAAAAGGTTTTTTTCAGAGACATTACAGCACTGTATTTATGCAGTGTAGTATTAACATATGCACTCTGCATACTGACATGAAGAACTTTGCTTTAGCTCATCACCGGCCAAAGATATCTAAATGATGTCATGCAGAGCGTTTAGAAAAATGACTACATGATCTAAACAGATATTTTTTAAAATGGGTCACGTTGTTTTTGACTTCTTTACAGCAGAATAGATTTATGAAGCACAGTCACTTCTTTCAGCACTGTCTCCTATATAATTATGAGATCAGACACATAAATAGTTAAGAGAGGTCATTAGTGACCTTTCACTCGCTAAAACTCGCTACTCCATAATAAATGAGATAAATCCATACACTGCGGTACACGCTGACATTTCACCTGGCAATTTTCTCAGATTCCAAGTATCAATATTTCCATATTTAATTATCAATATTCTAACTGCATTGACCATTGCTCACTGCAGTGTGTATGTTTGTACTAAGTGAAGGTGATTAATGGAGCTTACTGATTTTTGATGGTGTTGATCAGGCAAACAATCTTAGTCAAGACAAATGGCTTTGGATAAAGAAAAAATCCCCCCAAAAAATCCCTTTTAATGGGGGAAATGGAAGAAACTTCTGGAAGCTGTACTGAGGAGAGATTCTTCTCCCTGAAAGGACAAACGGGCAATAGATTAACCAACACAATAACCAACATAATTAAATTACAACATAGACAAACAAAATGACAGAATTATACCTAGAATGTAAACATATATGAAGAATATGGATCCGGGAGGATGTCAAGCAGCTTTCAGTTGTCACCAACTATATGGAACTGAATCCTCGTTGCTGCAATAAAATTTACTGAGGTGAGATGAACACACACACTCGGAAGGTGATATAGTAACAAGATTCTGAGTGAGCCGTTTATTGCACTAACTGTGCAATGTGAAAGCTGTTGCTCATAGTGAAAAAAATGACGATTTATCACCTAACTGCTAACTAATAAAGCAGTTCTCCTCAGCATTTCATTTCATAACATTTAACTGTTAATGTGCCAGTGTTAACCAGCCATTTCACTTTAAACTGTAGTCCTTCAGCAAAATGTTGGACAGTGAATCCATAGATCATTTTTGTGTCTTTCCACTAATTTTTTCGCTCTACAGTTCATAACTTTACCGTTTTGGTTGGCTTCCAAATAGCCCAAAAAAATCAATTGATACTGCTTTAAACTCATAAATCTCACATCTCCTCCCTTTGTTATTACGTTTGATATTAAGGGTAAGATATCACCTGTGTTGTCCAGAGAATGTTGTTGTCTAGATGACATCATTCAAAGTTTGTAATGGTAAAATTTCTTAAAAGATGAAAACTATGACTTTACCCAAGTTGAAGCTCGACCGGCCCAAATTCACAGTTTCCTGTTTACAAAACCAATAATTTTGCAAACCAATCTAGAACTCATTTCCCCCATCACACATCTAGTATTTTTATTTTTATTTTTATTTATATATATATATATATATATATATATATATATATATATATATATTAGCATCTTCCATTGATCCTCAGCAGAGATGCCTTCAGAATGTTAAACACATTGTTGTAAAGGGGTGTAGCTCCTTCGACTGTGTGTTTGGAATATTCCCAGCTTTGACTTGCTAATGGAGGAGAGGACAGGCTGCATCTAAATGACGTGATTATCAGTGACGCTGCCAGCTGCAATCAGGGCCAGGGTGCACAGAGAGAGATCCGCAGAGAGGTGCTTTATGCCTGGATAGACAGGCGGAGCGAGGAAGCGGTGGTTTTATTTGTCTTTTATCTCCCTCAGTGGTAGAGCAGGAAGAGAAACACAAAGAGAGATAGAGGTGAGATTGAGAGACAAACAGGAGCGGGATGACAATGAAGGAATTGTTTGGGTACACATGGACATCCATGACAGGCGTACGAGCCATGATGTCTGGCCACGAGAGACTTCATAACAATGAGTGGAAACTTGAGGGACAGATGCGAGGAACAGAGTTGGACATTTTGAAGTAGGGATTTCTTTTAGAAGTTTGAGCTAAGAGTTGCATCATATGATCGTGGGCAGAGAGCTCAATAGTACTTTCCCGTGTCTGTATTTGTTACTGGGAAGAAAAGTGAAGCCCAGCAGGGATCTGTGGCTGGACTTTGAGGCCAAGACGGGGATTTTTTTTTTTTGTCAACAGAGTATGAAATGACTTGCAAGTCTTGTTATTTTCTTGTCGAAATGACGGATTGCACCAGAGGTGAGAAGGTACAAAATGTCATTATCTGAGGATATTCTGCTGAGGAGAAGGAGGAGAAACTAGTATGCTTGCTGGTGTGTAAACGTTGCAGTAAATTTAGCGTGTGTTTTGCTTTCCTTCCTAATATTTAATCACCAAAGGCTCCTGCCAGTGTTGCAGCCTAACATTTACCTAAAGGTCAGACATGTCTCTCCTGCTTAGCTCGGACTAAATGCATGTCAGTCTGTAGAGCCGCTTAGAGAGCAGAAGAGACAGCCTGATGTTTGTCAGAGAGCCTACAAATAGAAAAGCCTTTCATAGCCCTCATGTGACCAATGCGCTTACTGTTTCCTCCTCGTCTGAAACCACTGGCCTCACGTGCTGAGATAATCAAACTGACAGGAATCATCTGCGCTGCTCATATGGCTTCAGATCCTGTGAAAGCTGCCTGGTCAACAGGACACTTTATCTCTGCATCTCAGTACAGTGTAAGGGCGTGGGCACATTTTTTTTGTAACAGAAAGCCTGCATGACGAACTGGAGGTGTAGTGTTTGCAAGGTGTGGTCATTCTGGAGGCAGGGAGTGTCTCAGAAAGATGCTATTGAGTTGCATTATTGGAAATGAAGGATTCAGTGTGACTGAATCTTGACCCCCAAAAATGTAGGATATCTATATGTTGTTGTTCTGATTTTGATGTTGACACGGTGATGTGAAAACAGGTCTTCATCATTGGGTCTATAGAGATACTGTTAAGTGGAAGAAAGGAACCTGCTCTGCATTTTTATATGTGGCTATAAATAAATTGTTATCAGCTTTGATTGCAGACTAGCTCACTTTGTGCTAACATGAACAAATGGTGTGTTCAAAGGCTGTGAGTTTTTTCTCTTTCTTGTGCATTGTTATGTTGAACTTATTCAATTCATTTTGAGTGGATTCCTGTATACAGGCCTGCTTTCTTAAACATCCCATTCAGAGTTGTCCAAAGTATATTTACTGTCCATTATATGATAATGAAAGACTCCAGTCATCATTATGAATGTATAGGCTGTATAACTACAGTATAAGTATGTACTTGTTTTGTTTATCATGTGTGGACACGATCACACTGGAACACTCATTCCTGCCAGTGTTTTTTTTTTTTCACTATTTAACTGACCCATAAATGGAAATCTTCTTCAATATTCCTTATAGATATGGCGGGTAAAAAGCAGAGCAGATAACGTTGGAGGTTTCCTTCTGTTTCTGTGATTTGTCAGCTACACTAACCGAGTTTATAGCTTGTTGGTGAGATAGCACCAGACATTTTCCTCTGATGGTATCACTGATGTATAAGGCTGTAAGACATTGATGAGATTATGCTTGTTAACAGTGTGTTCATTCACAGCGTGAATGACATATCTGCCTTTCAAACATTAGCAACAGACAGAAAGGAGCTGACTGATCAGGACTTTTGTGCATAGGCAAATTAGTTCCACCCCAGCAAACTACACCTGGAGAGGGTGCAGGGCGTTATGCTAATATTATCTAGGGAAACCTACACTCGTTGCTCTGCTAATTTCCTGAACAGTAGAGCAGCCGTGTGGTCTCAGCTGTGATAATACACACCTTCGTTTATTGCAGACTGAGATCTGATGTTGATTTATGGTGTGTCATTCTCTAGGTTTATTGAAAACTGTGACTCCTTATCCTAGTGGTGTGCAGTTGAACGTGGTTGTTGTCGTTTAGTCTTTTAATTACTTTCGACTGATATATTGCCATTAAATTCAGCATTTCAATCTAGCTGTGATCTCGCTGAAGGTACACAAAGAAACTGCAGGCATACAACAAATATTAAAGGCCCTGATAACTATGTTTTCCAATCTAATTTTACTATGAGTGATGGGGTCCTATATAACGACAGAATTTTATGCCAAGGCTAGAGTAGATTTGACAGTTTTATGATATATTGCAGTTCACCAACAAGCCAATGTCCTGTTGCATTACTCATTGCACTTAAACATTCTCCATTCTTCCATAGTCAGCGTCTACATTACAAACCAAGTGAACAGTAATTTAATGTTGTCTTTTCCTGTTCATATAAAGTAATTTCCGTCCTCCCCCTGAAAGCCCCAGACACTCGGGAAAAAAACAAAAAAGAAAACAGTCGGAAAGCATTTGTGCTCATCAATGTCTGGACAGTCAGCTCTTTTCATGTATCTGCTCATTGTCATAAAGAACTGAAACAGGCAGTCAGTGACTTAGAAGCATGATATACTTGCAGCATCCCTGGACACCTCGTGAGGCTGACACTGCATCTTTGACCAGGATGAAGTGGGCACCTGTTACCTGGAGGGAAGTCAACAGCAAATTAGCGGTGCAGCTGATTAATCAAAGCTATATTCATACAGAGTCACTGGTCACATTGGGCTTCAGTTAATTTAGATTTCAATTAGAATGATGACTTGGCTCCCGCCATGGCTCTTTGTGGTTCCCCTTGCTATAAATAGTCAAGCATATAAATGACAAAGTACATCTTAATGGCTCACTTGTAGAGAGCCATGTTTAATTGGTGTAAAAATGTAATTTCACTCATTCAAAGTCCAATCAGTAATATTGCCATACTTTTTCATTTTTGTGAGTCAGCTTCACTCAACTCTGGCATTTACTAGCATATTTAGCTCTTGTTCTACATCATGAAACATAAAAGAGAGCTGTACAATATATTTGTGATCGTGAACACATGCTCGGACAGGTTAAGCCTGAAGATAAAGGGTGTTATTGGTTTATGCTCAAGGTGTATTAGAAGATAAGTCCTTTAATGGGCTGCAAAAGGGAGTTAACCCAGAGCAAAGGCGTAAACATACCAATGAATCAATGTTGTTTTTAACAGACACACATCCATTGGATCTTGGTAATGCTTTCCATGTGGGTCTAATTTGGTCCAAAGAAACCTGATTTTTCTCAGTGAAGAAGTCCCAACTTTTACCATTAATGCCGGTTTATTGAGAACAGACTAAGGTTACCCCTCATAGACATTCCAGCCCCTCATGCAGATCTCAAAGCATGCCTGTGTTTAATTATCAGTGACAGCCAAAGCTATGTCCAATGGACTTGGTAGTTTGATCTGCATAGTTTGTTTTTCCTTGGATTTTCCACGCAAATGGCAGCGCTAGCATTTCTGTGTGTTACGGTGGTTAAAAAAAGACTCTTTACAAGGGAATCTTGGAAGCAGAAGGGGACAGACAGAAACAGGTACTATATTGGCGTTTGGTCGATGAGAGATGAAAGCAGCCGACACTCAAAGGTGGACCGTCTGAGTGTTGTGGACGAGGCGGTTTCACCCAAGGTCGGCCGTTAGAAGAGGATGTTTTTCTGTGGTCCATGTGCTCCGGAAATCTGTGGTCTCTTGGACACAAAAAATCAGACGTCTTTCCCATTGAATGCTTCCATTGTTATTTCCAGTCACTACTGTCAGCTTCACTAAAGTCAACTAACAGCAGTTAAATAACCATGCAGTTGCAGCAGCATCTTTGTCCAACACCAACATATTCTGTGTAATGTCTCCACGCCTTGTCTCCACGCCTTGTTCCGTTTGAAGACCCCAGTCAGTCTGTTGCTGCATAAGTACGTGCATAACATGTTTCCGTCTGAGATCAAGCTTTACCAGTACCCGATTCCAGCTGCCTGACTCTGTGCCATGTCTGCCAATCTTCTCTGATAGCCATTGCTCCATGCCACCCCCGTGTCCTCCACGTCCTCCTTTTTGAAGCTAGGCCATGTCCCGTTGTGACTGCGTGAGCTAAAGCCTGCTTTTCCGTGTCAGATCTTTTGTGAGACTGCTTTTGTTTGTTAGCTGGCATGAAGCACAAGGTCGAGGGGTTGGTTATGTTCCAATAGTACACTGTGTTGTAGTTCTGTATGTCCTGGGACTTTTGTGTAATACTGCCTTTATGTTTAGAGAGGCCGAAACAGGACACAGGCCTTAGAGGAGGTTAAGCCCAGCGGCGGGTTTAGAAACGTTTGAATGAAGGAAGCAAATTGTGGCTTTGCTTTAAAAGTTACATTGTTCATTCAGTGTGAGAAATGAATGCCAAATAAACAAATTCTAATATGACTAATATGACAGACTGAGAAAGACCCAAGACAACTGCAAATGAAGGCTTTGAAGACATTTTTCTTCTCTTTGTGGTTGTATTACTTCACTTTGTATTTGCTTTGGTTTAGCAGTCATGATTTAGTTCCTCCCTTTCTGTCTCTTTGTGGTTGATTAGTGTCTATTTTTAGTCAATTTTAGCATTTTTTTGCCATTTTGTACTTTTTTTTAATTACATTACATTACTTTTATCCAAAGCGACTTACAATCAGTAGTATATTACATATCATTCACCCATTCACACACTGATGACAGGCTACCATGCAAGGTGCCACCATCAGACTCTAACTAACATTCATCATCCAGTCCACACCGATGGCAAGCCTTCGGGAGCAACTTGGGGTTAAGTGTCTTGCCCAAGGACACATCGACTGCCGAAGCCGGGTATCGAACCACCGACCCTCTGAATGGAGAACTACCTTGCTCTCCACTACGCCACAGCGTATTCTCTCTCTCTCCTTATTTATTTCTGCTCCTTTATCCTAGACTCGTAGAAGCTCACTCTAGCAGGAGGACCATTCCCCCAGGCTTCACAGCTGTTACAGGAATATCACTCAGTTTCATCTTTAAAGTCATAACATTTTCTCGTTTTCAATACAAAATCCAATTTTATTTCCTCACCAAATTAGACATTAGTCAGCCCTTCAGGTAAACGATACCAGGGAGTGAAATGAATGTGTTAGAAATGATGTGGTTTACGGTCTATCAAGGTTTCACGTACACACATGTGCTTGGACACACAAGTCCTCCACATCCAACATACCCCGACTCACACTCTTCCCTCCAGTCAGTTGCTTAAAATTGTCTCGGTTGTGCCAGGATATGCCGCTTGGAAATGTAGCTGCCATGGAAAATGCTTCTCTAGACTTATGAAGGCCATTTATGTATTGAGTGGGGATTGAAAAACTCTTGACCTGGAGCTCATGCAGCACAATGTCAGCAGACCATTACATTTGTGTGAAAAGGCCTCTTGAATGAGGAAATTGAACAAAGGTTCCGCTGAAAGCCTTGTCCGTTTTCAGGCTAAGCTCACTGATTGAGTCCACTTTTCTTGAGATCTATTCAGTTTCTGAACAGTAAAAGTACACACAGTCCAGGATTTTGGCATGTCATGAAATTTTTTCATGTCTCGTAATTCTTTCATTTCACTCAGCCTTGCTCCTCCATTCTTCTTGTAGGTATCCATTCCCAACGGTGTTTAGTACATGCAGTAAGAAGGACCTTGCTGCCAGTCTGGAGAAAGGCGTGGGCATGTGTCTGGACAACATGCCTGAGGTCAAGGTGCTCTACGGCGGACAGAAGTGCGGCAACGGCTATGTGGAGGAGGGGGAAGAGTGTGACTGCGGGGAGCCAGAGGTAAGATGGACACCAGAGGCCCTCATCTTGACTTGCTTCAGTGGAGTGGATCGGTCTCCAACTACTCTGTGGTTGTACTGGGCAGCTCTGTGTAACCATGTGAAACAGTGTGTAGCAAAGCCAAAATGTTTTTCTCTCGATAAACAAAAGTTAAAACACAAAAGCAGTTCAGAAAATCAATGTCAAGTCTTTGGTGAATCAGATTCAGTGATGTGTAGTAAATGAGATTCAGAGTAATTCGATGGGTGGTCTTTTCCCAAAAATGTCCAAACACCAGGCCTGATGTTTCTTAAGATTCTTATTTCTACCTACAGTAAACTGCCCTTTCCAATCAATATATTAATACTCAAATTTAAAGAAGAAAGGAATCAAGAAAAAAGTATAACCATACACTTTTTTAACTTAATACTCCCCTTACAAAGTCTATTGTGCAAAGTAAACATTAACTGTCCTGTAAGTAATCATCCAGAACCACTGAAAGTCTCAACAGCCCCCTCAGAGGCCCCAACAAACTTCAAATCAAACTTTCCGTTGACATTGACGTTTGGTTTTCGGCTAAGAGGCATCAAAACCTGCTGTGCAAAAAAAAAAATCCTGAAAGCTCAGCAAATCACCCGAGGCCTCCATTATAAGTGTTTTATTTACATCACACCTTCTCTCAGTCTCCGACATGTGCTGAGCAGTGCTTTGACAGGCTGCCTAGCTGATGTCACGCCCTTGTTGAAGGCCCATTAATCAAACCACTGTCCAACTGTGTGACAAAGGAAACAAACAAAAAATGTACTCTGGTTGAGGCTGAAATAAGCTTTCTTTGGCTTTTCCACCCAAAGAACTGGGCACGCTCTGATGCATGTATCCGCCCACACATCCTTTGATTCTGGCTCACACACAGTGTTGGGCACCTTGGTAAAGTGAAGTGAGAATCCCATGTGGGAAGCAGATCGCACACAGGGCAGCTGGGTTGGAATTTGATAATGCAAATATCTGTACTCAAATTCTCTTGAGGCTAATGGAAAATAATGAAAACATAGAGAAATAAATGCTTGTTTGTCCGACCAACATTTAAAGCCTCTAAATATATAATTCAATTTATGATGATATGAGACAGAGGGAAAAAACCGAATCCTCTCATTCTTTTTGAGAAGCTGGAACCAAGGAATGTTTGTCATATTTGCTTGAATAACGACTTTTTTGAACAACATTTTTTAAAATGTTGACTGATGTTGACTGATACATCTGACACATATTCATATTGACCAAATTGATTATCTGCTTCTCAAATCTGAATCCATGCTAAGACAGACAAGCAGACACACAGAAACACACAAGCAGACAGAGAGACAGAGAGATTAGCTCTATGGAAAGCAGCAGAGGAGCAGAATGGCTTGCTGACCGGCACTGAGATAAGGGCTTCTGGTTTGAACAGCCAGGCTTCTGCTTGCCCAGTAAATGTCATAGCGCAGTTTGAATCGGGTTTATTTTGCTTACCGAGAACCAGATCCTTAAACAGCATCAACCAGAGCTTTGTTTCTGGAAAAAGAAAAAAAAGTTTCTGTAATTGGGGTGAACTAACTCTTAAAACTGACTCAACAATGTGTTTGATTATTTTATATTTACAGGCAACTCTAGACAGTGTTTTAGTGGAGTCAATGCGTTTGACCACCAACGAACCAAATGTATGATTTACATTTGCCAACTCCATCTCTGCCGGCTTGCCCCTCCATAACCTCCACGCTGTGACCTCAGAGGGCCTGCTTGTTTTATCTGCCGGCCCACTTAGACCAGCAGATGAAAGCAACCTTTTCTCTCCTCTTTAAACAACAGGCTTACCTCAGGGCCAAGTGGTAAACAGCCAGACTCATAAAAACCACACATCAACTGAAAATTAGACGTCCTCCAAGCCAGTTGCCTCCAAGTTCCCAGCCCTCAACACATCTTGTCATTACCTTAGAGCCCAGCAAGCGAAAACAGCCACGTTGACACATGATGAATGATAGTGAGAGTTGTGTTCTGCGTGTTAGTGTCCATGTGTGACTCTACCAGGACAACAAAGCTGATGTGTTTTTGGCATCTAATAAAAGATAAACATTGTAACACCCTCCCTGAAGTCTTTTACAGCATTACCGACCTTTTCCACTCATCCTTGTGTATCCTCTCTCTACTTTCCGGTTTCTGCCAGCAGCCATCTGATCTTGTCATTGTGTTGAAGTGACTACAATCTCTGCCTCTTAAGGGCTTTCAAATCCCACTCCTGCTCTTGTCCGTGATACCCTAATAGTCAACTCCGCCACATTTTTCCACTATCTACATCAAATCAGAGTTGAAGATCTTAACACTCACCCTTCCAGATGCTACACGCAATTTCTATGTTTTCCTCCGTTTCACTGCTCCCACTTTTTAACTCCACATGAGTCATCATTAAACACGCTCCTCTTTAAGTCTAAGGGTCTCCAGAATTCCCAAATCCAGAACATATGAGCTTTAGTTCAAATGTATTCATTCAAAGGTCGCCAGGTCAGAGAAGAGTAGGCGGGGAATCCCCGGACAGGAAGTTCACTCCTTTTGACCTGGAAGTCTCGACCTGACAGGGAACCAGCTGGGAGAGAAACTCCTGCGCGATAATCAGGTCCACATGTTGTTAACTATTTTGTTTTCTTTCCCTTATTCCAGGAATGTATGAACCCATGCTGCAATGCCACCACATGCACCCTCAAGGGAGACGCCGTGTGCGCACATGGACAGTGCTGTGAGGACTGCAGGGTGAGACTTTTCATGCAGGCCTGAGGTTTTCTCAATCATTCTACTTCCACTATGGACTATTGTGTCCCATTTTAAAGCCCTTGTGCCATTTTTTATAGCCGAATAAAGTTCTGAAATTGTATTTTCTCTGGTCCTGTGAATATTACACAAAGCTTTATTCTGCAGAGATGAAAATTTTTCATTGCAAAAGTGCAAGACCCAAGACTTTCTGAAACTGTGGTAGGTTATTAAGAGACTCATAATAGTGTGCCCTCATCTATAATTTAATACAGCAGGTCGGTTCATTCCAAGTTTGTAAATTTTACCTCAAAAGTAAGATTCCAATTCTGGGCAAGTTTTCAAGTTGTAGAGCAGAAAGTTATTAATGGGTTTAGCTTCGACAGGAATATCTTTATACTAATTATCTGAGATGTGTGTTCTCTCTTTGAAAAGGAGACGTTGTTGAAGAGGACTCAGTTGCATGAAGTCTGCACAGACTGCACATATTTCCATTTTAAGGCAACTTCCCTGTACTTAATACAAAAGCATGTTTGCAAATTAATAATCAATTAAAAATTATGATAAATTATGTTGAAATAGAAAGATTGTATGAAAAACTATTTCTGGGTGTAATAATTGATCATCAGTTATGTTGGAAACCACACATAAATAATGTAAAAAACACAATTGTCTAAAACCATTGCAGTATTATATGAAACTAAAGATATTCTGAATCATACTCTATCTACTGTGTGGAGTTTTGGGGAAACACATACAAAACCAACACAATGTTATGCTTCAGAAGAGAGCTATAAAAAATGTAAATCGATCTGATTATTTATTAATTCAGGGGAAACCAATATGTTCAAAACAAGGAATTAAAAATGTGTATTTACCTACAAAATTTTTTTTTCCATTTAATTGAACGCTTTATTTTTATACATTTATCTTAACATGCATTCTTTTTGGAGAACTGTCAATAATGACCGAATAGTTCTGAAGTGGAGGTACTTCTGTGGGAAGTGAACACCAAACAATATCTATATTTAGTAGAGCAGTAGTGGATATTACATAACACAAAGAAAGATCAATGAGATGCCATAACAAATATCACACAAGCATTGCTGCTTTGTTTGTAACAGTCCTCTAATGTTTGAATAAAGGCATAACAGCAACATCCAACCTAAAATATTCACTTTAACAAATAGACAAAGTCAGCCGTGTTGCAGATTCTGGGTCTTAAAGAGCTTACTGTACTGTACTGTGTGTGCTTTCACAGCTGAAACTGGCCGGCACCCTGTGTCGAGAGTCCAGTAACTCCTGTGACCTGCCAGAGTTTTGTACTGGTGCCAACCCTCACTGCCCAGCGAACGTTTATCTGCATGACGGGCACGCCTGCCACAGCGTCGAAGGCTACTGCTACAACGGCATCTGCCAGACTCATGAGCAACAATGCATCACCCTGTGGGGACCAGGTAAATCAATGGCTGCTAATAAGACGGACTGTGTACATCATCTTCACTTTTAGAAGGGAAATTTTTCACTTCATTTTGGTGGTTATATTTTGTATTTTTGCATGTTTTTTTTTTTACGTACAGGAGCCAAACCTGCCCCTGGGATATGCTTCGAGAGAGTCAACTCTGCAGGGGATCCTTATGGGAATTGTGGGAAAGACTCCAAAGGCTCCTTTGCCAAATGTGATGCGAGGTAAGTCTCTGCAGCTCCACTGATGTAGCAGAGGTACAGAGAAATTACTGTGCAAAACACAACTGATTAGCTTAAGTGGTGTCATTAGCAATCTTCATTACGTTGTGGAAATCTGACATGTGATCTTCAAACAAAAGTTTACATGGGTGAAAAATGTAATTTGAGGAGGATAGCAGCTAATTACGGTCTAGGAAAGTGTTCATGAATCATTTCACGCTATTCTTGTAGGCTAATTGTTCTAAAGACCTTCTCCCTTTGGGTGAATTCTGTAATCAAGCTCTTTGTTAACTGATGTAATTGCTTTAATAACCGGAGGACTGAAGCACTATATCTCTCTTCAGCGGTCTTTAATCAGTCTGTTCACTAACTTATCTTTGTCTGTGATTGACAGGCCTTTATGTTTGAAGCTCTATTGATTAAGCGTTTAATATTGCATCTTTTAATGTAGGTGTGCACGCATGTGTGTTTCCCTTTGTGTGTGTTTTAATGCAGGGATGCAAAGTGTGGTAAAATCCAGTGCCAGGGAGGAGCCAACCGGCCAGTAATCGGAACAAATGCTGTTTCCATTGAAACCAACATCCCACTACAAGAAGGAGGGAGGATTCTATGTCGGGGAACGCACGTTTATCTGGGCGATGACATGCCTGATCCTGGACTGGTTCTGGCTGGTACAAGGTGTGGAGACGGCATGGTGAGTGATCAGTATAATATTACATTTGTCAAGAGACATTTTAAAGAGGTTGTATTTAATTCTTGCTAAGCAGCACAGACACTGCTCAAGACTCACCTATGTATAGGTGTTTATAAAGCAATACTAAATCACATGTGACCAAGTTTTATGTAGACTAAAAACTTACTAAAAGCCTCTGCCATCCAGAGATCATCCCTGTTATTTTCTAATTGTTCACTACATTAATGTGCAATCTCTTTCTGTAGCTTAGGAAGTAGATGTTAGGTTGTTGTGTATTGCCCTATAACCACATTTTCTCATTCTATATGCTGCCCTCATAACCTCTCTGGCCAGACCAGTGACATCAAGGCCCCTTTCTGCCAACAAAGAGGCAGAAAAAGAGCTTTGGCCTGGAGCACTTCCATAATTGTCTCTCCATATGAGGTTACATGATCTGTTGTCAGTCCTGCATTAATGGCAAAGTGGTCTTGAGGGTTCATGGTATGAGGCTGATATGGGCAATGATAATAACTTCCTCTGCTGCTTTATGTCAATAACTAAAAAGATAAACATGTTTTTTTTCTGTATAGACCTTGGAAGTTGGGTTCCCTGTGCTAAACTTTAGTCATGCAGTGTTCACTGGCCTTGATACTCTCCTTATGGTACCAGGTGAACTGTTGTTCAGGGGCATAAACAGCAATGCAGTTGGAGTTAAAACAGTGCCTGAGGAGTCTTTCACACACCAGCCCTTCTATTTCTCCCCTGATGGACATTTAAAAAAAATCCGGTTACGAAACATTGTCCTTTCTCACCATTTCCTGTAACACAGGGGCCCTGACCTGACCAGACTACACTTGTTCCTTTACAGTTACCCATTGTGTCTCCTCAGTAATTCTCACCACTGGATGAATAGCCAAACCTCTAGCAGCTGTGGGTTTAGCTTGTGAAAGGCTGAATGTGTGAGGGCTGGGTTATGCTGGAATAATAACTAGTTTCATACAATGTGCTGTCAGACTTGTTCAGCTTCAGACTATGGAACCAAACTGTGGTGTCTCACAGTCATACGAGCCCTCATACGCTTTGTCGGTTGCCTGAAGCGACTTGCCCTTGGAGCTAAAAAGCCTTTGAGCTTGTGTGCAAAATGGCTGTTTGCCAAGTTAGGCTGTCCCCTGGCTGTTGTCGCTGCAAAATGTGACTGAGCTCCACACATTATCGAGAAACGTTGCTGGCCTGTTGGTGGGTTTTTTTTTTTTTTGTCATGAACCTTTGTTCTTCTCAAAAAGGCTTTCTGTTTCCCGTGCTCATCAGGGCATTAAGTTGGCTTGGCCCACACAACTGGCAATTAGAGGAAGATGAAAAGCTCAAAACTGCTTTTGCCTAATACAGGCCTTATTTTCTACATAAAAGAGACAGCTAGCTTTTGCCAGTTTTATGTTTCTGTTTGTTCTAGGGGATTCACAACATATTGTGCCTTTTGCATCTTCACCTTATAAACTGCATTAAGGCTTGTGATACCTGTGCTGCGGCTACCTGAGGGTCGTTCTCTATGTCCATCAAACATCACTTCAGTCTAGGGATGCTATTTTTTTACGATTTTCTTCAGACCGGTAGTTGTCCCTCGTTAACCAATCATTGACCGTTAAACGACTAGATTAGTGCTTTGCATGCAGGTGTGCTGTGATTGAAGTGCCAAACAGGTTAAATCACATTATTTACAGCCAGCTGCAGTGAACGCGCAAAACAGGCGACTGAGTCCCCACGATGCTGCTTGTCATGGAAACATGCAACCAGTTTTCCCAGTAAGTCTCCAACGTATCAACTGGTTTAGCTCCGTGGTTGTCAGCAGTGTGTCTGCCTGGTATAATCTGTCAGGGTTTCTGCCTGTGTACTGCAACCCGGTGTAACGTTACCAAGTGTTCGGTCAAGAGAGAGAGAGAGAGAGAAAGAGAGTGTGACTGAAGGTTCACTTAAGGTGGATCAGCTTTTTATATATATTTATTTTAACTGTTAAACTGATGACATTAATCAGTCAAAATAGTTTTATTAAGATGTGAACTTCACAAAACTTTGTATCAATCTTAAAATTGATATGTAGCATTGGCAATTATATTCCATTTTCCATGTTAATTCCATTCCAGATGCATTTCAAGGATGCTCCGATCGGTTGCACACCCATCGTTATCGGCCGATATTGATTATAAATATTTTGATCGGTTGTCTCTATAAAGGCAGATCAGAAGAACCAATCATAGGATTAATAAACACGGGATAAATGTTTCTATTCACTGCTAGAATAGCGTCACTTGAGCAGTAAGTTGTGGTTCTAAAGCCCCTTTAACACAGCTTGTTCAAGGCTTGACTGTTATTCTGCCTCGCTGTTCTGTATAAAAGGCACGGACAAGGAATGGGGGGGGGCATCTTGCTTGATTTTGTTTATACATATAGCATCTAACTCTCCCATATGATTAGAGGCCCTGCAGCAGGCTTCACTCCCGCACCTGCTACTTAACCTGTGAAAATACAAGAAAGATATGATCCAACAGTTCACACTTATGCTCGTTATTCTGTTCATCTTTATTGGCTCTCAAATCCTACACCTCTTATAAATTCCTAATGATGCTTTCCCCTTTTAAAGGTGTGCCTGAATCGCCAGTGCCAGAATGTCAGTGTCTTTGGTGTGCATGAATGCTCCGGGAAGTGCAATGGACGTGGGGTGAGTGCAAAGTATCTACAAGCTTAATCTTTTCTGTGTTGAAAAATACACTGTAGCCTGTGAAGCAGTGCAACACCTCTTGGGGGACTCTGTGTTTATCTATTTAGCCACAGTTTGACCGACTGAACAAAATGAAGACTCTTTTACTGCCCGATAATTGCACACAATAGCAGAGCAACAGTGTATTTACATCACAGACCGAGAGTTATGGCAGATTTTGTACAATCAATCTTCATTGTCCCACTGAGGTTAAATCAATCCCACTTAGCAGCATCATTTACAGTCCACTTAAGCTGTTGTTCATCATCTTCTGGCTAGACACTGAGAGATTATACAGTGCAGCACTGCAGGGAGAAACCACAATTGGTAGTTCAGCATAAAAGTAACACTTCTTGCCAAGAAAATGATCACCTTTCTAACTTTGGTATTTCTAATCAATAATTCAACAGGGGTATATTTATGTTTTATTTATTTTGTTGCTTATTCTTCAGGATAAAACACTCACAGTCAACTCTGATCTTTATCCTGAATTTACTTTGCAGAGCTTGTATACAAGGAGAAACCAAACCTATGATTCTTCTTTCAAACTTATTTCCCTGCAAATGGCCAAACACATTTCACCCAAATCAGTCCATAGAAAATACTTTGCAAGAGACTTGAAGTATAGAGAAACGTATAGAGACTGATTGCAGTTCCATCTTATTAACATTTAAAATATATTTAGATTTCCTCAGACATAAAAAAATGACTTTTACAAATACGCATAGAGTTGATATAACTGTCTCTGTACGTTTGGTTTTTTTTGTGCATCTTTAGTTCAAGAGGATTTTAAAGAATTAGGTGACTATGCTGATTTCACATTTAGTGTGTCCTGAATGTTTAGTCAGATAATGTTTCCTAGTTACAAAATTAAGAGATTGTATTTGCTACGCTGTCGCCACATTTCCCTTCACACACACGCGTGCAAAATCATACCTCCCTCTGAGCCCCCCAAGTGCCTCTTAACCCCGTCACCCGGTGCGAAGGAGTGTCCATGTCCAGGAGGCAGGGAAGGCACTTGACTGCACGTCTGTGCTAAATGTAAATCCCCCACAGCTGCACAACTCCCTCTGCACCGCCATCCTCCTCCACCTCCATCCTCCATCCTCCCTCCAACTGACAGCTGGATTGCGTTACCTCACCAGGGAAATCCTCCTGGATCGAACCTCTGCACTGGAAACCCGAGGCATTACGGGTTGGACTCTCCAATGCACATGTTTTATCTATTATGACTCTCCGTACACACACATGCAGAGCCAGTGTCCTCTTATACTGGAAGTCACTTAGACTAACTGGATGATAGTGGTTTGTTTATGAAAAATAAACCAATTCAGTTTCCATCTTGTTATTGGTGCATACACCCATACATCTTTAATATCTGGAGGTTTATCTGGTAGGAATACAAATGCGTTTCAATACTATTTTATGCAGGAGAAAATGAGTATCAATATAACATGTAATATTCAGCAAACTATCTTGTTTACAGGTGTGCAACAACAAGAAGAACTGCCACTGTGAGGCTCACAGGGCCCCGCCGTTCTGCGAGGATGCGGGCTTCGGTGGTAGCATCGACAGCGGGCCAATGAGAGTGGCAGGTAATGTGGACAAACTCATTTCTGTCCTCACTCATCTAGACATCACTTTCTTGCCTAGTTCGATACTAGATTGATGTGTGGTTTGGACTGGAGTGTGACTTTCCTATAATAACACCAGTCCCCTTCGACCCAGCAATACCTTGCACTGTTTACAGTCTGTAGCTTTGAAAGAAAATTAATTTTAGTCCTTGGAGTGAAGAAGAGAGAAATGTGAATCACAAACTGTGCTGCCGACTGTGTCCTAGCTGTAACAGTGTTTGCATTATGTCCCTTCATTCTGTGCTGTAGATGTGCGTGTGTGTGTATTAATGTGCGTGTTGTCATATATGGCATCAGCCGACAGTGTGGTCATTACTGTGGCAATCCTGGTTACCCTGGTCAGCCTCCTGGTGACCATCATCGTCCTCTTTCTGAGGAGGAAGACTCTGCTGCGCCTCCTCTTCAACAATAAGAAGAGCACCTTGGAGAAACTCAGGTGACCTATCTCTTCACTAACAAACAATGATTGTGGCTCAGTCACATGTGGAGAGGCTGTATAGAAATTCGGATTATTGGATTAAAACTTCATGTTCAGTTTTTGTTCCTGCTGTCTTGTTTTAGAGTTAAATTGTAACATTATTTTAGTGCTGTAGGTCACTGATTTGTAATTGTTTTCCTGGAAGCAACACCTTAAAGTTTTGCTGCTATGTTGTCACTTTATAAAAAGTTTTTATCAATTTTATCCCCTCGGCGGGTTTACATTCGGCAAATAAATTGAATGCTTGTTATCTTTTTGTACAAAAATTGCACTTGGTCAAAATGCAAGCCTGTAATTTTAATTATAATCAGCTTTGAGAAACACAAAAATACTTATTTATCATAAACAGTTAAAGTTGTGATTAGAATTTTAGTTTTTATCACATTAACAGTTTGTGACTCAATAAGCATGGATCAAAGCTGGGAATAAAATATATATATATAAAAATATTAAATATGTTAAACACAAGTTCTTCTGTTGTTCTTATAGAGCTGTGGAGGCTAACAGGCCAACCAGCCCCACCAGGACTCAGTCCATGTACAGGCCGACCCCGAAGCGCAAGCCTCCACCCAAACCCTCTGTAGCCAACATTTATAAGGTGAGTCACTCCCTACAAAATATCTGTTACTGCAGTAATCAATGTGTATCGCCATTTACTTTATCTTCATATCTATACTCATTGAATTGCTTGTTTGTTTGCTCATTTCTGTCAGGGCCCATTTGATTAGATTTAGATTTTGTAATCACACTCTATTAGATCCCTTCACCGACCTCCAAGCTCTGGTTTAGAGTTGTCATGCTTCAAGGCTTGTTGACAAAACAAGATTTCGGATAATTGATTCAGCCTCACTCTTCATATATATCTTCTCTGAGAAATATTAATTATGGTGCTTTTGTTGACGGGAGGCACAGAACCTGTAATTGAGAGACCGCTCCAATTTAAATGAGACTCCGGATGTTGTTATTTGAGCCCCTTCAATGTGTTTTGTGTGATAAAGATTTTTTAATGAGTAGGGAGCAGAGTTGATTGAGTCAGACGGGGCCAGAAAGCAGGTTTTGATTTATTTGTTGGAAATGATGTGCACATCGGAAGATTAGCTTTCATTTAAACGTGTGTGACAAAACTAAGGCATTTATATTCATTAGTGTGTGCATGTGGATGGGATGTGTGTTTTCTCTGTCCTGCAGCAACTCTGTATAAAAGTTATAATTTAATCATAGTTCAGTTTAGAGGTTCATCCAGTTCATGTTGATTAGTATTCTGTCCAGCAGAAAAAACTATAGTATAACAGCCTGTCTGTTCTTATTATGTTGACCGCTTCAGCCACACACTGATGTCCAGATGTCACTCCACATCTCTCTTTGAGCACATCTGCATTGTGTGTGTGTGTGTGTGTGTGTGTGTGTGTGTGTGTGTGTGTGTGTGTGTGTGTGTGTGTGTGTGTGTGTGTGTGTGTGTGTGTGTGTGTGTGTGTGTGTGTGTGTGTGTGTGTTGTCCAACAGCCAAATCCTTTCTGGCCATTTTAGGCATTATTCGTTTGTTCTGGAGAGGAGAAGTAACAGCTGGTCAGGACATGCGGTCAGACTTTGGCTTTTACAATTCCAGAACGTCATATCTAATAAGTTGTTCTTCTACAGTTTTATGACTGTTTCTGACATCAACTTGTTCACAGTAATGAGAGCAATATGACTGGAGTGGAGTTTTACTTTTTAGGCCTGCACTACGATCACAGACTAGGGCTGTAACTATGGATTGTTTTCATGACCATAAATGTGTTGATTATTTGTTTGGTTTATCTAATATTCAAAATGGATTCTATAAGTTGTTAGAAAAAAAGTGAAAAGTCAAAAACCTACCAGGACAGGACATCCCACATACTTTTTTAAAAAGAGACCCGATCCAAAAAAGGGACCAAAAAACAGTTGGACACAATCTGAATGGACCAGAGGATAACTAGACCCGAGCACCAGAGGAAGCAGCAGCATCATGGGACACCAGTCAACGAGCAGCCTTGATTAAAAATAATAAAATCAAATTGATATAATAAAATCAAATTGATATTCACATTGACGCTGATTCATGACCCACGTCAATACAATTCCACCCTACATAGGAATTTCAAACTGTTGCTTGTTTTATGCAACCAGTATTCATATTACATTTTCAATAAAGTACAAGAGAGAAAGGCAGTAATTCCTCATGTTTTAGAACCTGGAAAAAAAATCTGACATTTTTTGGATAAAATGATTCATTGCTAATTGTTTCAGCACTGCTCAATATTACATTTTCAAGGGTGCAATACTATGTGGTAGAAGAGCTTTTAAAAAGATGGATGTGATAGGCCTTTTTTTATTTTTTCACAAAGTTTTGGTGTTACTAATAAACTGAATGATTAAATTCCATATAGCTGCTTCAGTTTCAGTGTCCTGGTATTGTTCACATGAGCTCATTGTCACAGTGTCATGGCTTACTGGGACACTTGTATACAACAGAGATTGTTAACTTCACTAGTTACACCTATGACAAAAGCTTTTGTACGGTTGCCATTGCCAATTAATGCATAACTGCTGGAACTACTGAAAATAACTCCTCTCATCTCTCTTTTCAGCCGTCTTTCATGAGTGCGGAGCCTCTTCTCCCCCCACACAACTTCCACTCTCACAGCCTCCGCAGAATGCCCTTCTACCAGCCCTTACACATCAGCCATCCTATGCCGGTGTCTCTGAGTGTGAGTCAGCCCCCTCTGCCTCCTCTCCCAGCCCACCACAAGGTCCTGCCTGCCCACACGTCTCTCTCACCACCTCGAGTGACACCTTTTCTCAGTCTGCCGCGCCAGCAGTCATCGTACAGAGTGGACCAGGTTTGTTTGACTCAAGAATTCATAAATTCTACAATGTTTGTAGCTTTAACTTTGTCATAAACTGTCTTTTAATATTTATAAATGGGACTTTATTTGTATGTAGACCACAGCTTTAATGGACCATGCATTTATGGCACAGCCCATTCAAATAGCTCAAACTGTGTATATTTTACTGGAGATTACTTCTAAGCATTTTCTAAACCATACCACAGGTTTCCTAATGGTATTCTACAGTATATTCCAGGCAACCATCAATTTTATTTCAGTTTAATGGGTCGTAATCAATCCTTGGTGGTGCGTTAAAGGACACTCTTGACATCTGAGATTTTAGTCAGCTGCTAAAAACGCATCGCAATCACAGGCGATGATGTGGACAAAACAAATCTCAGAAGCTTATTTCTTGCGCTTTTTCTTGTATCACATGATATTCTTCAGCTGATGAAGTTTGCCCGGTAATTATGGAACTGTAGATGTTCAAATGTACATTTTGCTCACCACTTTAAGGACTTCTCGTCCATGGTGGCTTAAAACTTGAGGTGAGATTGTTTGGTCAACGTCTTCTTCAAAGCTCAAGAATAAACTTTCAATATCAATGAGATAAACAACAACAGCGTTGTAAAAAAAATACAGTGGATTTACTCACCTCTCAGATGTCAGTTTTCTTGGACACAGAGATGGAGAGTTTTAAAATCAGTCCTTGCTCACTCTGCATTACAACATGACAGTAATACTTAACAGTACATAAGAAAAGCTCACTGGGATGGATGATCTTTGTCAAGCATATTTTAAAGTCTCATACTGAAGAGTATGAGATTTCATACTGAAATTGCAGAGACCAATGGGGTGAAATGGAAGGAAGGAAATCACTCTGAAAAGGTACTCTTAGAAAATGTTCTAAAGTAATGTGAAATATATGCAAATTGCAGTTAATGGTCTAAAGCTTGCTTAGCCACCTTGTTAAAGGTTGTTGCAAAGCGTAGGATACGGGAACTCACTGCATTTCTACACTGCAGTCGGCCTGTTCTCCCACATATCGACAGCAAAATTCAATCCGTCTCCCTCCCTGTGACCCAGCTCCTGAGTAAGGCGCTGCTTTCTGTTGAGCCAGCAGTATTGGATGCAGCAGGGATAGTAAATCCATCCGTCTGGTGGATTTGGTGGTGCATCCAAACCCTGATATCCAGTACCAGCGCAGCTACCAGAGTTGCGTTTGATGTCGGACCCGCAGCAGGGTGCTCGGATAAATCGACAGACGCGTGCTGCTTTAACTAAAGAGGAAGACGTTGGCTTTGTGATGGGACACTTTCTGTTGGATAAAGAGTGTAACATAATCCCTGATGTAAATCAAAAGCATGAAGGACTTAGAAGGTGGCATGGAGAGATCCAATTCTCTTACCTCCAAGTTTAATCATTCAGGTGAGCAGCAGCCGTGGTGGAAAGTAATAAAGAGGTAATATACTTAAGCACTATTTGCAGGTACTTGTACTTAACTTAAGTATTTCCATTTTATGATATTTTATACGCCACTATATTCTGGAGGCAAATATTGAAGGCTACATTTTAGGCCCCTACATTTATTTACAGCTAGAGTTACTAGTGACATTTTAGATTAATGCTTTACATTAAGACCAAAACATGATAAACTTATGTAATGCAATACTTTTGTGAAGATAAAACCAGTGGTTGCCAACGTGTTTGTCTTGTCACATTTCAGGTGCCAATGAATCGTTAGCAGTTGCAGCAAATAAGTAGTTTCCCTCTTAACTTTTTTTAAGATGGTTGCATTTGAATAACTGAGGCCCAAAGAGGTCAGATTCGGTCAGGACGGCATTATCAGCTGTAATATAGTATTTTTTATGTCGTTATATTGGTACTTTTACATAAGTAAAGGATCTGAGTAGATCCTCTACCACTGAGCAGCAGAAACAACTGGTATTATATCCAGTTCTGGATGGTTTTGTGGCCCCCATATCAAACATATCCACCTTGATTGGTATGAACGTGTGCCAACCAAAAATGCTTTTAGCTGAGAGGACACCGCTTGCTTTATGAATTTGCTCACCTGCCAAAACAATGAAACCCTGCAACCTGCTAATGTCTATTAACTCATTTCACTGTAATGGAACAGAATGAGCGAGCAGAGACGGCATCTGTAGGTCAAAAACAGAGGAGATGGTTCTGTTGAGATTTAATAACAGGCCAGCAAGGACGGACTGGACATCAATCCTGCAACAGAAAGTGTATTACAACCTCATTGTAATACTTGACACAACCTCCTACTGCTGTCTGCCAATATGTCTCATTTATAAAAAATACGATTGTGCTATTCTGTGTCCAAATTGAATCCCATTAATGTTGAGGGTTTTTTTTTCCAGGGGAATAAAGCATATCCTGCATCTGTCACAATGAGGCATGAAAATAAAACAGTGTGGGAGCTGAGAATTTTCACAAACAGACCCGGTCGTATACATATCGGATACCTGTAGAGTCAAATACAAGCTCAAACATCCTTCAGGTGAATTGCAAAGGCAGACTGCAGCTTTGCACAGTTGAAGAGGGAACATTTCAATCTTTTTCCAAAATGTCATCCTTTCAGAAACACAGAAAAATAGCTTTGCTTTTGGCCAGACGACCAGGCATGTTTCAGTTCCTCCGGAGGGTTTAAAAAGCTGCTTGTCGGCCCAAGGCTCATAGATCTTTCTCAAGGCAACGAGGACAGTGCAATCTTTCATTTAGAATTAAGACATGTGAACACCACCACAGAATAAAGTTTTCTGCCAAGAGCGGCATTAGAATGCACATGGGTCCTGGACTATTCTTGCATTTGAGTGGATGCATCTGTCTATTTACATCTTTGTTTTCGTCCATGCAGTACTTTGAAAAACAGAGTGCTTTTGTGTGTTTCTGGGGGATATATCCTCCACTTCAACTTAACCATCTTTGAGATGCTCTGTTAGTTTCAGTATTACATTTTCTTACCCCCAATGCTCTGTTAGTTTCAGTATTACATTTCCTTACCCCCAAATTCTCAACAAGTAAAAAACAGTATCCACGTGGGGCAGACCCGCTGAGTTAACAAAGCTCCGTCTGATTAAAGCATCGCAACGTTTCAACCACCGCAGGGCATCTTGTGTTTTTGACTGCGTCTGAAGAGCTTTAGGCTGATGTATGCAGAGAGTTTTTCACATTTTGAGTTAGCAAAAGTAATTATCTCAGTAAAGAGGCTACTACAGCGCACCTTAGCTAATGAATATTTTATGACATAAGTTGTTCTTTTAATTAACTTTAATTTAACTACCAGTAGTCTTATTATATACTGTAGTGTGATACTTTGGAAAGCTTGTAGCCTTTAAATAAGTTATGTCTCAAGTTATTGCTTAATATGTGACAACTTCTTTGATAATTGATAATTTATTTATCTTGTTTTGAATTCTCAAATGTCAATTTCTGCTGGTTTTGTTAGTCCTTTATGATAATTAAAAAGCATATATTTGGTTCAGGAATGTTGCAGACAAAATAAACAATTAAGGATTTTAGCTTCGGCCGTTGGAAAGTGTGATGGTGTTCTGACCTTTTATTCCGACAGTTTATAGACCAAAACGAAAAGGATTTAACCGAAAAAATAAACAGCAGATGAATCAATACAGAAAACAGTCATAATATGCTGATTTGTATTCTATTATCGATTATTATTTTAACCTGCACACTGACACACATGGTCAAAGGTATGTGGAGACCCAAACACTACGCCCACATGTGTTTGTTGACGCTCTATCTGCTATGGCAGATCCAAGTCATCACAAAGCCGTTGGATGGTGTTGAGGTCAGGGCGGTCTGTCTGTTCAGGCCCAGAATATCATTTTGTTATGTACCTTGTGTGGTGCAGGAGTGTTTGTCATGTTGAAACAAGAAAAGGTTGCCACAAAGTTTAAAGCACCATGCTACTGTCTAAAATATCAATGCTAGCTTTCGCACTAAGATTGACCTTAATAGGAAGCAAAGGGCCCAAACCAAGAAAGTATGTGAATATTTTATATGTTAGGATAAAAATCTCATCCATACATAGTTAAAATAACAACATTGCTGCGTTTCAGCCCTTTGGGTCACCGCACTGACCACACACAGGTTTATAACTATAAGGCTGCAGGTTGATGTGACAAAGTCAGCCAGGTCTTGCCTGCACTCATGAATGTTTTAGACCTTCCAGCTCTCTAAGTCTCACCCATGCATGATGTGGAACATTTTATTTTTTCTCCCAGTGTGCATATTATTTTACTTTTGTCCATGTAGTCATCTGAGTGTGTGTGGTTGTGTGGTGAGGTTTTTATGCATACATGTGTGCGTGTGTGACAGTGGTCTGGCGGCTGGTAGCAGATGTTTATCACTGCCTCGCCTCCTTGCGGTAGATTAGTAACACATGATGGCACCTCATGCAGATAACCTTGTACACTCACACGTCACTGCCACGGAGGTGGTGGACATGGAGGAGGAGGAGGAGGAGGTTTGGGATTTATCTCATGTCTGCTGTGGGAATTCAGAGAAGAGACTGATAACACAGTGCCCTCTAGTGAAACGTGTCTGTCTTTGTCTCCAGATAGCTGCTGTACAGCTTATCCATATTCAATGGGAGGTAGAAGGTGACATGATATATGACTCTCAAGTCTCAAGATAAGAATAATGTGATTTGTCCTGTTTTTCAAATGAATGTGAGTTGGCATATGAGGATTTTTCAATGCTGCTTCAATAAGAATTTAGTACAGGTCTAATCTGCATCTGAAATCAATTAATTAGAAAACAAATATCTTGGGGTTTTGGGGGTTTTTTCCTCCCTTTAGAGGTTTTTTTTTAGCCGATGCTCTATGTGTTCAGATTGTAAAGCCCTCTAAAGCAGATTTGTGATTTTTGGGCTATACAAATTAAATTAAATTGAATTAAATTAATTGAATTTAATTGAATTTAATCATTCCTCAAGACAGATGCTTGACCGTGCACCTCTATACAGTAAATCCTGGGATCATTTAAAACAAGACAACACTGTTCTCTCTCATTCTATAGACACATTGTATTGACCTGATGGACTCAAATTGACTTTCTTCTTCAGGACTTTGAGAAACCCAGGCCACCCCAGAAACCCCTACCTGCAGACCCACTGGGGAGGACCTCTCGGCTGGGTCACAGTGTCACAGCAGTGGGGGTCCACATCCCCGGAACCGGACCCCTCCCCATACCTATCCCCACTGTGCCCCGGCCTCCACCCAGCATCCCTTTACCCAGCAGGTCGGTGCAACGTGACAGGAATCTCATGTCTCTATGGCCGTATTCACACACTGAACACGTAACATTGTTGGCTTCACATGTCTGGTAAAGTGATGGCTAACGTGTCCATCGCGAGAATGTTTTGTCACAGCTTCATTTATGACAGGAGCCACAGTTCTTGCACCATGTTTGTGTGTGCAAGAAGAAGCACTGCAGGAAAGAAGTGATGTGAGGGAAGAGAAGTGTTTTATGTTCTGTCGCAGGCCGAGTTATTTTTCCATTGAAGCCTAAATTAATGACCATCACGAGCATGAGGGACGCTTGCCCTCTTTTCTCACTTCTAAATCTCCTAATACATTTTCCCATCAATCTCTTCAATGTTTAGACTCTCGCGACACTCATTAAAGTGAAAAATCTTGTCTTGATGGATATTCACAATTCCATCCATACAGTTGGGAGTGCTGGTCTGATTAAAATGGTGGCTTTAGTTCACGCATTGTTTTGTTTGTTTTTAAACCTCTTTTGCGCCACACCATTTGGGAAAAATTATTAGACCACCCAGAGAAGTCCTCCTCAGCAACTCAAAATTGGCTCATTTGCAGCGCATCTTGTTTTATGAAACACTTTTTCAGCACACATGAGACGTGATAACTTTATTACACTGCTCTACTCCTGTGCTGTTATAGCCTTGAAATTATTACAACACCATTCTATTCAATCAAAAATGTTACTTCAGTCGGTCCATCCTAGAATACCTTTGTGACTTTTAAGTGACTCTGTGTTATTAAGACATGAAGCCAACATGTTAAATTGCCATCAGATTAACCAAAACAAGGTGCATGCCTATAAGGAGATATTTTGCATTAGTATATACTGTAGTATATACCATGAAATGTTATTTTAGAACAATAGAAATCATGCATGTGTTGCTGTTTGCATTAACACACAGTTATTTAACATCTTATGTTGACTGTGGGGAAGACGTAACGTGGTGATGCTTTTCGTTTCAGACCTGTGCCGATGTTGCCCTACAGACCACCAAAGACTCACAAGGACTGCTGAGCTCTTCACGTCACGGACGAGTAGATCTCATACCAACAGACGGAGACTTTCTTTATTTGCACTAAGTACTGAGACTCTGTAAGACCTTTTGGACAGTCTGAAGTATCACAGAGTCTCTAGTTAAAGGGGGCTGACATCACACCTCGGTGCTACGCCTTTAAAAGGTGCTTTGTTGTCCTCACTCAGGTACCAATGAACTATTTATCTATTTAACTATTTAACTGCGATATTACCAGTTTGTGCACAGGACACTCACCAAGAGGGATTTTTCCACTGGGAAAAGTTTAGAAAAACAAGGTAACATGGTGTAATTAAGAATATTTCTTTCGCATTCTTCGCTGATTTTTATACTTTTTTCTCAAACGAAATGCTGAAATATAAAATGTTTTTTATAACCAGTTAAGTTGCTTGAATATTTGAAGGGCAAAAATAATTGTTTTGGCGCTAAAGTGAAGATAAAGGGAAATGGAGCACAACTCGGCACATTGTCAGTGTAGCTTGTGGGCGATAGAGCAGAGTTATTTATTTGTTTTTTTATATTTTTACGATGTATCCAATACCAAATACATCTCTTCTATCCATTTCGCCGCGGTGCTAAAAAAAAGTCGATGTTAATCAGATCTTCTTTTTTTTTTAAATCAGATACAATGGACTCCAATTAAACCCTCACACTACTTTTTTTAGTGCGGGATTGATCCGATCAGCTCGTCTTACAGCCTCACAGTCAGGCTCTTCTATTCCCTTATGAATTCAGTTTTGCGGTTAAGTACTAAACAGGAAAAAGTGCTTTTCACACATCTTCAGACTGGCTCTGACACAGCGCTCTGGGCTTGTGTTGGACGCTCCACATCGCTCCACCTCCTAATTCTGGCAGACTCTGCGGAGTCTCAACAGATTTGACAGACTGATTGTGTTCCAGAGAATTACACCAACACCAAATAATTCAACATTAGCTCTGGTGTTTGTATGTTTAACATTTACGCTCACTTTACCCGCGAGTGTTCGAGCCAAGCAGGATGACTTCAGCGCTGTGAGCTTTCCAAGCTTCCCCTCGACCGCGTCCAACAACATCTTTAACCGTATCTGTCTTCTCTTTTTTTGTTTTTTTTTTGGCCTTCATAGCATTCCATTTTGATTTTGTTTGGCTTTGATATTCTTGAACTCTGAAATTTTAATGCGTTTACAGCATCCTTCATCAGATTCAGAGCTTGGCACCGCTCTGTGAGTTAGGCAATTACCTTGATGTTATTTGTTGTTGATTTGCTGTTGTTGTTGTACAAGGAGGGATCAAACTGGTAAAAACATTACAGCGCTGTTCTTTTTTTTCCCGTGTCAGTGTTCACTTTGGATAATGCATTTTATATTTGAAGTGAGTTCAAATGCTCTGCTTTTCTTCTCACCACTGCAGAATGAAAAGTCACTAAAGCACTGCATACCTGTGTTGCATTTGTGAGGTGTTCAGAGTAACTGCTCTGTGCTGGAAAATATTTGTTAGTGCTGTGTCGATTAGTCGTTAAATGTTTATGCCATTTGTAAAAATCTTAAATGTACTGTGTTTATTTACATCACTGTAACCTGTTTTAGCCATTGTAAAGAGTACATATTGTCTGTTGTCATTTTATTATTCTTTCTTTTCTTTTTTTTTTACAAGCACAGTAATATAAGAACTGCTTTGAGGTTGTGCCCCATTTACACTGGGTGATGAAAACATGACTTTGAAGATTTCACCCTATAACTTGTAAGCGAGAGACGAACATTTGAACTGAGAGATTTTATTGATGAAGTCGGAGCCAAATAAAAGTTCCTTTATGGCTGTTCATAACATGTTGTTTTAATTGCATTCTCACTTTGATTTTTTTAACGTTATTAAAAAATAACTTTTTTTTTTTGCTTTAGAGAAACTTTTAAAAACAAGTTGCTGGTTAAGAGATAAATAAGGGTTCATAGGAAAAACATTTTCACCATTTGATATGTATGAATAATTAACAGATGCCATTTTTTTGTTTTTATTTTTTTGTTTTCTGGCCTCTGAGAGAATAAGTGTGCCTAAAGTGCCATCTGCAAAATACAACCCACCTCATAAGAAGAGTCACCATGACAAACAAAAACAACAATAAAACTAAGAGGCCTTGCTCATCCTTTCCCTACGAAACAGAAACCAATAAACACTTCAGGTACATGTGTATATTTTCCCCATTAAAAGTCTTACGTTATTCTTTATATGAGGCTCTGCTCTGCTGTCCAAACTCTGATAGGCCAGACCACCATGCCTGTTAAACACTGCCACCTGCCCGACAACACCGGTCATTACAAAACCCCAAGCGTTTCATTGGCTGCCTCATACCAGGGGGGTGAAGTTGCACTTAAGTCCTGTTTAAAGACCAGCTCCCCCACTTGTTAACTGGGACCATTACTGTGAAATAATACAAACACAGGAAAACCCTTGACGTCTAAACTGTGAGTTTAAGAACATGAAGGAACAAAAAGAAATGATCCATATCATGATCTGTAATCAACTAAAAACAGTCAAAGCAACCAAAACAAAACTGAAGTCTGTGACATTTTTTCAGTGAAAGCAACATTATGGCATTATATAAATAATTAATGTCAACTGTTTTAAACTTGCACTGTATGAATGTTAGTAAAAATACTAATTAGCAAAGTTGTCTATTAATTGAGGAAAAAATGGTTTAAAAGAAACTAATAAATGATTCTTACTAATGTTCGTGTGAAGGAATTGTTTGACATTTTGGTAAATATGCTTGGTATATGCTGTCTTTCGTAGAGTTAGAGGAGAGGATTAACCTGCTGTGTGGTAAGTAAAACTGCACCAGTTTTGAAACCGTTACCGAAGGACTTTTTGTCTTTATTTTTAATTTTTCTACTATTAAAAAAAACTGCAGGCTTCTGTAAGTGTAGTAACACTGAAGGGTGAAAGGAGAGCAGACATTAATGCTAAACTTCATTTTCCGTTCTTGGATGTAGAAATAAATGATCTCAGTTTGTCAACAACTGAGATAATTACATTCTTAATCACTAAATTAAACCACAGTTGATAAATAAACGCGTCTTACTTCATGTACAGCTTCTGGCCCTTTGCATGTGAGCCAGCTCTCATTGTAAACACCGGACCCCGCTGAGCCTCTGCCCATCTATCTCTGTTCTCACACCAGTGTGTGTGTGTGTGTGTGTCACTTCTATGGGATTAGTGGCCACATGACAACACTGGGCCGGCCGCCTGGAGAGCCTTTCATTTGGCTTCACTTGCAGAGAGGCTGTCTGTGTGCCGTCCAACACTTCACTGAGAGCTGGAGATTTCCAAACTTCATTTTCCTTGGATCTGTGGATGAAGTTTCCACCGGACAGACTGGGAGCTCACTTGTGATGGCGCAGGACATTACCAGTTTTACTGGAGAGGATTATTTTGATGGGAACTCTCCCTGTTCATCCACAGAAGCTTTGAGTCCCGGAGACAAAGAGTATGATGACATTTTGGAGCTTAATCAGTTTGATGGACTGCCTTATTCCTCCAGGTTTTACAAACTGCTCAGAGAAAGGAAAGAGCTGCCAGTGTGGAGAGCAAAGTGTGAATTCATGGACACTCTGGCCAAAGGACGGTTTGTCATTGTCAGCGGCTCTGCCAAAAGTGGGAGAAGTTCTCAAGTGAGTACTGTGGGGCATTTGACACTTTTGCACTGCCATGGAAAATATTGCACTTTTTATTCATGCAAAAAGGGGGAGACATTCAAACCCTCTTATTATCTACTTATATTCAGGAAGCATCCGTCGTGTAAATAACTTATCTCACTCTTATTTTGAAACAGATTCCACAGTGGTGTGCCGAGTTCTGCCTGTCAGTCCAGTTCCAGCATGGCCTGGTGGTTTGTACCCAGACTAACTCCCAGCAGGCGGTAGATCTCGCCTTAAGGGTGTCCGACGAGATGGATGTGAACATTGGTCATGAAGTCGGGTACAGCATCCCTTTGGAAACGTGTTGCACTGATGACACAGTCCTCAGGTATGGTGAAGCTACACTGCTTTCTTCTAAAAAAAAAACAGATGAATCCAGTGTTTTTCTCTATCTGGTTCTTTCTCTTCTCCTGTCGGGTTTCATTAAAGCACAGTCCTGACACACACACACACACACACACACACACACACACACTAGCTAAATCACCCCGCCTTTTCTTATTCACAAGAGAGAAGTGAACAAAAGGCCTGAGGGGGCTCTTTTCCAGGGACTCCTCCACAGCTGTCCCGGCTCCCTGTCTGCCCATATGTCACATTCACTCCTGTGGCTCCCTCATAAGTCAGCTGGGGAACAAAAGAAAGTCAGCACATTGAGGGGTAGAAAGACCAAATGAACTGGCAGCCGGCAAGTACGAGAAGGATCCACTCCTCAGACTGATTAGCAGAGTAAATTAAACTAATAGGGGCAAAGCTGAAGTGTAGACAAAGTGCCTTTCATTAAAATGCCATTCTGAGGTTTCTCTCTTTCAGCGTAGAGGCTTACAATTAAAAAACAGAGTATTTATTTCAGAATATTATGAGTTTGCGTCACTGTTTGCTCCCTCTTAATATCAGGCATCACTTTATCCCCCCACAGGTACTGCACAGACGACACGCTCCTGAGAGAGATGATGTCAGACCCTTTGCTGGAGCGCTACGGCGTGGTGGTGGTGGACCAGGCCCACCAGAGGACCGTGGCCACCGATGTGCTCCAGGGTCTGCTGAAGGACATCGCCCTGCAGAGGCCGGAGCTCCGCGTGGTCCTTCTTACGGCTGATGAACCGGGCCCGAAGCAGCTGGCTCATTTCACCGGGTCAGCGGCGCCTCTGATTCTCCTGGAGGGCCCGGGTGGAGGGGAGGTGGTGCACAGCAGCACAGGTGACAGCTACTTCTACTCCGCCCTCCGCCTGGTGCTGGAGATCCACCACTCTGAGGAGCAGGGAGATGTGGTTGTGTTTCTGGTGACGACGCAGGTAAAAAGCAGAGAGCTGCATGATGGGATCAGCAGTCTGAAAATAGGTCTTCCTCTGACTTTCCTTTTTCTTTTTTTTTTTACTCTCCACCAGGAGATAGATCTGGCCCATGACATCCTGTGTAGTGAGGGGCACAGCTTACTCCCTGATCTGGGTAAGCTCCTGCCCGTTGCAGTGCACCCTGGGCAGCCTGGGAGTCTACCAGTCATGGGGGAGGAGGAGACGGGACCGACCCGCAGAGTTTTCCTCACATCCGGTCCAAACGAGGACTTCTTCTGGGCGGCTAGCTCAATACGCTTTGTCATTGATGCCGGGCTTGTGAAAAGATATGTAAGTTGGTCTAGGGTTATAAATCCTCTTACTGCTTATGTAGAAACCCAACAGAAGTGGGCATGTACGTTTTAGGGTTCCCCCTAGATGATGTAGAATAACAGTGAATAAAACATCTCACCATGTTGAGATAAAATCACATCATTTCTGATGTTTTGTGTTGTTTTTAAGCTGCAGCTGGGTTGTTATATAAAAAAAAAGCAATGACCTTGGGGGTTGTATAGAAATAATGACACAAAACCGTAATGTCTGAAGTCTGAAATTTAATGTTTCAAAATTATTTATGCCATAACCCTTTAATTTACAACCATAAAATCAAGATTTAGGCACTTTCTATTTTCTCTGTTTTTACTATAGAATTGTGTTTCATTAAATGTTTGTATATGTAATCAGGTGTGGAAGATGTATTCAGATACTTAACTCAAGTAACAGTAATACCAAAAAGCCCTGCATTCAAAAAATGTTTCATAAACTAATACTACTGAAAGTACAAGAAATATTCTAGTTATACAGAAAAGTGGCCCATTTGAGCATTATATTATAACATATATTATCAGTTATTAGATATTTTCTAACATGGATATAATACCTAGTCATGTGGAGTTAGCTTTGTCTACTTTATATACTGTTGGGTAGTTTAATCTGTATGTATTATATTTATAAATTGATAATATGTTAGAAATGTAAAATCTCTATCTGCAGAGTAAATAATAACTTAAGCTGTCACATGAATGTAAACAGTACAATATCTGCCTCTTAGATGTAGTGTAGTTGAAGTATTTGGTACTTGAGTAAATGTAATTAGTTACATTCGATCACTGTACATAATCGAGGTCAACCGACCGTGATGCTGTTGCAGGTTTACAACCCCAGGATCAGAACAAACTCCGTCATCATCCAGCCAATCAGCACGAGTCAAGCCAAGAGTCGCAAACAGCTGGCCGGTCCAACAGGTGAGAACTTTTAGGAAATACTTTAAATGCAAATCTCTGGAAGCTGTCCTGTCAACAAATATCTTCTTTTTTTTTTTCATGTAGGCAAGTGTTTTTGTCTGTACCCGGAGGACAGACAGCTTCCTATTGAGATTCGGCCACATGTTGTGGAGTCTGACATCTCCTCCACGGTGCTCTTCCTGAAGAGGATGGAGATCGCTGGACTGCGACACTGTGACTTCATCGACAGGCCGGGTGAGATTTACAAAAAGCAACAAAATAAACATAGAGAATATATTTTTGGGGACTTTTTCTTTTTCATGGCTATGAAATTTCCCATCATCCTATGCGATAATGAGATGAATTTGGGGTTCAGTCAGTTCAACTTTTTTTTTTATTCGTAGGCAGTGAGCCGTGCCTCATCTGAACTGACAGCTTCTGTTCTGCCAGCATCCTTTTAGAGCTGACCTGCTTCCGTGTGCTTTTGTTCCCTGGATTTATTCACCCGTACTAACACAAACACAAACACACACACATGGACCCACGCACACAAACACACACACTGAGCCTCCCATTAGTTGATTAGTGCATAAACATAGTGATGGTCTGTGGGAGTGAAGTTGATAATAGACAGCGTCTAAGGTGGATTTAATTCCCTCTCTCTCTCTGTATCCATGTCTCTTTGTTTCACTGCGTATTCATGGAAAACATTTTTTAGTAGAAATTCAATTTTTTTCCATGACATACTTTTCATTTTGCATAGTGATGCACGGCAGATGTTGGTGGGGATTATAAAATCCTAATCTTTTGCTGCCTTTTCACTCATGCGATGCTCACCAGGGGGCCAGTAAACTGTAGGGGATTGTCCCAGGGGGTCTCCAGTTTAGTTTACAGTTCAGACAGTATTAACACTGAAAAATAATCCAGAATTAGTGAAAGTATATTTATATATATTAATTACATTACATTACAGTCATTTAGCAGACGCTTTTATCCAAAGTATATTTATATATATATATAGAACTACTAGTCACCAGAAGTCATAAGTGCATCTAATTAATAATCTCCTAGAGAAAATACTAGACAGTAATAAAGACATGCACTGGTTCTCAGCAGGATTTGGTTTACAGTTGAATAAAGATTTAATTTTGTCAAATAAAAAAAAAAACTGTATAATCTAATAACCTTTCCAACCCAGATCCTGAAGGCCTAATGCAGGCTCTGGAGGAGCTGGACTACCTTGCAGCTCTGGATAATGATGGCAACCTGTCTGAGATTGGCATCATCATGTCCGAGTTCCCCCTGGAGCCCCAAATGGCCAAGACTCTGCTCGCTTCCTGTGAGTTTGACTGTGTCAGCGAGGTGGTCGTTGTCGCTGCCATGCTAACAGGTAACGTTTTATACTGACATTTGAACCAATATCTCTTAATATATAGTAAACTAGTAAGTTCTAAACATCATTTATCTTGTTTTTTTTAGCCCCAACTTGCTTCACCGTTTCCTCTGTGGAGCTGAAGTCAGAGGTGACCCAGTGCCACATGAAGCTCCAGCACCCAGAGGGAGACCACTTCACCCTGATCAATATCTACAAGGCCTTTAAACAGTGCCAGCAGGACCCATGTGAGTTTAGAGAGCAGCACCTGCATGGAAACACACAAACAACACACACACACACACACACACACACACACACACACACACACACACACACACACACACACACACACACAGATGCTGCAAAGAGTGAATGAAGAAAAATCATCGTTACGTTTTGCAAAACAAGTTTATTGGCCTTAAACAAAGATATCGAAGGTCATATTTGCAATCATCTTGACAAATTATAATGAAAATGAATAATTCTAATAACCTAAAAATTAAGAAAAATATGTTTAATGAGGTAGTGAAGAGGTGAGAGAAAAAAAACCTAAAACAATACTCATTTTCTAGTATATATTCTCCCACTCTGCGTTCCTATAATCATCTCCTCGGCTCTGTCCTCTCTCCCCTGTTAGACTGTGATGTTGAAAGGTGGTGTCAGGATCTCCACCTGAACCACGCTTCCCTGCTGACGGCTGACGCTGTTCGCACTGAGCTAATCAACACTCTGAAGAGGATCGAGCTGCCCGTCTCAGTGCCCGCCTTCGGATCACGAAACAACACCCTCAACATTAAGAGAGCCCTGCTGGCAGGTTTCTTCATGCAGGTCAGAAAACATAACTTTATGATACCAGTCAACGAAAACATAATAGAATTATTATCGTATCAACATCAACAGCTTAAAACATTTGATCTCACATCAAACACACAGTCATGATGACTCTTAAAGGCCAATTTTTAATCATGTGTAATTATACTGTTATTATAGTTTCCACTATAAATCAATAAAATATATTTTATAATTGAAATATTAATGCATTTCTGTTCATTCAGTAATGTATCTGATTAAAAAGACATATTCAACTTCTTTTAACATTTTGAATTTAACTTTATTCAGTGCTTGTACTTAAAATCAACACTTCAACTTCTCTCAGTATTTGTATTTTGACGGCCACAACTGTTTCAGTATTCAACCTCAGTTTTAAATATTTCAACTGCAAATTTTTTGATACATTTTCAGAGAAATCAGACTTTTTTTATGTGTATTATTCAGGGCTAAATCAGTATCCATACAGTATATCAGTATAGTGACTCCAGTTCCTTTGGCGGGAAATCCATCCGACTGTGCCTGACTGTGATTTCCCCCTCAGGTGGCGCGGGATGTGGACGGATCGGGGAACTACTTTATTCTGACCCATAAGCATGTGGCACAGATCCATCCTCTGTCCGTCTACGGAGCCAAGAGCCCCAAGCTGGGCCTGCCTGAGTGGGTGCTGTTCCACGAGCACTCCTTCTCTGAGGACAACTGCCTCCGCACCGCTACCCACATAACACCAGAGGAGTAAGTCCCAGCCTTTAAGCTGATAAAATGTTATTTTTTTGTATATTTTAAACTATGAACTTGTTTTGCAATCACATAACTGGCAGTCTTGTTTACTGGACTGCAGTCCCTTGTTGATCTAAAAGAACCCAGTAGACCAGCACTCGTATCTTCACATTTAAAGAAGCTTAAAAGTAATCAGACGGACTCATTCCGGTTCCTCTTGGTCCAGATGTAAAGCCCCAGTTCAGCAGAGACTAGTCCTGCTGGTTGCGCAGGGAGGTATCCTAATCCTGTTCTCAAGTATCAGCTGGTTGGAGGGGATTATGGGTAGCACAGATCCCTGGGAATGAAGAGCTGTAGCTTAATGGAGGAAGAGAAAGCTCTGCAGCCTTTGTCATGCTCTGTAAGGATCTTCCCTGAAATGTGTCAATCGGTTTATTGCAGTTCTAGCGGATATTGTAAGTATCCGTAAGTGATGTAAGTCCTTTCTCCAACAAAAAGAGTAATTCCAAACCAACTCAAATTGAAAAATAAGATTAGTTCAGTAACATTCAACACAAAAATGATTTTTTTTGACTGTGCTTTTTACGATCAAACAACAATGTTCTCTCCTCCCCTTCTAGGTTTATTCAGATGGCACCACAGTACTTTTTCTACAATCTTCCGCCTAGTGAGAGCAAAGACATCCTCCAAAACATTTTGAACCACAGAGCGTCTCAGTACAAAGAAGCGAAACCTCCAACCTCACGAGACGAATCCCAGGAGGACCAGACCTCTGACCGCTGTGTCATACAATGACTAATGGACCCATTGTTCCCAGTGATTGTGATGAAATAACCAGCAGGTTTTTGTTTTTTTTAGGAGTAATCTCCTCCATCTCTGCCCCTCCCATCCCTCGTTTTTGTCACAATATCATGTTGTTTAATAGTTTTACAAAGTGCACTAATATATGAAATTAAAACAATAATTGCTGTTCTCATCTTGATTTTCATTAGATTTTCTTGATTTCTTAGTTTTATTTATCCAGCTATTTATCAGAAAAATCTGATAACTACATTTTTTAATATTTTATTGGATTTGGCGCCATTTTTGCAGTGAGGTTTCAGATTACAACCAACTAAAACGTATACCATGTGCCAATGTGTAGGAGAACTGCAGTGGCCCATGCAAAAAAAACCTGTGTTCCCTATGTAGAACCATGTTTGGTTTGTCCATTCTGGGCTACTGTAGAAAAGTGGTGCCCGTACTCTGTATGTAGATACAAACAGCGCATTCTAAGGTAATAAAAGGTAAAGTTATTTTACGATGATTTGATACTAAAACAAACATGAATATTCTATCCCATCTCTGCCAATAGAACCCTATAAATGCTACACACGGTTCCTTAAAGGATCAATTCTGGTACTTTAAAATGTTATTCTAAATCAAGCAACGTTTATTACTTAGATCACAGCCCCCTTCAAAATGTTGAATGATTCTGCTGCTGCTTCTCATATCTCACCCTCACCCACAGCGCTGAGGGTCCAGCCTGATTAATGAGGTGCAGGGACAGTTTGGGACCACCTGCAGCTCCATCTGGTGTGGATACAGTTCAGTAACAGTATGGTGACCTAATTCATTGACACTGCATTGAAAACATTGCGTCCCCTCTCCAGTGGCCCTGACCTGGGCTGAACGGTGAAGCAAGAACCAATGCCAGAACTCACAGTGTAGTGTCACATGACCCACTTAAAAAAAATAAATAATTCTCTTTAAGGCAAACCAGCTGTGCTCATTATGTGGTGAGATAATTAAGTAGATGTTAAAATGTCAGGATAGATAGAGCCTATGTTAGATCATAATGAATATTTGCTATCTAAAAATATGATTAGCTAAAAGCTAGTCAGATATGTGTCCTATCGGCTCAAGGGCACATTAGCATTTTGTGATGCTTTAGTAGAACTACAATATCATGAGGGTGACAGTACATCAGACATATGGCAAATTAAAATTTAAAAACGTTTTATTTTCATGTCACAGCAAACCATGCTGATATAAACTTGCATTTATATATAGTGCCATGTAGATAAACTAGCCTCTGAGTTTGCATTAAATGTTGCCAAACTATTGCACACTTTATGTTCTGGAAATGACATAACACTTTTGAACTCATTTTAACTCGTCAGCAATCAATCAAACTTCAATCTATTATATTCACATCAGTACTGGTATTATTGAATATCAAAAACACCAATTATATTACGATTAATCATCATGTTTGTGAGCATGTGCTTAATGTATCTCTTTTTAAGTTACACGTCATTGTACCATCTTTGAAATCTTGTGCTGTATGTTTTAGTTTTGTAGAAAAATGAGGCTCTCCAGGTGATGTTTGTTTGGTACAGTCAACAACAAATCCATAGAGAGGAACTTTATGACCTATAACTGCATAAGCAATAAGAAAAATCAAATAATATCTTCTGAATTTACAACTCTTTTCACAAAAATGTACAATTCAAAACCTGTGATGCAAATGTTAGAAAAAGATGAGCTCATTTTAAAAGGCGCAGGAGGTGAAATTAGTTTTAAAACTGTAATTCAGAGTAACACGGTGTTGCCTGAGCGTGTGCCTGTTAATAATGGTGTCTACAAATCATCGACAGTTGTCAAGTCTTTCAGGTCTTCCTCAGAGTTGGTCTTGGAGAGGAGTTAAGGTCTTGAGTGTCCTCCTTGCTATGGTTTATGTCATCATCATGAATGCATGTCATCACTTCCTGTTTGCGGGGTCAGCTGCTGCAGCAGCTCTATGTGGAGCTCGATGCGGCAGGGGAGAGGAGCGTTTTTCTCAGCTCGCAGCAGCTTGGAGTAAACATTCTTATAGGTTTTCAACAGCTCCTCATCCTTACTGCTGTATTGAACACAAATACGTTGGGGTCAGGAGTGAGCACTGTGAAAGTTAAAGTGGAATTACACAAACCGTTAACGGTCTTATATTCTTGCTCACCTTGGTTTCCGTTTCATCGTCGTCATCAGTTTGATCAGCTGCAGCAGCAGGAAGGAGAAACTGGGCTCAAACACCCCAATTAACTTCATCACTTCCTGGAGGTTCAGTCCTGAGGATGAGCCACCGACGAGATCGGGTGACTCTGCTGATTCAGCTGCGTCTGGTTCACTTAACTACAGCACAAGAAAAGAAAAAAAAGGAAAAGATGTTGTGGGTTTCAGTGCGTAATCCATAGACCAACCAGAGATTTGCAAATAGGCATAACCAGGAGAGAGCATCCTTCCCATCTGCTCCTCTGAACCGTACCTCTATCTGCTCCTCCAGCAGCTCTTTATGAATCAGCCGGAAAGCGTGGCGAGTTTCCGTCATGATCTCTAAAGCTCCAGTCAGGCTCTTCAGCTTAGCTGCATTGCTGCTCTGACCTGTGGAAACACAACAAGAAACGTCACTCTAGAAGCTGTGGATGCAAACGCTATTTCTCTTGACAGAAACCAAACAGGACTTCAGACAGCCGGTACTCACCCGCCATGGTAAACTCGGCGAAGGCCACCCTCTCCAGGAGCGTGCGGAGCAGCTCGCAGGGTGCATCTTTGAGGCTGAGGAACAAACAGACAGCCTTGCTGTAGTGAAGCTCTGCCAGGCTGCGATGCTGCTTCCTCAAGTGTTCATCCCCCACCTGTCACACAATTGGAACATGAAACAAAGACATCCTTCTGTGTGTATTATACCACTTTAAGTAGCTATAGCATCCCATCTCCAGTAATTCTATTCCAGTCAGAGTGACGTTTCATATTCTACATGGTTTCACACCTGGTTGCGGAAGCAGCTGTGGTACATAGAGGCCAGGCGGTGGTGGATGGTGGCAGCTCTGAACTGGTAGAGCGGCTGACGAGCTGACTCAGTCTGCAGGTCGCAGTACTTCAGGGACTTCATCATCGCCTCGGTCACCTCACGCTCAATCTGGGAAAACAAACAGGGATGGTTGACTAAAAGTTCGATCGCATGTCTATACATTACTGGTGCAAAACAACTTATAATGCACCCATTTGAAGTCACAATGATTGCCTTTTTTGGCATCAATGATCTTGACATTTTCTGCCGTTACAAAGTGATTTTTGAGGATGTAAAAGTTGCCACAGCATATGGAAATAGTTAATTCAGCAGCTAGACAATCAAAATGGGTGTAAACTTTATTTTAATTCTGAATATATATATATGTGAAACAAACGCACCTGCTCCTGAGCCTTCCTGGACAGCGGGGCGTAGTCCTGCAGCAGTGTAGCGAGGGTGAAATAGGTGGTGGAGAGCTCCCAGTTCACGCTGTCCCACACCGCTGGGTGGTTCTCTCGGCTCGCCAGTGACTTCATAGCCCGCGAGTAGTAGTCTATGGCCTGAGGTGAAATAATAGATATAATCAAAAGCATACCAGGGAAGGGTTAAGATGTAGTGTGATATAAGATCGTAGCATTAAAAAAAGGATTAAGTGTGAATGCTGGATCCAGAGTAAAAGACAGAACGGGTTTGAAATGGTACCTTGTTGTAGTAGAGGGCCTCTTCGGGCGAGAACTCCCCTCGGCTCTGGTCGGCAACCCCGGCACAGTGGGCCTGAGCGCAGATTCTCATCAGTCTGCCGGTGTTACACAGCAGCAAGGCCGTGTTGGTGCTGTCCCCTATGGCTTTAAAGTCCTTCATGCCTTTCTCAAAGAATGCAAAACTCTTTTTCCACATCTCCTGCTCTGCTATGGACACAGACTTCTTCACTGGAAGGGGAGGAGGGGGAGGCGAAGGAAAGTTAGAAACAGCAACATGGGAAATGGAGCAGTGCATTTGTAGAAATTGTTTTGTTTTTTTCATTTAATAAAAGGTTTAAAGAGATTGTTATATGGTGGTATCTTTCAAGTGCAAAGCACCTTAATTTCTAAAGTTCAGAAATTCTTAAATTACATAAATAAATACAAGGGGGCTGTATCTATAAATTCAAAGGAATAACTGTAATTGTACTGTTTTTCTGTACACTTAGCATATTGGTTCCATCTGTTGTCTACTAATCCAACATACCTTCTTTCTCAGTCTGCATGGCTGCAGCCTGGTTCATATAGTAGACTCCCATCTCGTTGCGGATGTTCCCCAGCCTTTTGAGCACCTGAGCCAGCTGATCCGTGGCGTGATCTTTCAAAGCCTCGGAGATGACCAGTTCATACGATGCCTCATAGCACTTACTGCTAACAAACAGCTGGTACTCCGGGTCCGTGGCAAGGTCTGTTGCCATGTTGAAGGCTATTGGATGGAGAGTAAAGGCATTGATAAAAAAAAAAATGAAGAGAACAACGTGATAAGACAAGAAATTCTGTGATGTTTTGGGGTGATATAAGAACTGAAATAGATAAGAAGTCACCTCTTATGGATCAGGCCTTTAAGTGTTTGCCAACACCTCTAATTTTAATACATCAAGCAAGAAAATCAGCAAATGTGTGCTTTAACATTTGTATGTCTCTTTAGTGACTAACCCTGGCAGCTGCTCTCTCTGTGCAGGCTGTGCAGGATCTCCTGGTCCTCTTTGGTCTGGTAGCTGTATTCCTCCAGGTAAGCTGCTCTGTTGTTGGCATTCTGGGCCAACATCAGCTGGATGTCCCCACACAGAGACAGGCACTGGCTGTGAAACTGCAGCACTTGCGGGTGCGGTGTACCACTCACTGAACAATAGGCATCTGGAGGAAACGGTAGAAGAGGAACGAAGCAAGAGAAAGATAACTTTAACTATAAGTTTGAAATCTGCATCGGTAATTGCGGCTGGCAAAAATCACACTCATTTCAGCAACAGTCTTTGAAAAAAAAAACATTAAAAAGCAATAACTATCCTAACGTCGTATAACAGAATTAAGAAAACTCACCGTAACACTGCAGAGATAGCTTGATGTAGCGCAGGGCTCGCCCGTACTTCAGCAGGTTGGTGGCTGCGTCAGACAGGACGTAGTAGGCCTTGGACGCTTTGAGGAAGAGCTGCAGCTTCATGCGGTGCTGCCACGAGCAGGGGATCATCCCTGAGCGGGTCGGGTGCTTCTGATCCACCTGCAACGTCCTCGCTGGTGACACACACACACAAATGTTGGAAGACCAGGAGATAGACACATGAAGGTTTGTTTCATGATCTGGTATTATATCAATTACCCTTTGAAATAAGGACGGTAGACTGACCTCTTTCCAGAAGGAGAGAGATGCCTTGCTCAGCAGCGCAGGCTCCGATTGCACTTCTGTCCTCATATTTAAGAGGGATGGGGGTGTTGGGGTCTGCAGCTGGGAGATCACTCTCCTTCTTGATGGTGCCATCCACTGCTTTTAGCCCCTGTGTGGTGTTTTACAGTTAGCGACACAGTAGCTGACACACGTCTTGGGACACATCACATTATTAGCATTGTATGAATATTGAACATAAATATCATGCAGAGACTCGCCTTTAGCACGTAGCTCAGGACGTGTCTGCATCTTTCCTCCTTGTCTTGAGAAACGGGGAAGACACCGCTTGGCTGCAGGGGATCAAAAATTTATGTTTTGGTGTTTATGTACAACATATTTATCAGTATATTCCACACTGTCCCCTCTGGTCTGTGTAAAAAAAAAAAGAAAAACACATTTGAAGAGGCACTCACTCTGATCTGGTGAGTGGATTTGTATTTCTCCGGGACGGACAGCTCCCCTACAGAGCGGATCACAGCCACAGCTTTACTGTCGTCCTGTGGGCTGGAGCCGGAGCTGTAGGAACCGTTCTCGTCACTGTCCTCCGTCAGCTCCTCTTCCTCCTCTTCCTCCCTATCTTCGTCGCTGTAGCTGTCCTCCGATCCGCCGGCCCGCAGCGACTCCCCTCCGTCTTCTTCCGGAGCCTCGTCCAGCTGGAACAGCTCTGACAGCATGTAGTGGGCGGAGGCGATGATCTGAACAGACAGGAGATGGAGGAGATCGGGACTGGAGTCAGGTTACATCAAATCTGAGCTATGGCATTCTCAAATTAGGACAAGTGGTTTCACTTTTTACTTTCCCGATGTCTTAATATCAATTTAAGATATTGATATCTTATCTTATCAGGCTGTATGATGACTAATGTTGTTTCTCTGTTTGACTTTTCTACCCATCTATCATTTTACCTGGCAGTTCATCTTTTAAATTCAGGGTCGGCGTTTGAATGCAGTCCAGGACTTTTGTTGCACATCAAGTCTGTCCTACTTTCTAATAAATGTAATCTTTGAAATAAGGATGGGTATATTTGTTTTTAAATCCCTGCTTACCTGCGGGTGCCTCTCCTCATCCATAAGTTTGACGCAGTTTAAGAGCAGAGTCCTGATGGTGCCGTAGTGCTTTCTGTTTTGCCTCGCCTTCAGCATCAAGTTGCTGGCAACTCTGCACCCAAAAAACAGAAACAGAAAATTGAACTCATTACAGTTTTGCACACTTTCATTGTTAATTATGTCCGATTTAAGCATAACTCATTTGCAAACAATATCTGTACAACCAACTTGACAATGGCTAATTTAATCTCGTACCATTTTAAGTAATTTCTTTTTTAAATATTAAACAGCACAATACTCACAATACTTTTTAAAGACCTAATTCGGTCTTCTTAACCAAATATTATAAATTATAAATATTACAAATAATAAGCTCATAACAATACATATTCTATCTAAATTATGAAATGTCAAAAGCTATTTTTGGATAGTAAAAATGTATTAAAAACTATTCATCCCTTGACTTCAGCTCCTGAAATGTAATGACCTTCACAGTTTTGAAAGCTGCATGAATTTTGATGCACAAAGATGCTCCTGAGACTTACCTGTATAGTAACACTGCCACAGGGAGAGTGAAGGGATTCTGACATTTCTCCTCTTCTGCCTCCTCACACAGAGTAGTGAGATCATACAGCTTCACGATGTCACTCCCACTAGCTGTGGATTCAAGAAATAACATTAGAAAATGTCAAGATAAGCACAGACTTAAGACTTCCTGTTGACTTATCTCCCACCTTTGAAGAGCCAGTAGGTGTGGCCCTCTTTGGTGCAGTTGGACTTGAGGAAGGAGAGGATATTTTGGGCGATGTCTTTTACCACCCTCGTGGAGAAATTTGAATTCTCCAGATGAGGAATGTCCTCTGTTTTTATCATCTCATATTTCTGCAGAAAGAAAACATAATTAGTTATTTAATTTTAATTATTAAAAACAATGCAATGCCATCACTTAACTGTGGAAATCAATAAACCGATAATAATAATTCTTATTGCAATACTGGACTAACGTAAACAGTAATTTACCTGAACAATGCCATTGACGTGAAAGCACATGACAAGCTCCGGGACATTACACATCAGATTGTCGAGCCAGTAGTCAATACCTGTCAGGATGTTGATTGGTTTGTTGTTGTCCCTGAAAAACACATTAAGAAGGTCAGATGTAAGATTCAATTCTGATGAGGTTGCATCATCCAATATTACATTTCTGGTTCACCTTCTAGGATCAGATAAACTCAAAACTATGCCATTATATTTACAGAATAGTTTGCATTATCTTGCTGACATCTAACATAAGACCCCAACAGAAGTGCAATGCAATTCATATTACATGATTGAATAATCATTTACTCTCTAAATGAGTTGTAATTTCAGAACCTTAATGGAAGCAAAAGGTTTAAAATTCCAACCTGAGTCTCAGACTGACGGCAGGATAGCGACCACCTCCGAAAATAGGCATGTTGGACCCAACCAACATGTGGATATCTTCAAATGTCCACATTATGTTTCGCACAAAGTCGTTCCTTAAACCCTGTCAAAAGAAACGTCAAAGAGAACGCAGACATTAGCGATAAGCCTCCAACTGTAGTGGTAAACCATTAAGGAGGGCTGAGAGGCTGTATTACCTGGCTGTTCTCCCCTTCGTCGAAGAGCATCGGGAGGTTTTGCTCTTTGGGTACTGAAGTCACCTGGCCCAGACCAAAATTGCTGTCCATAGAGACACTTTCCTGCACATTAAATAGTAGCAATACTGTCAGTGCAACCAAAACCACTCACACACGTAAGCTTAGCAGTTACCCAAGAGCTGCTCTAATCTAAAAACACTTGTTTCTAAAACATTTAATTTCACTACATACTTCAAGTTGATTGGCTACAGCACACAGGATTGATTTCTAATCAGGAAGAAATTCCCATAATTTCTAAAGTAACACTGCCCCATTGGAGACTACTAAATAACGGTCAAAGTGCTAAAACACTCTACCTGCTTGGGAGCATCTGATTCTTCGGTATCAGACGCTGCGCTGGTGAAGGCGGTGGGCCATGAGGAGCTGTACTCCTCTGCCTCATTCTCCTCCTCCGCTACATCCGGGTTGTCTGGTACAGGCTCTGCAGCCCCATCACCGTTTATACTGCGAACACAGAAGATGTTATCGGATAAGACTGGGAAAGATGCAGCTTAAAATAAAAGTGTAGCCTAACTCCCACTGCAAACCCTACTTGTTTGTTTTAATTCAAGTAACATAAAGTACCAACCTGTAGTAGAGGAACTTTGACAGGATGGCTTTCTGATACCAGTGCTCTTTACTCTTCTTTTTCCTCTGCCACTTCTGATCTATTAGTCGCTGGTAAAACTCTTTTAGCCACGTCCAATCTCCTGTCTACAACGCACACACAAAACAGGGATTTAAACCACATGCTTAAAAGATACTGTCATAAGGACTTTCCTTGACTTGGAAAAAGTCTGGAGTCCCTGCCGTACCTGAGAGGATCGCATGAAGAGCTCTTGAATGTCCAGCTCATCCAAAAGCAACGTCCTCCCCACGCGGTGAACAGCCATACTGACGTGGGACTTGCTGTAGGGAATTTTCAGAAGCTTCTTGATGTTCTGAATGTGACAAAAAACAGTGTTAACCTCCGGTGTATGATCATGATTCAGAAACAAGGAGAGAAATCTGAGCTTTGTAAGAGTTCCACAAACCTCTGAGTCTGATACCACGTCGACATCATCTCCGATGCAATCAATGAATTCGTAAGCCATCCCAAAACTGCAAAAGAATAGAAAGAGGAACTTGTTTACTTCATAGTGTTTGTGAATGGTGGTACGGATTAGGGTCAGTCTAATTAACGATTTATGGTAATTGCTGGCGATTAGTATGGCAAATTCTGTTTCAAATATGTTTTTTTCTAACATCCATTCATTACAGAAGTCCATTAAACACTGCGCCTAAGATGGATAAACCAGTGAGTATTAGTGAGCAGAGCACAGAGTATGATTCTCTTAGCCACTAATACAAACTTTGACTGAAACTTTGAATGTGTTTACAAGCCTTTAGGTTTTAACATACATAATGTTCTTTATCCAATCCAAACAATAACAGTTAAGTGTGTTTTGAATTCAAAGTGTGATCATTTACAGTCACAGCTTAAAAAAACAACCTAACAAGGTTTTTATAATATTTAGGTCACCTTTATTTATATACATGGGGCGACCTAAATATTAGAAATACCTCACAGTATAGTGAAAAACAATTCAACAGCACAGGGAGCTACAGACTCCAAAATGGCCACAAGGTTGAATCAATAGTTTGAGCTAGGTTAGTACAGTTAAACACATTTTAGTGTCCACGGTCATGTGTTTAGGAGGTATTTGTGAAGGCTTTAACATTACAATACATATTAAATTCCCAACATGTAGGTGTGTCTGTAGACTGGCAAGTGCCGCACTCAGTATGTAATGCAAGATCTTGTACACGCCTTACAATTGACAACTAATTAACAACACTTTGCAGATCATGTATCGGTGATATATCTCATATCCTGTGTCATCAGTACTGTGAGAGATTGTTTTGTTGTTTATATGATTGGTCCCATCACTATAGGCAAAGACAGTAGGCCTACTGGTTAAAGAGACAGTTAACTGTCCTAAACTTAAAATGTCCTAAATATTTGGAACTTTTACTCCCTAACATTTATTTAAATGCTGAAGGTACTGTTAACTTTGTAGGTTAAGATTTTAAAGTTTTTTAATATTTAATATTATTTGAATGCACCAACAAAACACAAAACGGCCACATATTTTTTGTGGAATATCTACTTTGTCACTTTAATATTTTAAGATGCATCATTGTTGTGTATTGTTGTGCATGATGTTATGTCTTATATGCCACAGCCTAAGACACATTTCCACTTTATGCTAATCGAATGGACAATTTAGTCATACGAGTCTGAATGTGTGCTGCTAAGGTTTTTAAAGTTTTTTCTAAAGATCTTTAGACACTCCTTACAATTGACAACTATTTAACAACACTTTGCAGATCATATATCGGTGATATATCTCATATCCTGTGTCATCAGTACTGTGAGAGATTGTTTTGTTGTTTATATGATTGGTCCCATCACTATAGGCAAAGACAGTAGGCCTACTGGTTAAAGAGACAGTTATCTGTTCTAATCTAGTCTAACTTAAAATGTCCTAAATATTTGGAACTTGTACTCCCTAACATTTATTTAAATGCTGAAGGTACTGTTAACTTTGTAGGTTAAGATTTTAAGTTTTTTAATATTTAATATTATTTGAATTATTGAGTTTGAATTTGTGCTGCTAAGTTTTTATCTAAAAAAAAATCTTGTATATCTCATATCCTGTGTCATCAGGACTGTGAGAGATTATTTTGTTGTTTATATGAATGGTCCCATCACTATAGGGCCTATAGTGATGGGACCATTCATTTAACCATGGCCTACTGTCTTTGCCTATAGTATAGGCAAAGACAGTAGGCCTACTGGTTAAAGAGACAGTTATTTAGCACTACTCCCTTTATCCCTCTATCTTTATTTTGTTGTGTAGTATGTGTATTTATTGTCTGTGTCTGTGTAGTTGTATAGTATGTGTATTTATTGTCTGTGTAGTTGTATAGTATGTGTATTTATTGTCTGTGTCTGTGTAGTTGTATAGTATATGTATTTATTGTCTGTGTAGTTGTATAGTATGTGTATTTATTGTCTGTGTCTGTGTAGTTGTATAGTATGTGTAGTTATTGTCTGTCTGTGTAGTTGAGCTGCTGCAACACTTGAATTTCCCCCATGGGGATCAATAAAGGAATATAATTAATAATTTATTAAGGCAGTTTCACACTAGATTAAAACAATACATATCAGATGTAGTCATGATATCATACCTGGAGAAGGGCTTGCTCTTGCTGCTGGACCCTAATATGGTGGTGCCAGCGCTGCCCAGCTGGGGGTTTTCCCTCAGCCAGTTGGCAGGAGGCAGCTTCAGGTCGGTCTTCTCCTGCAGCAGGGCATAGCTGGCCGGAGGTGGGGCGGCTGAGTACTTGACCACGGCCCGGCTCTTGATCTCACTGGTGCCTGTGCACACGGAGTCCTTCAGGACAACAGAGCAGAGTCAGCCTGGTGCTTATGCATTAACATTTATAGTTAGTTTGAAGTCAAATATAAGCTACTCACATGTTTGCTGCTCTCTCCTGCGCAGGTAGAGCCACTGCCATCTTCTTTAGCGTTATCCTGAGGGATCCCAGGCTCTCTGTCCCCAGATGATGCGCTCATACTGGACAAACACTGGCGATGATGTTCTAACAACCAGACAACCTGCCCATGACTTGTACAGCCTCTGTGTTAACTGTTGTAGTGTTTAGCCCTTGTTGCAGAAGTTAAGTGTACAAGCCTGCAGCTCTTCCTCTTTCTCTTCCTATCACCAGTCAGTCTGTTGTTGTCAGAGCACACGTTTTTTGCCAATAGTAACAACTTCCGGGTTCACGGTAAGACAAACTCCAAAATTCATCTTTTTTATTATTTAGACAGTCAGAATTACTGCAGATTTAATGTGAACAAATAAACAGTTTTAAAGGTAGATTTTTAGCTTATATTAAGGAAAATATTTCAGTTAATGCGACTTTTTGAGAAAAATGTATGAACCGGAAGTACTTTCAGAGCTGCTGACCGAGTCTTTCTAGAAACATTGAGCGCTTTCTATTCTGTTCTGGTGTATTTTATTCTGAAAGGTACTCATGTTTCAACCCAACATGTATCTAATAACTGATAAGTTTAATGTTATGTGTGTGTTAATATGTATTTTACAGTCAAATGGTGTCAGCAAACATTTTATTTAATTTGTCATATCATTTCTGCGTGAGTTTGGTAAATTATTTATTTAACAGAGCTTGTTTATTTGGAAAATGTAATAAATATTTAATAAGAAGAATATAGGTTGGCTATTAAAAAGCAAAAAGTTAAGTATCAAAAGTGCATAACTCACATCCCTGTCAAAACATCATATTATATTATATTATATTATATTATATTATATTATATTATATTATATTATATTATATTATATTCAGTGGTGGATGAAGTAGTGAGATATTTTGTTTATGTAGGAGTAGCCGAATCAGGATGTAAAAACAGTAAAACAAGTAAAACAAATGCAATCATAGTTTTACTTAAAAAAAACAACTTTAAAAACCTTAGCAGCACAAATTCAGACTCATATAACTAAATTGTCCATTCGATTTGCATGGAGTGGAAATGTGTCTTAGGCTGTGGCATATAAGACAAAACATCATGCACAACAATGATGCATCTTAAAATATTAAAGTGACCAAGTGACAAAGTAGATATTCCAAAGTCAAAAAAGATGTTTTGTGTTTTGTTGTTGGTGCATTCAAATAATATTAAATATGTAATGTAATGTAATGTAAATCTTAACCTACAAAGTTAACAGTACCTTCAGCATTTAAAGAAATGTTAGGGAGTTAAAGTTCCAAATACTTAATATTTTTAAATGTAAATTAGATAAGATGTGATATTATATTTCATGATATCATATATCATATATCATATATCATATCACATATAGGCAGGGGACAGGTGAATGGTCAGAATATATAATGCAGGGGGTGTGAAGCAGCTGACTGGCTGAACAGGGAGGAGCTGGGGAACTTTCCTTCAGGCTTTTCATTCCTGTGCAGACGGTCAGGCTGAACATGTTAAAGCTAATATAGTCCTCGACCACAAACAAGTGGCAGCGAGAGACGTATTAAACCCGCCGCTACGGGACATTGTGTTGGGATCAGGTGACAAATTCGTTTTTATTACAATGGCAAGCTGGAAGAATCACGTGCGTGCTGGACTGCAGCAGAGAGACCAACATGAGAAACTCCCGTTCATCGGCGTCTTCACAAGCTGTAAGATTATTTTATTTTATTTACATTTTCATCTTCAACTATAGTCTTTGTACTGATGATGTCATCAGTGTCTCAGTCTGAGGAAATGTGCTTGTTTTCTTTTAGTGTCTCGGATGGAGGAGCGTTTTGAAATTCGCAAAGACATTTTGGATGATGTTCAGTCCAAGAGGTCAGAAAAGTAGAATTTAACTAAACTAACTTTTGGCCTTTCTGTTGATCTGATTGCAAAAAAAACCAAAAAACTTGATGTTTGTTATTGTTATTTTAATTTAAAAATTACTGTTTTTATTTATTCAGTTTAGAAAGAGGTGGATTTGAAGTTGGGAAAAACGTCAGACTCCTTCAACTCCAACTGAGAGAGAGTGAACACCTTGAAGAAAAGGTGGGTGAATGATAAACACCTTAACATCTGCCTCCAACTGCTATCATTTCACTATGTAAGCAGGAGCAGTTTGCACATATATTTGTTTTAAACCTCAGGCAGGCGTCTGATAATTAGAATGAACATTAATAATGATTGGTGTTTGCAGGGCAGACAGTGACCTTTTGAACTGGTTTGGTCCTCACTTTATCCATCATTCAATCAATTAATCCTTTTGCTTTTTGTGTCCCCAGCTGTCTCAGACTGTCTCTGACCTGACCACCGTCCTACACCTGAAAGAGGCTGAACTGCAGTACTGGCAGTCACGGTAATTTCAAGTTTTTAACTAAAGCCATCACAATGTTTTTCTCCCTGCTTCTCTGAACAAAACTGAGTATATTAACAAGAGATAAATGAACTCTGGGTGCTAGGCCTATTGGTTGTTGGGTCGCAATTTGGCACTGTACGGAAATGATTGGTGATATATAATGTGTAACAGCTTTTTTTTTTTTTTAAAAGGAAAATGTTTTTTTGACATAAATATACCGTCTTGATATATTGTGGGGGGTATTAAGGAGTGGGTCCAAGCAATAAATTAACCACACAAGGGAGGGCCTTCCTTTTTAACAAAATGAAATAATATGATTCATCCTCCCTTCTAAAAACCAATCAGTTCTCTACACTCCCTGACATTATAGCCACCTATCAGACATAGTGGAGCAAGTTGGAGAAATGCTGAATTTACAAGTATTTTGTCAACGTTATTTTCAAAGAATACCTTTCCATAACTGCTGTATATGTTACATAGTAAATAAAATAATGTTAATATGGTCAGTTTGAGCATATAATGAAGGTACATATTGATATAGTTGTTCCAGTGCTGTATTTGATAATCAACCGGTTAAAATCATAAACAAAAACTTTGATGAAGAAGCATAAATCTGTTCTTCAGTAGTAGTAAATCCTCTTGTAATCCAAAATCCAACATCTAAACGTTTGAAGTAACAATACACCGAGGTGATCAAAGGTACAGAAAATCACAACTTCATAGTTCATTTTTCTGTTTCAGTGTGTCCCACTACCATAAAGAGGCACTTACCCTGGCAAAAGGGAGTAACAGCCTGAAGGCGACCCTTTCAGGATTCGAGTACACCATCGAGTGTCAATCCAAAGAGTTGGCAGCCCTGCGTGTGGAACAGAAAGGACTACATGAGGCATTGGCACAGACTTGGAGAGAGAAAGAAGAACTTCTGGAGCGATGGATGCAGGAGAAGAGGGAGGAAGCAGACCGGTTGAATAAATACAACTACACACAGGATAGGTAAGCCGGTGTGATCTCTTTGTGGCTCAAACACAAGAATGAACTCACTTTGAATGATAACATAAACACAGTTTTGGAGATTTTAAGTTGTCACTGATTACTGCTTTTCACCAGATGGCAACGTTTGGCACAACAGCTGAAGAAGCACCTCCATAGAGAGATGAAAAAGGAGTATGTTCCCATAGTGACGAGCTCTAGTGGTGGTGAAACTGAAACGCCTACATCAGCCATTCAGAGTAAGAATCAGCATTCTCTTCAAAATATAAATGCATAATGTAGTAGGTGCAATCAAATGGCTGCTTCTTAATTTAAAACCATTAGTTCACCTCAGCGCTGCACACACACCGACCCTCGTGGGCATCGAGAGCCTTCATCAAGAGCATCTTTGTGACCTTCTTAATTAAGAGGGTCTAGTTGATGAGGTCAAGACAATGTTGCTGTGATCAACAAAGCACTAATGGCGCTGATAAGGGCCCATTTAGCCTCCATCAAATAACTCAGTGGGCATGTAGGGAATAATACCAGAAGTCAGCTCAAAGCCAATCAGCCAAGTGACTATTAAGTGCCTCATATTCATATAAAGTATACCCACGTCCAGTACCTTCACTTTGTTGTGACTTTTACTTTAGTATTGGACCTGGACAAAGACTATGAAATGATGATTATGGGGAACTGAACTGTTAGACATGACAAGACATAAAAACGTAGACATGGTCGGTAAGTTTACAGCGTGATTCCAGTATGTTTAGACTTGATATACTTTAATTTGACTCCTTCCAGGCCAATAAAAAATACATAAATAAAGAACCAGGGCTAGGTATCGATATGGGTGATTACACAATGACTTGGCCCAAGATTATACTGTATATTGAACATAACATAAAACATGTAATTTATCCTGTTTGTTGTTCTCATCTTGTCCTCAGGGATCAATAATACAACAGATATACATCAGGGACACTGAGTCCACAACTACGTCTCAGGGTTAGCAGAAGTCTAATATTCCCATTGGATCCTGGAGAAGACAGTTCTCAGCACAAAGGTTACCTCTCTTTACATTTCCCCATTTCTCTAATCTCCATTTGAGTGCAGTTGAAAAACTATTTGCCCATATTTGAGGCCAGAAAGATGACTACAGAGCAACCCTTTGAAACTATGTGTTGGTTTCCTATCTGTTGTTTTGAATAACCTAAAGATTTTTATTCAAAGATCCACCCTAGTCTCTAAATATATTGTTTACTTTAATTTCTACATTTGCTGCTGTAACATAAATCCCCCTTTTCCATAATGTCGATTATCACTCCAGTTAACTTATCACATCTGGACTTTGTCCTGATTCACACCCCTCACTGAATAATTTTAAAAATCCTTCCACTCGTACCATCTGAGGTGATAAACCACCTCTCTTCATCTAGTTCACATCTTTTAAACTGCAGAAGCTTGTGTTGTTTTACAGTCAGGACTCGTATTAGTGGCTGTGTGTCTCTTTCAACTCTTAACTAATGTTTATTTGTAAAAAAAAAAAAAAAAAATCCTGTGAATCATTTGTATTTCCTAGGTCAAACTGCATTTGAAAATAATTTTATATATGAACATATTTTGAAAATGTAGTTTGAATAATTAACATTTCTTATTAACATGGAAAAAAAACTATCCCATTTGAATATGTCATTTTATATGAGTATATATTGGGGTTTTTTTCTAAATCCAGTGTTGTAAAAAATAAAGTCAATTATATGCAAATTTTGTTTTTGTCATCCATCAGAGAAACCTTTCGTGGTTGAAATCAAATGCCTTCGCCTTGTACATCTGAGACACGAATAAATATTTGCAAATGTGTCTTCAGTTGCAGAACTGTAGAGCTCCTCAATAAAGGCTTTCCGTCTAATAACTGATTTATATTCAGAGAAAAAAAAAAAGACCAGAAAATTAAAATTGTACATTTAAAATTAAATATTTAACAGTTATTTTTTGTATTTTCTTCTACTGTTCGAATTCCAGTTCCACATCTCCATGGCAAAATGAGATCAAATTTCAGGGTGCCTGTGCATGCAGCAGCATGTTTCCATGGTCACCAGTCTGTTTGCATTAGTTGTTAAGTTGGACAGTGTGCGTGAGTGTGCTGTGTTAGTGAAACTACTCTCAAACTGTATTAAAATGGTAAAAGGCGGAAAGCGATATTCTTCAATGAGCAATGATGGCAAATGGGTAAGAAATTCTTCTTCATTTCAACACATAATCATCTCATTACAAATCACAACATTTAAAACCTGGCTGTGTAATAAGCTTTTCTTTCATTTATTTCTCAGTTTGCTCATCCAGTATCACCAGAAAATGAGATGAGGACTCGGGAACTTTGTACAAGCACTGGGATCATGCTGACTCAGGTTCAATCATCATTGCCTCATGCTTTGAACATCGAGCGCTATCCTAAATGGAAAACTCAGCAGGTGTGTATGTAAAGTAGATAATAGTGTTTGTTTTCACGTCTATGGCCCAGGGCTTTTAACGACTCCTGTGCACTTCTGCAAAGAAAGAAACTGCCTCTCATTTTATCCCGTTCCACTGCATTCTGTTATATCATACTAGAAAAAACACTTTTTTTTAACAGAAATCCAGAGAATATCCATTCTCCGACCATGACAACAAGCTTGCTTTAAAAGACAACATCTCTGTCTTCACTCATGTGAGTATAAACAGAAATACAGGCCATTATAAAATGTTCTCATCCATCACCACATTGTACTTTGAAAGGAAACCATATCTCTTGTATGTTGGTATACATCAGGGTGTAGGGCGCAAGAAGTGTCTTGATGATTACATACAGCAAAACTCCCACTTCTGCTTGTGCCACGATGGAGCTTACGGCAGCCCTGACGGGAACATCACGGTCCACCAGACTGACTTTACGATGAAGCAGGCTGTTAATGTTCCAACCAACACCAGGCGGTTTCCCCGCAACCACAAGCTGAAGTCTGCAGAGGCAGCTTTGTCGCAAGCAGGGGAGAAATTCTTGTGGTTTGGACAACTCAACTCCAAGCACTCAGACACCCTGCAGGTGCTAGCAGCTACCAACTGCTCACCATCCAAGGCATAAGAAAGCGATAGATGGCTCTTTCAGTTGGCTGTCAAATAAAGAACGGAATTAGAAACATGAGATAGCATTTTCTCTTGCTTTTAGAGCTCTGGAGTATTTGATGCACTAACAGTATATCATTAGTGCATCTTATCATATGTATGATTATATTAAAGTGCACTTGAAAATGTTATTTTGAGACATATAGCATCATAATAGCATCTCATCTTAGACCTTCCCTGTCTGGTCAATGCTTTTGTTAAAAGTTTCTGTTAAAAAATGGATACCTTAAACTCATTCTGCAATGATATTGTCTGTTTTTTTTATTTTTATTTACTGACTTTTCAGCTGTTTTTAAATGTTGAATAGTGGCCTGAATATCATGGTAGGTAAACTGAACTTCATGTCTGAAATCTGTTGAGGGCCCTGTTAAAATATACTTAATAACATTTCAAGTATTAAATGTATATTAATAAATAAAAAAACTGCATAAACAAAGTGAAATCTTAAAAGAATCTGGAATTATTGCTAAAAAGGGTACTTGAAGCATTGCAATTTTATAACATTTTCAGACTTGTACAGAATACATTTTACTTTTAAGCCAAAACCAAATGCCTATATTACCCACAATGCAACCTGACCACATAAAGCTTAGTCAGAGATTTTGGTGTGTTAAGCTGGTCGCAGCCAATGCAGCCTGGAGCTTAATAATAGCACATTTAGACCTGAACTTTCACCTTCATGGAACTTTTTTAAGTGAGAAAAGAGAAACAATGAAAATGTACTTAATGGAACTGTCTAAACATAATCATAGGTGTTCATGATTGTATTTATATCTGTGACCATTGTTGGGCCTTGTGAGACTGTTGGTAGTTCACAGTTTCACCAGCAGAGGGCAGCAGGTCTGCATGCGTCATCAGTTGGCCTGATAATCCACTGAGTTCTTCAATAACCAACTTGTGTGAGAAATGTAATAACCAAAACCCCTGTGTAATGTGTATGCTCTGGAGAAAATGTGAGAGGGGGGGGAATAATTAGAAAAATAATCCAGCTATTCTTGTTCAATGCATATCAATATGAAGACATTAATTTAGAGCATGTTAAACAAATTAGCTTGATTTGAGTCATGATGCATGGGTTTGTTTCACCCGTGGGGATGAAAGAGATGGATATCTGTGTGTGTGTGTGTGTGTGTGTGTGTGTGTGTGTGTGTGTGTGTGTGTGTGTGTGTGTGTCTTCTATATAGGAGAGGACAAAGCGTGGGAGAATAACAGAGAATACGGCTCAAAGAAAGGCACTTAAGTGAAGAGCATCCCCGACCACTTTCTCCAGTAGCTGATGTTTTCTCCAGATTACGTTCTGACCAGCTGCTTTCTTTCTTTAAGGACCCACCAGGGAGATGGGTTTTTCTCACAGGCTTTGTTTCAGCTGTATTAATTAGCTGATCGACACACGGCACCAACCATGGAGGAGTTTGTTTCACTTTGAAAAGGTGACATACATCTCATGTTTTTTTTTTTATGTAGCAAGAAAAAAAGATTGGAGACATCCATTTGGAGCCGCTGTCCCTTTGTGTTTTAACCTTAAGATTATCTCACATGTTGCTGCCAAAAAAAACAGATTCCTTGATGGAGGTGCACACCGCGCTGCAGGGCGAGGGGTTTGTAATGATCAAACCTTTGATAAAACAGAAAAAAACAGGTGCACTATTTTAACACTATCTTTGCCATGACACTGAAACAGAAATCTACAGTAGCCTACTATAGATGTTAACCTTTTTTTTATATATATCTTACTCCAATAAATCTAAAAGAAGAGTGGTATTGACAAGAAGGAAAGAAGTGTTTATTAATGAAGTTGTGTTTGACAGATAGTTCTGTCTGGTCTTGACTGATTGTCTGCCACCTCTGTCCCTGTGGGTGCAGTTCTTGCAGCCGTTGCTTCAGACTTGCTGCAACTTGAACAACTCCTCCGCACGGAAGCCACCAACACTTCATAATCAGAAACTCTCATTAGCTCTGTCAGAACAGCGGCAAGGGTTTAAATACTTCACAGGGGAGAGGAGAGCAGGCTGAAATTGCGTATCAATCATTAGTCAGTATGTGGTTAGGTGTAACGTATGTGCCACGTAAGGCCATATATATGTATATCATGTAGAGGCAAAACTGCAAGTATATGTAAATACAGCTGCTTGGTGGAATATCAAACCTTGTCCCAAGGACAAAAGACACATCTCAGTAAACAAGCATTCAACCACCAAAGCCTTGCACTTCATGAATATTAAATCAGACACTTTGAATCCTACCTCTTTGGTGTTAGGAGGCCCTAGTCTGGATTCTTACCATTCACTGTGATTTATTCGCAGGTGCATGTGTCTCTTTGATGTGTTGTGTTGAGAGGTTTTGCACCTGTTAGAGGAAAAAAAAAGCTTTGAAAACAAGAGGTGGATTTGCCAGACAGTCAAAATGACAGCAACAGAAGTGTGTGTGTGTGTGTGTGTGTGTGTGTGTGTGTGTGTGTGTGTGTGTGTGTGTGTGTGTGTGTGTGTGTGTGTGTGTGTGTGTGTATGTATGTATGTGTGTGCTTTCTATTCAAAAAAAGGCTGCTGTGCTGTTTTGACATACTCTGTTGTACGCACTGCAAAATCATTTTTTGTCAAACAAAATCTATCTTTTTTTGTTATTGTCTAGTTTCAGTTTTTGGCATCTGTTCTGACACTATGACGATGTGTGTTTTGCATTTTGTCTATTACCTATTCATTAAAGATGTGACTTGAAAAGAGGGTTGCCATGGAGATGTTTCGGTTTAATCACATATTTCGTATATTTCTTTCTGTTTATTCTTTTGCCAATTATAATTAATGTCTAACTTCCCCCGATTCTTAAGATGTTTTCTCTCTCTTCTTATATTCTTTTTAATAAGGTGTCAAGGCTCACAGTAGGATTCTTTCTTTTGCATCCTTTGCAAATACCAACTGCAAAGAGTTGACTCCCTTGGCTGGGTTAAACTACACAACTCTAAGGCTCCTTCCAATCCCCTGTCAGTCATTCCAGCTTTCAGTACTTACAATTCCCTGGCAGTCTCCTTTTTTTCAGGCAGCCAGTTGGTGAGTGTCCCCCCCGGCAGCCTAGTGGTCCTTGTTCCAGTAATGGTCAGGGGCCCTCCAGAGTCTGAGGGTGGTGATAAAGGTGGCTGGCTATCTTATTTCCACAGAGGACAAGATAACATCGTGAGAACATTCCCATCACTCGAGGAGTTTGTTCAGTGGAGATAAGAGCTCCCCAGCTAAGCTCTGTGGTTGTGTACTTTTGTGTGTCTTTGCACTGTGCATGTGTGTTTAAATGGAGTACTTTGGAGCTTGTTAGCTGCAGTCCTGCTCCCCATGTCGTAGCTGTGAGGTCCACGGTCCTGACATCATGGCACCGAGCAGAGCTGCAGAAATACCGGCCTCAGAAGATCAGACCTCTCCTCGCAATACATCACACTCCTCCGTGTATTCTTCAAACCTCCGACACAGTTTGCATGCTAATTTGTGTGTAGGTGGTGAGGTATAATTACATTAGGCTGGTTGTAAACACAGACGTACTAACAGTAGTCTGTTTAAGTACCTCGCCCTCAAGGGAACAATAAAGTAGTTTATGCAAGGATGGATGAATTTGTCATCCATATATCAAATTAAGGAAATTGTATTCGAGACTGTGTCAGTTTGCAAGCATGGCTGATGTAGCTGTGATTTAACAGCAACATTGTGCTAAATAAGAGTGGAAACATTTTCATTTAAGTCCTTGAAGGTGAAATTAGATATTTGCTAAGTCCTTTTCAAGCAGAATCAGCTTTTTAAATTCCTGATCTTGTGTGTTGTTGTATGTTTGGAGTAAGGGCCAACAATGCAGAGGCAACCTTTAGCTGACATGATTGGACGATTCTATCCTCTGCTCGGAAACACACTTCTTAGCTCAAATAGAGGCTCAGTTTGGGTTGCCACGTTTGTATAATATTACCAAGTATTTCATCACTACTTATGAGGCCCCACCTCTTAGTTTCATCTAGTCTGCTGCTCCTTCATAACCTCAGCATCACAGCATTGGAAAAATGTAATTTGCAGATCAGCAACCCGACCAACACCCCCAACAGAATCTGCTTCTTTACACTTTCTTAACTTGATGTGAAGATGTGTAAACCGATGGGTATTTCAACAAATGAAGTTAGTCACATTTCAGATGGTCTTTTTAATGGAGGAGACAAATTCTGTTTCCTTCAGTTTATATTTTCTGTGCTCACAGTATAGAGAATGTTGTTGTTGTTGTTTTTCGTGAACTTCCTGCTTTCACCTCTGTTACATACCGTACATACAGTTCAGCCTTGGCAACAGCTTAAACATCTCACATAAGCATTCACAGTATTCTATTTCCTGCTGTAGGAGGAAGCAAAAACCCTCCAAAGACCTCACAACAACTCTAATTAACTGTTTTCCCACTTATTCTCCAGTCAAAGGGGTAAACCTGCTTCATTTGCATTCTGTTGGAGGCATAAATATAAGCCAATGACGGCATCCATGTGTCTTTTAAAGGCTGCTTTGAGTGTGTCAGAGGCCTTAATGTGGTGGAACATAATTAGATGTGAGTGTGGTCAGAGTGGTATTGTGTAGCTTTGTTTGAATCATATTATGCCATCTCAAAAGACATTCTGCTGCTGCACTGTATATGTGCACTTAGTGGAGGAGGTACAATGGCACACTCTTAACTATCTGACATCATTATCAAATGTAAATTACACTCCAGTGAGTTTCTCATTACAATATCCCATATGTAGCTGGTGTCATAAGTTGTTTAATTATCAATTTAACATTATCTCCACTTTTGGCTGCTGATAATGAGTGCTCTGGTAGTGATGTTGAAGTAAAATTAGCTGTGCCCCCTTTCGTTAAGACTTAGAAAACATGTGAAATTAAAATGTTTATCTAAAATCATAACAGATGTCACTCCAGAGGTAGCTGGTTTATCCACTGAGACATATACAAGGTCATTTTGAAGAGAACCAGATTGATTGATGGAATAAAAATGCATGAATGTTCGGACTGAATGAATAAATATATTCAGTTTATTTTGATATTAAAGACTAAAGAAGAATACCTCAGCATTGTAGTACGCATTGAAGACCAAGTAAAAGGACATACTATGCAGTAAGGTGATTTACGCACAAGAGGCTGATTCAAGGTTGCAGTGGAATATGCCTTCAAATGAAGTAAAGAGTGGAGCAGCATAAGAATAACCCGTCTTTAAAGATTAACATAACCCTTGGAGGTGTTATTGTATCCCAGTACCCGAGTCAAGACTCCAGCAGGTGCAGAACAGCTCTCCCTCTCTCTGAGTTACTGCATTAAGTCCCTCAAATTTAGTAGCACAATCATGAGCCTCCCGTTCACTCTCAGGAGTAGAAGAATCGCTTTGCATTTTAAAAAGGTCAAACACTCAGATCTCTGCCAGGAGGAATTGAGGGAAGAAATAATGTCTCTCTGCAGAAATATGCAGTCGCACACTACTGATCCTCTCAAATACCCACTGTACAGTGAAGAGATTAGAGGTGTGTGTGTGTGTGTGTGTTGACTGTCATCCTCCAACAGCTAGTATATAAACAAAGGCAAATCAGAGTATCAAACCCTAATGTTGTGCACATTTTAATAATTTGCAGGACTGTATTGATTTAGTACAACCAGATTCTTAAGCTTGTGACTGGGGTATCATAAAACAAGGGGAACATAGTCATCTAATTTTATTGTTATTTGAACTGTGCAGAGAAAAAAACACAGGAAGGTGATTTACTTAGTGACCTATAGTGAACACATACAAATGATGAGCTTATAATTAGCAAAGACAGCCTTTTGTAGGATTAAAGCTGTAACAATGAAGCCGATTGTGAACTCTTATATTCAAAATGACAACAATATGGGACATATTTACATATGGCTAACAAGTTCAGGAAACTAGCATACAGTATATGTTACATCATGCATGCAATTTTACATCATTTAATAATATACTGCATCATTGACTTGGGCGTTCATCATTAGACTTTAGTGAGTAGGTGACTTTGTGTTTGCTGTTTTATTTATTTGGGAGAAAGGGAGGCCTTCGTCTAAATCAAATTCCGACTTACAACATCACAGCAGTAATTTAAACCGTTTTCTCTGCCTCTTCCTCCCCCGGTCATCCATCCCCTCTGCTGCCATTGAAAACATATGCTTCAGTTGGTGTCCCCTGTTGCCTGGTGTTGGTCTTTGGAGTGTTTGGGTTTATGCCCAGTAGTGGCATTGTGCTGAAGACAAAATGACCACAGGGAAAAATGCACGCAGGCCAGGGCCAAGAGCCCCCCAGGCCTGGGACCACACACACAGTGCACATGATACAGAAAGCTACAGCAAGATATCGAATAGAAGGTATGCATTAATGATTCATCCATTGCTAACGGAGATTTTCTTTGTCTTTGTGGAAAGCTCAATTTAAAGTGTTGGGGGAAAAAAAAATATATGGATTGCATGTTTTAAGCATGACATCAAGGCACAGCTGCAGTTGCTGGGATCTGCACCTGTGGCAGGAAGAGCAGGAATTAAAAAAACATGAAGTTGAGTTCCAAATCTAGCTATGAATCAATGTAGGCTATAAATCTGTCCGTCTGTACAACAGTACAAGTTACAGCCAGGGCCGAAGACAGGATTTTAGACATACAGAGGCCGACTCTCAAGTCCCCCCCAACACAGCAACACCCTCTTCATAAAATATTGATCAGACAGATATCAAGGAGGCTGCAAAGTCTCTTTCATGAAAGAAAAATCTTGAATATAGGTCCATTGAAGGTAATTACCTCAACACACACTGGCACTTTTACTGGCAGAGGATTGTCTCTAACATCCCTTTTTCATAAAAAAAAAAAAGGAAGCTGTTTAAACGTCGCAAAACACGTCTGTCTCTACCTGAGGATGTGTTGTGATCGGTGTGGTGACATTCAAACGTTACCTGTCATTGAAATTATGCTTTTTTTTTTATAAATGTATTTGTTTTTGTATTTAAGTAAATTCTTGAGCACAATTAGGTATAAAATGAAATAGCTTTGTAAATTACTTTAACTTTTTCATTTTATTTAATCTAACCATTTACCAGTAGAGCCCACTAGAGGGCCCTCTGAAGCCCAACAGTGGTAGAGAATAGCTGCTTTAAACTGCTGGAATACTGACTCTGAAAATCATATTAATAAAATAAATAAGAAATCATATGCTACCCACATAAAAGCATTGATAGTTAAGTTTAATCATTTGACCAACAAAACAAAATTGGAAAAGTTTTTGACAGCCTATTTAGTATTGTATTAATCATGTAACCTAAGTGACTGCTTTTGATTGGAGGGTGCTAAAGATATTGATTCACAAATTAATAAAGTTTTAACCAAGACTTGCCTCAAGTTTTAATGCTGTAGCTAAATTCAGTCATTTAGAAGTTAAGTAAAAAGTCTACAAAAATAATAACCAAAACTGTCAAATAAAATAATAAAAATACATGACCTCAGTGTACGGCTCTGGTTATAGAAACCAGCATTTAGTGTACATATCTTTATTGTATTCTCTAAACTTTTTTGCTGAAATAGGCTGACATTTTGAAATGTATTTAAGATCTCAAATTACCCTAAATTAGCGAAAGTCTAAAAGGACAGATATCACAATCATAAATCGCCTTTCTAGAAAATTCCCACTGTCCCATCTCCATCTACTGCAAGTCCCTCGTGTGTGTTCTGCTGTGTGCGCGCGCGGGTCCGCGTGTGTGTGTGTGTGTGTGTGTGTGAAGGAGAAGTGGGCAAAGGCTCCGCCTCACTCAAATACAAAAAAAGGAAAAGCAAACTGATACACACCTCTCAATTCTGGCAGGAGGAAAAGAATAGGAGTGTTTATGAAGCGTATAAGTAAACAGCAGGAGAACCAGGCTCACCGACAGCCGACGACACTTCCCCCCCGTAAAACTACACCGATTCTCAGCGCCGGAGATTGTCCCGTTGCGTTCAGGATTTAAGTTTTTTTTTTTTTTTTTTTTCAATTTTTTTTTATGTCATCTAAAAGGTGGATCATTATCTTTTAAAAAAAAAAAAAAAATCGAAATGCGTAGCCTGCGATGCTATTCCTGGAGCCCCCAAAGCCGACGTTTGAACTCTCAGTAAACATCCACTCGAGGTAGGATTCAAGATTATTGCACAAAAAAAGGTGGTGTAAAAGAAATCTATCTGTGTGTGTGTGTGTGTGTGTGTGTGTGTGTGTGTGTGCGCGCTCCACCGGGGTGTGGAGTTTGAAAGCGATACTCGCGTCGCTGCCCATGTGTCCCCTGCGCCATCGGCAGGGAGGGACAAGAGAGAGAGAGAGAGAGAGAGGCTGGGAGTAGATGTTAGCAGAGACACTTCATGGTGATGTGGGTTTGAGTAAGTTTCCTAATGAGTGAATGGTGAACATAAAGATCCACTTAAGTGTGATTCTATATTTTTGTTAATATTGATGGGGCTACTTTTCAAAAAATGTTTTTTTTTTTTTTTTTTTTTAAACACAGAGACTTGAAGAGTTTGATGAAAAGTTTTGCACAAGTGTGTTTTTTTTTTTTTTTTTTTTTTTTTTTTTTTTTTTTTGGGGGGGGGGTTGGAAACATTTTTGCACAACCAAACAAATCCAGTTTGGACTTCACTTATCATCTGTGGCCTGTTAATTAATGAGTGCTTAATTAGGGAGCCAATCAGGCTTCCATATGAGCACCTGCACATGTTCAAAAGAGGAGGATGAATCTTCCATTTCACACTTCTTAACAGGCGAAGTAGGCATTGGTTCAAAAACTCTCCCCACTCTTCTTCTTCAGTTTTTTTTTAACTGCATTTGGAGGCTCCAGTGGAAGAAAGATTCAAGTGTTGGAGGAGGAGGAGGAGGAGGAGGAGGCGGCTCCATTGTCTGGCCAGTGAAGGGGTGGGGATTGAGGCTGTATGCAGATGTGCTGCTGGCAACGGACATCTGCTCTCCCCCTGTGGGTATTGTCACAACAGGCAGGAGAACTTAAGAGTGGAGTCTCCTCGCAGAGGGAAAAAAGGCCTTTGTTAATGACTTATACAGGCCATGGCCCGCACCCTTTACAGTGACGAATGTTTGCGTTATTTTTGGAACATTTTATCATCTCAAGTGTCTCAAGTTATGATGCAACAGATACAATAAAGATAAGTAAGTCATTGCCTATTGGGATTTTCTTTTTTTTCCTTTTTTCTTTCACCTGAAACGCTACACTCCCTGTTCGCCTCTTCCTATCCTTCCCCCTCATCCGCCGCCTTTCCCTCCGCTGGGGGTTGAACTTCCTCTCACGTCCTTGTGGCCTGCACGTGTTCAGATATGAAAGCCGGCCTCCCCAGGCAAACGCATCACAGACGGCATCGCAAATGTACATGGCAGCTCCTATCAGGCCTTTTGATTTATCGCAGAGGAGGAGAATGCCGAGAAAATGCAAAACCGGTGCTTTAATATTCATGATATCATGCATAAGGCTTGCGCTTGGTGGTAGCTATCAGTGTTGACGTGTGTGTGTGTGTGTGTGTGAGTGTGAGAGTGTGTGTGTTTGTATTGGAAATCAGGACTCTCGTTTGCCTCAACAGATATTCCCCAGAGTCTGTGACTGTGATTATGAACATGATTTGTGCTTGCACAGAGTCCTGTTGTACACGGCTGATCTGCTGTACGACATGCTTGTGTGGGGACTCATTTGTTTGTGTCTGCTGTATTTTAACACGTCGGATGGCGTAACAGAGAGGCAATCTAGGGGGAGCATGTGCACCGATGCAGGAGGAGATGATGGTTTTTGAAAGGACAGGTGTCGCCTTTGACTTTCGCTCACCGCTCGCGTATTTGGCATGTGTTTTTGTTTTTTCCTTTGGACAGAGAATGCATGTTGTGTTTATTCTGTGAGACTTTCCTGCACTGCTGCCATGTCCTTCTTATTTGTTGACATGCTGGCTTTACAAAGAGGAAGAGCAAAAAAATCTTGAGTCGTGCATTGCCTGCCTGTTTTTTGAAGTCACAGAAGCAAAGCAATTACAATTGGTTAATCATATTCTCGGAGCCTAATACTCTATTTAACGCAGTCATTTGGACGCTGCCGGAATAGCTCTTATGAACACTTCTGAGAATTCCCATAATGGCCAGGCCACTAACGGCTCGTAAAAGTTCCCAGAGGGGGTTGGTTTGAGAGGATTTTGGCTGTCATGTGATTGTGCTATGCATTGTGGAGGAGAGGTAATGGCTGTGAAATTACACTCCGCCATCTGCAAGGGGGCCGCAAAAATGTACAGCCTGATGTCGCTCAGACATACTGCTTTGCAAAATCACAGAGCAAGGAGGATTTTACACCACAGGTCTTTTGACATGGCTGCGATTAATCTTCCCCCCTCCCCCCCCAAGTCATTCTTAGTCATTTCTTTTCTTTATTTAAGAGGGTTTTTTTTAGCGGACGGTATTGCCAATTAGCCAGTTTAGCTTTTTTCATAGTTTCAAGATGGAACATTTACATGTGAAACATTGTTCTTTGTTTCAAAAATAGGCCCTTCTGTATTTCTCTCGCGCAGAACTTTAGACAACTTAAAACTTAATTATCAAATAGTATTAAGGCTTTGATGTTGAAAACAAAGATTGTTCTGTGAAGTAGCGCACTTTGGAAATCGAGTACTGTGTACTTCAGAGGCCTTTACAATGAGGAAAGTGTACTTCAGTCATTCTTTGAGCAACTACGCTGTATCTCATGCCGGCTGGCTGGTAATAGTTTTGTCTCAAATTACAGACATTTTATAATGTAATGTATTTAGTGTAATTGGTGCACTCTACAAATATTCAGCATATGTTTCTAGCTTGTAATAACTTGCTCTGTTATTTCTTAGTTGCTTCTGAGTCAGTTTTAGTTTGTGGCTGTGAAGGATAGTTTTAGGAGAGTGGATGTTTTCTTCACCGGAAGGCAGCAGTGTCTGATCCTCCTCACTGATAAGACAGTGTGCAAAAAAAGATACTATATGCACGACTCTTGCCCGTCATTGTTATGATATATACAGTATGGAGAAATGGATACCTCCTCAGTGGTTTGCTCTTAAGTACAGTCTTTTTTCATTTTCTTTTTCATGCACAGCATCTCTGTAGTTTGCTTCTGCCCCCATCGTCATCCCACAAGCCTGTTTTTAAGCTTTGCCAATCCAAAATAATGTATTTAACAGTCGTTCCCTGTTCAGCTGGCCTAGAAGCCAAAAACAAGCACTTTATAGTCCACTGCTGTGCTTGAAAGCATTAAGGTTTAAAAATACATATCCACACGTTGTTGCCAATTCCTAAACATTAAATCCGAACTGTTGTAAGTATTAGATTTGCATTATTGTTTGTGTTGTGACTGATCACTGCTGCATCCTTTCCCTGCCCATCATGTCACTGAGTGTTCACATGAAAGCGTTCAGTGAATTACTGGGAATCTTGTAAATATAGTGTTGCAGCATGTGTAGAAAATTAAGAGCAAGCTTTGATCTTAACTCTTTAAGATCTTTGATCTTTGAAGATTTTTCCTCGTTGAGTTAAACATTCACACTGATGTGTCATTAAAAGACGCAAATTATGTTTTTTCTTTTTCATAATTCATCCAGTGTGTTTTGATTATTATCAATTAGTCTTTAAGCAGAAGATGGTGAAAAATGCCAATCATAAATCCCAAGTGCCCAGGGTGACGTTCCAGTAATTAAAAACCAAAAGATAATACATTTTCCAATGATAACACAGGAAACGGAGTAAAGCACCACACATTTGAAATTGTGAAACCAGTGAGTGTTTCAAGTGTGTCAGTTGTTTTTTTGTAGTTTGGTTAATCTCAGCTATATAACGTCGTTGTTCGGATGGAAGAACAAAAAGTTTCAGTAAAACAGTAAAAGTTTTGACATTTTGACATGTAGCAAAAGCAAAGGTGTAAATAATAACATTAGGGATGGTTGAGTATTTTACATGTTGGCACACTGTCACACTGTCATGGTTTACTGAGACACTCAAGTAGAGCAGATCCATCTTTAATGTTAATAGTAAAGCCTGTGCTTAAAGATCTGCTGTGAATCTTTACGACTGTTAGCCTACAGTACATAGAGTGTAGATACAGTATGTTGTGGATGCATAAATTATTAACTAGTTATGTTATTGTAGGAAAGCGCTCAACAGCAGTGGAAGATGTTTACCGCTCCCTGTATTTATGACCATGGGAGTTTGCTCACGCCCCATGGCTGTCTAATAGCCTCCCACCTGGTATAAACCATCACACTGTGTAGTCTCTGCTCCTCCCTAATGACTGGCTATTTTCCTCCAAAGAAGTCCTAATCGCTCTCAACTGTATGCATGGACATTATGCCAGAGATAGATGGTGCGAGGAGGGGGGAGGATGAGGACGGGTGGATGAAGAGACGTAGTCTGCAGATCTAATAGGGATGTAATACACTGTCTTTCCAACACGGGAACGCGTGTCTGTTTGTTTGCCAGCAGGATGAAGAAGAAGAAGAAGAAAAAAAAAAAAAAAGGAGTTGATCTTCTCCCACTCACCTTCCCTTCCTTCTCTTGGAAGAGCTTTAAACACCTGCCATTAACTTTCATGCAAACCACAGAGGATTAGGAATGAATGGTGGCACCGTCGTCCAACTATGTGTTCGTGTACACGTGTGTGTGTGTGTGTGTGTGTGTGTGTGTGTGTGTGTGTGTGCCCGCGTTTCTGTCTGCGTGTCACTTTTTTGCAGGAACTAGCAGAGACAAAGCACCATCTGCACGCAGCAGGCTGTCCTGACTGCCTGATCCTCTTGCTGGGGCAGAGAAGAGGCTTTCTGTGAGCATTGTTATGAAACCGACTCTGCTGCTGCTGTTGTTGCTGTTACTGTTGCTGTTGCTGACTAATGAAGAGAGGCAGGAAATGAAGTGAAGGAGAGAGAAAGACAGAACAACAGATAGAAAGGAGGATACAAGTGGGGCGTGCGGCTCTCTCTGTCTGAGCTGGTGAAGTTTGCTAAAGAGGATTACACACTATATATATATATACACACACACACACACACACACACACACACACACACACACACACACACACACACACACACACACACACAGAGACAGACACAGACTGAAAGTACTGGCCTATTTATATTGTGCTTTAGTTCCTCTTTTTATTTTTGTTCCTTCCTTCCTACTCACTCACTCCGGCCTCAGCGTCTCAGGAGGGAGGTGGGCATGAGGAGGAGGAGGAGGAGGAGGAAGGGGAAGGGGTCCATTGTGTCTCAGCAGAGCCCCTCTTCCAGTCCAGCTGACATAGACTTGTGTCAGGAGGATCCATCCTGCTGATGTTAGGAAAGCCGTAAGCTGAAAGAGACGTCTAAAATGCTGAAGTGGGCCCTGGCCAGCGGAGAGATTGCTCTGTTTGTTTGCATTCTGCTGAGCGCCACTTCACAGAGAAAAAAAACAAACTTTTCTGCTCCAAATTTGCTGACGGGGAGAAAGGGAGGGGGGGGTTTGGGAGTCAATTGTGGGGCGCAGACGCATTGACATTTGGACACGGTGAGCGGGGGGAAAAGGAGTTAAAAGCTTACTTTTTAAAAACTCTCTCTTAACACACAACCTGTTTTGCCGCTCCTCACAATACAGAGACAGCAGTCACTGAGCCTTCCAACCACATGAATATGCATGTGAAGTCCGCCTTTCTTCTCTGCCCTCTGAGCTGTATTTTTTTTTTTTTATCACCCAGAGACCTGTCGTGTTGTGTTTGATTGGCCCTGACATTTGAAAAAGGTCCTTGAATAAAAAAAGAAAGTTGTTTATGACAACTGGAGAACACTCCTTGCAGCAGAGTAAAAATGGCATTTTGAAAGGAGCACAGCTCCTGCATATTTAAATGCTAATGGCTCTGTGAATGTGCAGGCTAATAGGATGTTTCAATCTGGAGTAGTGCACTATGTACACCCTCAGTATGCAGGCACACTGTCTGAGTGCTACTTCTAATAGCTCTGGAAGGTGCATCAGCTCATTTTTATTAACTGATTATGTGGAATCTGAAGTTTTTTTTCTCCAAAATAAATTATCACTTCCTTTTTTTATGGCAACATGAAGATTATCTTAAGGCAGAGGCGCAAAGAATAGACTTATATTCAGAAAAAAACCCTCAGGGAAATCTGTGTTGTTTTTTTAAAAATTCTGGCATCTGTGGTGTATTATCGCAATGGTTATGATGCAGATAAAGTTTAACAGCTTGTTTTACACGCTTACTGATGCTGCGTGGCAGAGTTTGACTGCCAGTCTTAGATGTGGCCCCTGGGGCTCTGGCCGGGCAGCCCTGTAGTGAGGCGTTGAGTCCTTTGGTTTATTATGGACTGCTTTGTTAGCAGTAGCCAGACACAAGTGTCATGGATCTTCCCGGACTTTTGACCTGCTTGGGGAGTCTCTGGTCTCATAGTCCTGCTTGCTCTGTAGCGTTTACATTGTATGGACACAGGACAATTGATTTCTACCATTACATAAAACACTGTATTGAATTTGAGGAGGAACCAGAGATTGGGTGCTACGCCTCCGCGACAACGCCTTTGGTCGGCTTTGCGTTATAAACTCTAACCGCCGTATGAGAGCAGCGGCTGTGAGCTAACCAGTGTGGCTAGCTCACATGCACTAACATGCTCTAAAAGCATGAATGGCTGGCCTTCCCTGATATGTAAACCAAGCAGGGAGAAGCTTGTATAACAACACACCCACTCACACAGAGTGACTTCAATCTCTGCTCAGGTTACATTTCAAAGCAAATAGTTGGTTTCTGCTTCATTAATGTTCAGAATGTTAAAACGTAGACGTGGAAGACTCTGTATAAACAATCATTAAAGCTTTTTTATTCAATTTTAGCCCTTAATTGGTAGCTAGAGTGATGTTTTTATTTGTTAGTGGAAAGCCACTGGAAATAAGTGTTTTACAAAGGTGGCATAACCTGTAAAATTATAAGGACAAAGAAGGCCTAGTCACACCAGAAATGATGCTTTGACAACTTGCAGGGCTAGTTTGTAAACTATTGTATCTGGCGAGGTCACTCCAACAGAGGAGGTTGAATGACAGTAGAGGATGCAGCTTATAAGCTCTGACTGCTTCCTCGATTATGGGCTCTGTTTGCTCAAAAGTCAGCACTGTCAAAGACAGAATAATGGCTACTGTGAACTTGTGTGTTAAAGGTTACCAATGTTGAGCCTGTATGAGAAATATTTGTGGATGTACTTCCCCTGAAGCTAATCCACTGATGGTGGCGATGGGGTGAATTGATTTTAGCTGTGATATTTCACTGTTTATAAGGCTGTTGTAATTGTGCCCTTAGGCCAAAAGGATAACGCAACCTTTATGTTTTTAATGCCATAAGTTTATCCTTTGCATTCCAGGTTAAATTGTCCACATACCTCTCTTTCATGCATCTAACAGCCACTACGTTTGCATAAATACTGGCAGGAGTCCAAACAGGGAAATCTGGCAGATGTCCATGAAACCAATTGACTCCTAAACCGCACTGTTAAGTGAGAGAGACTGCACATCCCATTGACTTCCATGAGTGGGGGGCATCAGAATGGCTGCTGCTACAGAGCATCATGAACACTCACACATGCTCACAGGACGTCAGAAAGCAGTTATCTACTTGTTGCCGTGTAGCGAGATCAACAGGACGAGCTGTCATCCTGCTTCCCATCACTCATCCGCGGTGAGGAGTGGCATATTATCTGCGAGTTGCAAGCAGTTATGAAATTGTTGACAACTTGAGTGGCGGAGCTGAGCGACGGAGGCTTATCGCCTCAGCTACCTCCGTTTATGAATATGGATATCACCAATGTTTGGCGAGCCCGAGGCTAATTCTTTGATTCTTGGCTGCTGAGGAGCTCAGTGGGATGGTTGGCTTTTTCAACTTGTCAGCTTGTTCGCGCAAAGACATGTTTGATTTTCACCCGTGTCGAGATGTTTGATAACTGATCCTGAGCAAAAAGGATTTACTGTGGGTTAATGTTTCACTGAGCCCAGAGAGAAGCCACACACTCCCAGAGTCCCCCTCCTACCCGGTCCTCTGTGAAAACCCCCCCCTGGGACTCTGTGTGAGAAATAGGTGTCCCTGGGGTTTTCAGACAGCTTTAGCAAATGCTATTTTAAGGCTTTATACATGTGAATATTTTTTTTTTTACATCTTTTCATTCTTTGTACAACTCTCCATGATAAATATAAAGCATCCACTGAACTGTGTTTTGTTCTGAGACTATAAGACTATAAGTGTGCTCTGTGTTCTTTTATAGCTCCCTTCATCTTTTTGACCTAAGGTGAACATTTTTCCAATAATGAAGTTTTGTGCCATCAGGAGATAGGGGAGTGCATTCGTACGATAACAGAGCTACAGTTCATTGATATTGCCTTGTCAGGGATTTTGCTGATGCATGAGGTCTTTGTTTTACCTACAGCCATACTGAACTCTTTAAAAAAAATTAAAGCATAGACAAATGTGACTATGACGAAAAAGAGAAGTCCTATTATACCATTCAGACCTGCAGTCAATGCACCACGGCTGGGAAGATCTATTATTTTGTCATAAAGTTGATGTACCAGGGGAAATATCTTATGAATTCCATGCACCAGTCACTTTATGCTGGTGTTGTTAATATTCCACATTTCTTCTCTTGTTATGGGGTTTGTTTTCTGTTTTAATCTTGTCTAGAATGTGCCATGAGACGGCTTTTTTCATTTCACTGCACACAGCAAGCTGAAATGATGATAAACTTGAGCAGAGGTTATATGTTTTGCAGTCTTTTCAGCCTCGGGAGGAGTTTAAAAACTACTGAAATATTTCAAATGACTCAAATAACTTTTGGTTCCCCTTTTCACCCCACCTTGTCTGTCTTTTCTCCCTGAGCTAAACCTCATCCTTGACCTTTCTCTTCTCTCCTTTTTTGTCTACTGCTAAACTCTCTTTCCCTTCTTTTCATCTGAATATCAGCTGTGCATCCTAATCTGTCTGTACCTTTTTTATCTTGTCTCTTGTTTTACTTCGGATTCATCCCTGTGTGCTCACAGGTGGCTGAGCGGTGTGCTAGCTGGCTTTGTTTCTTCTGTTTGGTATCTATTGAATACCAGCTGCTGTCCTTGATCAGGGAAGTATGCCAGTGTAATAGACCTGCCTGATACACGCGTACATTTACATAAAAGCAGGCAAAAACACACATACCTGCACATAGACACGGAGGGAAACGTACGCAGATATGCAATGATAAATTGGTCTTATTAACAACAAGCTAATAAAGACTGCTGTCATTGCAAAGAGGTCTTTTCAGGTTGTACTGACACAAAATGTTCTGTGAAGCCCGCCTTCATAGCTGCAATTATAAACCCTCGTAAACAAACACTGCTTTATATGATGGCTTGCTGCGAACCATCGCGACCACAGTTGCTATCTCATGTCTCGTTCCCCATTCTCCAGCCTTTCACGCTGGGCAGAGTTTTTCGAGACACCCCCCCTCCTCCCCTCCCTGGAGGCTGGATGCAGCCAGACACCCACCTTGGCCCCAGTTCCCAGCCGACACGTCTGTGTTTTTTGGTGTGCGTCTGTATATATGTGTGTCTGTGTGTGTTTGTGTGTGTGTGTGTGTGTGTGTGTGTGTGTTTGTGTGTGTGTGTGGGCAGCAGCATTCAGCGGTGTTCTCACAGCCCAGCTGAGACTGACAGATGGAATCATTTCACACACAGACAGAAAGGCAGGATACAGGAAACCGGGGTGTGTTATAGTCCTGGCGCTGCTGTGGTTGGTATTAATCTAGGTCAGTGGCGTTCAGCTCATGGCGAGTCTGCCTCTGGGGCAAGCTTGGCCTTTACTCAACCCCATTTACTCAGCTAACTCGCAGTCTACTTACCTCATACGTAGTCTGCTGTTAAAGAACCTGACAAGATGTTTAGGCTGTGTAGCAGGATACTACTGTACCTGGTTCAGCTGGCTTTCTAGCAACCCAGATGGCTCAAACTATTGTAGCCTCTGGACCTTCATAACACACTTCAAGATGTTCAGTTCACAGTTTAGTAATCTAAAAGATTGTTCTAGTAATTGCCATGTAGGTAAGAAATGTTTGTCTTGTATAGAGCTGAATTTGAGTTTGTACACAGTATCTATATGGAGGTATTTGTCGAAAAATGTTGTGATATTTGATTTTCTTCATCTAGCCCAGACCTGCTGTCAATAATTTAAGTGTGCTCGAAAAACGTACAGTCTTAGTGTTTTTCACTTTTTCTTTAAGTATATATTTCTTAGCTGAATTTAATGAGACAAAGTTCTTCTTTGGCTGCTTGTGTTAGAAGTTTGCCATCTTTTTCTATACAAACATATCTATATTCCTGAAACTAAGATATTGACAAAAATACTAAATACCATTGGTGTGAACACTGCAACTCAGTTCTAATATTGGCACCAGTATTGGAGAGTCTTTATAATTAGAAAGTTTTAAAACAGAAGAAGCAGTCTAATCAACCATCTATTTAGGCCTAAACCAAAATGTGTACTGTTACACCTGTACCCAAAAAAACAAATGGCATTGCCTGAAATGCTTGGAACAGCATCATTTGCTTACACTCCTCGTAAACAAGAAATTTGCATTATGAAAAGTGAAAAGCAATTTAAAAATCCATTATTCCATGTTGTTAATATAAGCTCTGCATCTCTGAACTTTATCATGCCAAAGATCAGATTGGATGGAATTAAATTACGGGTACTTCATATGACCCAGGGTTCAGCAAGCTCTCTTGTAGTGAGGATTTCGTGGCTATTCCATGATTTACCTCCTCTAGAAATTGGGAACCAAAGCTCATTCTAAATATGAGCGTTTGCACCCACATCGTGAACTCATCTCTACAATTAATTTGGAGTTTAATTGCTTTTACAGCTGTTGCATATGCATCACATGCTCAGACGTTAATTGGTAGGAAAAGACGGATCATCAAGTTCAACAATTAAAAACTGGCACTTTACAACCTCGATACACACAAATGTACAAGTGTATCTAATTATACTAAAACCATTCTGAGGGGATTTCGTGGAAATAATTTACAATTGTGCATTATGTGGAGACAAAATTTTCTCGGTGATGTCGCACCTAATGAGCTGTATTTGAATACATTTAAAAAAAAAATTTGGCGGTGACATGGAAAAGAAGATATTTGTTGTTATCCGTTATCCTTCTCTTTATGCCTCAAATAGCCCACACACAGACCCAGAAACAGTCGTTTTAAAAGTCTTTCCTCGCTAGTTCGTTTTAATAGTCTCTCCTCGTTAGTCATTCTTTGTGTTCCTTAAATATCCTAAATTTACTTCTTATATGACCGTAGCAACTTCATTCATCAATCAGCCATTGGTTGTGGGAGTTTTTAAGAGAATGGCTCTGTGCCAACACATTTATTTTTAAATGTAATTTTCGAATTTGAACTTCCACATCCCTGAGGCATAATTATTCCATCGCCCTAAAATATAATTGCATTTCTGTCGCTCGTCTTTGCTCTTTTCTTGGGGTTTCGATCATGTTGCAGTTAAATGGTTTAAAACATTTCACTCTGGAGAGGTGTTAGAAATCAGTGAGCATGAGGTTACATATATTTTGAGCAAATGGAACTTAATTGTTTTGACTTGTGCTAAATGATAAGGTGTCTTGTGTTTGTGTGCTCTGGTCTCATGTTAATGAGCTATTAGCTGAGGAAAGGGGAGGTGCTAAAGAGCTGAGAAAAACAAGGTGAGATGGCGAAGACACCAGCTGATTACAGTTTCACACTGGCTGTGGACTACAATTCGTTACTGGCACAAAAGAAAAAAGATATTCGAATATGAAAATTGATATTTGATTGTCTGCCTAATGCACACTGAACGCACCACATGACGGGAGTCACACAAAATCACTTGCATTGATTTAGAAATTAAATGAGATCTTTACACCGTGTCCTAACAGCAAGCAAACCACGTACCCATCAGCTGTGAACTTGAAGGACGGCTGATACTTGCTGTCTTTTGACGTTCGTTCTATTTAAAAAGAAAACAAGGTTTTATATTGTGAGATTTACTGTAAATGATATATGACATACATTGTAGCAAGTAGAAATCTTCGAGATGACTGGCGATTTCCTTCCAGCCAGCTGGCACCTTATTTATGTTTTTGTAGTGAAACGATGAGATATCGTAAAGAACACTCAAATACAAGTTGATGTGTTTAAGGATAGCATTTTTTTGTTTAAAACATGACCAAAACAATTATTTGTTAATAATAATTGTTTAATCGACTAATTGTTTCAGGTGTAATTAGTAGTTTAACGTTTGAATTCCTACTAAAATTGCATATCTACTATCATTACATTTCCAAACCAATCAAATTAGTACACCTGAAAGAGGACTAAGACTCATATTCCAATTCTTTAGTTCCCACCAGAGCTCGAATCCCAGCTTCCAAACCAGCTTAAATGACCCAAACCAGCCGCCTACAAACGTACAGCAGTGTGTATAAACCAAATCAAGCAGTTTCTACAGCATGACAAAGTTATCTTTAGAAAGAGGAAGAGCCGATCATGTTTGCTCTATTTTTGACAACACATCAGTTAACCAACCTAACGTACGTCCTACTTAGCAGTGAGAATCAAAAGGTGTTAATTTGCTTTCATAATCATGTCTACCACTCATCACAGTACGGTATGGTCTCATATACAGCAGGGCCAGGGTCGCTCTGAAGAGAAGTTGGTTCAATTCTCACAAGTATGTGAGGATTGCTCTTTAGTTGAGTTTAGTAACTCTGTAGTTTGGAGCTCAGTGCTGGTCTTTGTCCCCCCCAGAGAAAATGTCTAAGGTCATTCTCTTCCATAAGAAAGTATAAAAGACAGATTGATTACCACAATAAAAGCATCTTGGAAACAGCCTTTTACCTTTCAGCTTAAGTACCAAAGGTTTTGGTGTGATTGCTTGTGTGTGTTCATGTGCTTTTACGTGCTTGTGTGAGTTGAGATGCGTCAATTCAGTATTAGGTCTACAAGGTAAATGAGAAAAAAAACATCAGGATAATATTTAAAGATATGTTTGCAATGCTTTTTTATTTAATTCAAACATGCATTCTAAGTCTTCATTGGCCAGTGTTGTGAACAAAAATGGATTAGTCTGGTGGAGATTATGCATGCCAGACTTTGTTTTAGTTCATTAGATGCAAGGAGATGGAGAGAGGAGGAATGCAGGCCATGCCGAAAGCCTCAATGGGTAGGGCTAACAGGCTGCCATGCACAATAATGTCTCCATTATGCGTTTCCTGGGTGACTTACACGAATAGGCATTATTACAAAATTGTGCATTAGCCCAAGTCAGCAGTTAGTGCTGCTGCAGTCTCATTTCGTTTAGAGTTGAGAGGAGAGAAAGATGGCGAGGAGGAGGAGGAGGAGGAGGGGGGAAGGAGGGAGGGAGGGAGGGGGGGGGAGGGAGAGGGAAGGGAAGGGACGGGGGGAGGATGGGAAAATGGTTGAGAGAAAAGGCGACGTAAAGGAGGAATGGGGAATAATAAATGGACAATATCTGCCAGAGGCTGACAGGACATGCAAAAAAAGGATGTGAAAGGATACATGGAGAGGCACAGATGGACTGACAGACTTGGGGGGGGGGGGGGGGTGATGGAGAGGTAGAAAGAGGAGAGCTGAAGTTGTCAGTAACTGCTGTATTTAGACAAGGAGGGTTGGAGTAACAAAGAGGCTGGCAGGGAGGAGGAATGTGTAAATCAGCGGTCTGAGCGACAGCTTTACGTGCCCCTCGGAGCCCCAACTATCCGATTAATGAGAGGAGAGAAACCTTAACCACCTTCCCCTCTCTGCCGCTTCTTTTTCTGCAGTCGTGCACTTTCAGAGACATAAATCATAGCCTCTTAAGCATTTACTTTAGGTAGCTGCGACACAATTCTTCCTCAAAACGTTGCAAGGTACCCCCTGTCCTACGAAGTGCTGCTTTAATGAGATTGCACTGCAGCTAGTGTCCATTAAACCAAATTAATTACAATTGTTCAAGAAATACGTCGATGTTATGGGAGGTGCACTCTTTCCTGCCAAGAGTTAGATGAGAAGATTGATACCATTCTCGTGTTTGTTTGTTAAGTATTGCAGCTACGGCCAACAGCTTAGCTTAGGTTAGCAACAAAACTGAAAAAAAACTAGCCTTGTTCTGTCCAAACATGAAAACAGAGCCTGAGCAGCACATCTAGAGCTCACTAATTTACACATAAAAACAGTCCAGAAAACAAGTAGTAGTTCTACAAGTTCTACAGAAAGTTATGTGCCAGACTTTTTCTTGACCAAGTGCATTGACTTTCATTTTTTTTTCTTTTTAGCTTTTTTGGGTGGATTTACACTCTGTTTTTATGTACCGGTTAAACAAAGAAGATACACTCGGTTACTTGTTGAGATATAGAGGCCCTGGTAGGCAGATATTGAGAATTTCAAGGCCGAGCCAGACTTGCTGTTTCCTACTATTTCCTACACAAAGCTAAGCTAAAATAAGCTAAGATAAGCTAAGCTAACTGGCTGCTGGTTGTAGCTTCATATTGACTGTACAGACATGAGAGTGGTATCAATCTTCTCATCTAACTCTCAGCAAGAAACGGAATAACTATCTTTATTCCCTCTTAGGGATGGCGTGTGAAGTGCCAGGCTCTCACATGTAGAGACATGGCTTCACTTAAAACAAAGATATTCAAACAATAAAAGATGAAAAGGGTTACTTCCAGTTCATGTTAAGGTCACCAGGTTTCCTTTCAGCTTGTGTCTTTGACTACAAAACCCATGTTTTCACAGCTTAGTTTCTTTTTTTGTGTGTGTGTGTGTGTGTGTGTGTATAGGCTGGTGGTCATCAAGTTCACATAGCTAAACTAGTTCACTGAGGTCAAGGGCTGGAAGCTCTGCTAATCTAAAAAAAGAGAGTGAGATGTTCTTTTTTTTTTTTTTTTTGCCTTGTAGTGAAGATATTTCAGTCAAACACGTGTTAAGACAAAGTCAAAGCTGCAGCTTTACTTCATTCTGTGCCTTTTCACCTAAAGCCAAACCCACAGGTTTCTTAATCTGGAGAGAGGGCTCCTCTGAGAGATGGCCTCAGTCAGAAAAAGACCTCTCTCACTTTCTCTTCTCTCCCTCTGTGTCTTCTGTGCTATTACCAACCCAAACAACATCTCCTGGGCTGCCTGCCTTGTTATACGGGCTTTTCATCACAAAAGGAGAAGAAAAGAAAAGGTGCGAGTGAGAGAGTTGTGATGTAACACAAAGAGCTGAAAGAGAGATATGTTTCTGAAGTGTAAAATTGGCTCTTTCAGCCTGTGAGATGTCTTGATGTACGGGGTGTCAATGGGGAAGCACTGTATGAATGCATAACTTCTTGGGGTGATGCAACAGCTGCAACAATGCAATGTAACGCCTGGTGCAGCACTCACGTTTTTTTTTGTGGGAGTTTCAGGAAAATGTTACTTCTGTTTGTGAGACAGAGTAGAGAAGCTGCGGTGGGACATGTGTGGTGTTCAATAATGTATCCAATCTACCCAGTGTAAAAGTGCAAGAAAAAGAGCCTTACTTTTTAAGTCCATCGTGTGAGTGCCATTTAAATAATTTGTTACACCCCGGTTAAAGCTTTACTGGGCAGCTTCACGCTTATGCAGCACAATACAACCGTGGATTTCTAGAAAGTTTAAATGGATTCATGACTAGAAATCTTGCAGTATTACACTGTCACACTCCATGAATGATTTCTTTTTAGTGGCTAGTAGTGCATGTTGCTGGTGGGGAAATGTTTGGTAGCATTCCAACCATCACTGGGAAGTAATGTGTTCTCTCTTACAGCTGGCAAAGAGACAGTTTTGTATTTTGCTTCCCGCAAACCATGCAAATGTCCATGTTTGGCAATATACAACATCAGTTGTGCTTCAACTAACTATAATGCAAAGTCTCTATTAATTTGCCCATTATTTTCGCAATTTAATATATTAAATGTCAAAATGTCTAATGTCTTGTTTTTTTTACCAACAAAACTCAAAGATATTCAGTTTAAAAGATGCAAACCCTCATATTTGAGAAGCTGAAACCAATAACCACTTTTTTACATTTTTGCTCAAAAGTGTCTTAGATGATTAATTCATTATCAAAATTGTGATAATTAATAATGAATTAATCAAGTAATTGTTCAGCTCGGGACACCAGAAGTTTTTACTGACTTTATAAGGGATGAGATGATCTTTGTTTCATCCACAATTTGCGTTCCAGGCTGATGAAATAGATTTAGAGTACATTTTTAATGTGTAGTCTCGGTAGGAGAACATTTAAGTGATATTGATGCACAAGAAACTAGTTAAATATACAGGCATAAGAACTGAATGTCATAAATCATACTTTAGCTTGTAAAAGACTGTCATACATTGTTGTAATGCATGTTTTTCAAAGTCAAAACCCTGGTTTATAAAAGATGAGATGAAAACGTGTATCAGCAAGAATATTGTGAGGTTTTTTTTTTCAACATTCATCAGATCAGACAACAGTCACGATCTGACTTGGTAACATTCACAGTCTCTTGTCAGGGAACCCGTGAAGACGACTACCGAGCCACAAACAGCGCTGTGTGTGTGTGTGTGTGTGTGTGTGTGTGTGTGTGTGTGTGTGTGTGTGTGTGTGTGTGTGTGTGTGTGTGTGTGTGTGTGTGTGTGTGTGTGTGTGTGTGTGTGTGTGTGTGTGTGTGTGTGTGTGTGTGTGTGTGTGCAGAGTGCCTGCCCTCTCTCTACAGCGAGCCAGACAATCCCTGGAGTTGTGTGTTTCTATTGTTTGCATGCCTGTGTGTATGTGACTTTCTATACTTTCCCTTCCTCTCCTCCAGCACTGAGCACATATTTTATCTCGGGTCAATCCCCTTATTGTTAAGTTGCATAACAGCACTTAGTCAAGTAACAATCCAGCAGCGATGGTGCTAAGGGCTGCAGGGTAACTGTACTTCCTCTCTGGCACTTCTCTGCCTGAGAGCTCTTCTCAAAGTTGCTGTTGACTTTTCAACCTGCTTAGTGGAGACTAAAACTTTTTTTTTTTTTTTTTTTTTTCCTGGAAATGGATTTCCTTCTTGCTTGATTCAAATTACTGGAATTTAAATTTATGGAAATTTAGTCAGGTACACCCCAGATTTGGGTATTTGATCAAATGTAGCTTTCAAAAACTGCTGAGCAGGCCATTCTTCTAAGCCGGAGGGTTTTGCCATCTCCTTAAGTTGAGACCTTCAGTGAGAACAGAAGTGATGAAATGAAATGTTTGATGGGCAAAGATCTGATTCTGAGTGAATGTTGAGGTTTGGGGGATACAAGCCTCTACATGTGTATTATTATTTATATTTATATTTATTGATATAACAGTGTGCTAAATAAATAATTGTAATCCATGCTAAACACATAGACCTAAATTATATGTGGTGGCTTGGTGTTAAGGTTAAAATCATCATCATTGTATAAAATGAATCATCAAATTTATGTTAGGCGGCAGTAACTGTGTTTTATGTTTTATTATGTCATATAGTGAACTAAAACTTAGCATTAAACATTTTTTCATGGACAACAGATCAGACCAGACCAGACCAGGTTCCTGTTTGTAAAAAGATAAATGTTTATACTGAATTATCACCCAGCCCTGTTGCATATAATCTAATTAAAGTCATTGTTTTACATTTAATTTAACCTAACCTAACTTTTGAAAGGTTGTTGATCTTAGATACTGTTTCTACAAAAAATCGAATACTTTAGAAATCTAGTTGTTCTGGATTGCACGATATTGTATTGTGTAACAGCATAGATTTATTTCCCATCCTGATATTGTATAACCACCTCATGTTGTTGTACATCATGATTTTGAGTAATTGTTTTGCAGACACCTATATGCCAGAGCAGCCTCTATCACTGTTTTTCTCCGAGGCAGCTGTCAGTGAAGTGAAGTCTATATCAGAAGAGTTTATAATGACTAAAGAACCAGATGCACCCGTGACCTGCAGTGTTACTGCTCATGCAGCACAGAGTAGGAGATGACCATGCATGTCTCCTGCGGTCTATTCATAGCCAAGGCGATGTGACTTCCCCCCCTCCGCCTCTGCCTGACTGTTTCCTGTATTTCCTCCTGCTCAATTACTTCTTCTCTGACTCCCACATTTGGGTCTTCAGCTCTTTGGCAGGAAGGCTTACCTTGTGGAGGAGGGAAAGTGAAACACAGCTGACTGGAGAAGCGAGGCGAAAAAGAAAGACGTGTTTATGTCAGTGTCAGAGAAAGACCAGAGAGTATCGTCTCTTGAATGCAGAAGAAATTTCAATACCTTCAAACTTTTATGTTCACACAGCTGCACTGCACCACCTCCCAACAGCCGGCCAAATAGCAATGCAACATCAATTCATAATTCAGCCATATTGCTTAGCCTGCCCAAGAACATTACAGTTATAATTGCAGTCACGCCGCAAATATCGATATATTTATATATATATATCATCATATAAATACTCACCGTGAGAGCCGTTTGTGAGAGTGCAGCACTCTAGGATTAGGCCCAGAGGCGAATAAAGAAGTAAACAGTGATGGGGTTATAAATATGAAAGTGCTGAAGAAGATACAGTTGAAATGTAGGAGGAGGATGGTGTCAAACCGTACTCCTCCTGTTAGCCGATGTTTTTCTAGTACTTTCCACTCCCTCCCACTAACCCCCTTTTATGTCTTTTATTCTGCTGATACAACCTCCTCTCGTCTGCTGACTAACTGACCCACATTCCTCCGTGTGACTCGCTGCCCTTATTGTGTGTGTGTGTGTGTGTGTGTGTGTGTGTGTGTGTGTGTGTGTGTGTGTGTGTGTGTGTGTGTGTGTGTGTGTGTGTGTGTGTGTGTGTGTGTGTGTGTGTGTGTGTGTGTGTGTGTGTGTGTGTGTGTGTGTGCGCAGCCTACATTTTCTGCTTGTCATCTTGTGTCTGTGTGTGTCTTTGTGTGTGTGCATTCTTTTGTACTCTTCTGTCTATCTCTGTCTGCCTACCTCCCCCCCCCCAAAAGAAAATACGGTGCCGTGTCCCCTCAGGCTTTCGCAGGAAGTTAGAAGATTGCTCTTTAGAGAAGCATCAGTCGCTGAAGATAATGATTCATAAAACGCCTCATTTAATCACTCACTCTGTGTTTGTCTGGTTCTTTGCTGTGTTCCACTCATTTCAGGGGGCTCTGGTTGCAGGGGTGACATTTCCTCATTAAGTTAGATAAATAGTGCTCGCTGAGACGAGGCTCCCTCTAGTGGAGTGTCAGTTTTTTGCACCGCAATTGAGTGATTGTACTAAATGTTTGAAATGGAAACAACTGTGCACGATCGCTGTCGGGTGACAATTCCTTGTTTTCCTTGTGATGCGCTTTCAGAAAGCCAAAAGCCACGATAAGTTGTGACTGAATGTTATCGAACTCTTCAGCTCCTTAGTGAGCGTGACGTTAGAAGCTATAACTCAATGGACTTATCTACCACATGATTACAATCAGTTCCATCAGTAGCTTTAAAGGCCAAATAAAGATTTAGCTAAAAGTTGCACAACCCAGTAACCACTGACTCTGGATTTCATTTGTTTTGCTTTGTGCACACTTTCACTCGTCTTTAATTTGCACAACATACACTTCTGTTATGTGACTTACCGCCGTGCATAATTTAGTATAATGTTTCCTTTTGTCTTTGTTGTATGTTGTTGTAAGTCATTACGTGTACCCCCATATGACTACATATGCTTCAAATGACAACATTTATGTTACATACTTTAGAGTACATGGTTCCTTACAAAAGAATGAATAAGAAAAAAGATAACCTCAAATCTGAGAAATTCCAATGATATACTTAAAAAAATCAAAGCAGCAATATTTACAGTTGGTACTGTACACCACTGGCTTTCAGTAATAATCTTTGTCCCTCTCTCTTGAATTTCAGGTTTAAAACATCAGCTAGCTAGCGTCTGGAGGATTGGAGCATTTTGGACTTTAAGGAGGAGCGAAGTGGATACAAAACTCCAGAGAGGAGAGAGCATCTGAATCGGTGACGGGATGGCTCTGGTCGACAAACATAAAGTGAAACGGCAGCGTCTGGACAAGATCTGTGAGGGTGAGTCTTTGGGTGAGTCTTTGAGATGGTGGCTACACATTCGAGGGTCACTGGAAACGAATCACGTAGCTTGTGGGATGCTTGTGTGTTTGTTCGTATGTGTGTGCACATGTAACTTTGAGTATAAGTTCCACAGGTGTTATGTTGACGCTACAAGAAAATGTTCCATCCACTGTTATATGGAAATTAAGTTTCCAGCAGTATTCAAGCCTTTTAGTCTGCTGCTACAAAATTCAGTAAAAAGCCAGTGGGATCGTTTGCATAAGTGTGTTTGCGTGTGTGTCAAAAGGGAGCCTTGGGACCAGACTACCAAGCTTCAGCTTTGAAGGCTGTCTAGGTGTGTGTGTGTGTGTGTGTGTGTGTGTGTGTGTGTGTGTGTGTGTGTGTGTGTGTGTGTGTGTGTGTGTGTGTGTGTGTGTGTGTGTGTGTGTGTGTGTGTGTGTGTGTGTGTGTGTGTGTGTGTGTGTGTGTGTGTGTGTGTGTAGAGGAGGTTGGGTTTATGGCTGAATGAGACTTGAGTTTGATGCTTCCAGATTGCTGGAGAGATGAAGTAGAGAGAGAGTTTGTAATAAAGTGAAGCGCTCCTCAGAGCCCTGAGATTGATTATAGTTGGTAGTGGGATTGATTTGTGTGTGTGTGTGTGTTTGCAAATTTATGTGTTCTTTCTTTGTCACGGAAACACAAACAAGGAGATTTTCCTGAAGTTTTGTTCTTGCTTTATTTTCTCCCCCCCTAACAACCGTCAGAAGCTGTTGAAGGTCTTTATGTTGATTTAGTGTGTGTTTGCATGTGCAAAATCCTACTCATCCGGCTGTACTGTATAGTGCAAAATCTAATTTTGTAATGTGCAGCCGCTAGCTGCTGTTCCACTAGCTTCTGTCAATCTCAGACTCTCATTGAGGTTTTCTTTCATCCACATTTGCGAGAAACTGAAACTTATATCTGTAGTTTACGAGCTCTATTTTAGTCAGGAACACTTACATCATAGGAATGAACCATTTATTGTAACAAACGGGTGTTCAATTATTCTCGGCACTAATTGCCACGCTCTTTAGATGCTCTCTGGATTAGCCAAGCAGGATGCTAAACCGAGAGAGAGAGAGAGAGAGAGAGAGAGAGAGAGAGTGGAATGCAGAAACCCCCAATGGGTATACAAGAGTGGGCCCCAAGCAATGCATAGAATGCCATTTTAACCTTTGAGCCATGTTGGTATTCAGAGCTAGAAAGGTGGAGGCTGGGGTGGTGGAGGTAAAGCTTTGCCAGCAGCATTGGTCTAGTAGGTTTAAGTGAGGAGGGAGTCATATTTGAAAGGCCCGCCTTGTGGTGAATATGAGCTGTGATTGTTGAGTGACTGATTGGAAATGACGTGTCAATCAGCGGGCTGTCTGCTGATTTTAAGCTGGGGCGTATGACTTCATGTCCTGGGTGTGCTAACGTGGCGCCTAGTTTCAACTGAAAAACGTATAAAGAAAAAGAAAAAAAAAGTACCCAGTGTCCAAACGGATACACTCTCGTGTTAATCTATGCGGCTGTCTACACCGTCTCTGTGCAGCCTCGCGTCTCAGCTGCCTCTCGTAGGCGTAACAACGACTTCTTACTTCATGTAAATGAACATAGACCTTACAGTTTCCCTTCAGCTCTCTACGAGCGAAACCAAAGGATTAAAACTCTACAGAGTGGCACGTATCAACATTCCTCTTCGCTCATGTCGAAGGAAAATAACACTGAGATTGAGAAACACAATATAATGAAGCAGTGATGCTGTCTGCCCTCAGAATGAGTACCACATGTGGCATCTCAAACCTCTCCAAACCACCAAGCCTGCGTGATGGAAACAATTTTTTCCTCTTTTAAAAAAAGAAAAAAAAAGAAAAGAAGAATGACTGTGTCCTGTGTGAGGATGCAATATGTTGAACATCTTATAATAATATTTTCTGATCTGCCCCATTTGTCCCACAGACATCCATGTCTCCTCTGATTATCAACAATGAATTCATTCTATATTAATTCAAGGAGGGATTTTGCTGTTGCAGTTAGTCATCACAGCTGCTCTTAGGAACGTGTAGAGGAGGGTGATTCACATCTTGGAAGTTAAAAGATCAGAGGGTGGTGAATCATGCTGTTTTCACAGTAGCGTTAAATCTGCTCAACCATATAAAAAGGGTATTTCAAAACCAGAGGCATGGGGTGTTCTGCCCCATAATGTCAAAGCCACCCACTATTATCTATAAACAGAGTGTTTGGACCGAAGCGTGTAATAGAAATCAACGTTTGCATCGTGTGTATTGACAAAAAAACAAGAACGTTATGGAGTGATTGTGATTACGCTGCCGTCGTGGGTTGCACATGGCGAGACGGCGAGAGAAGCTTCCCTAATCTCCTATTTATCTTCTGAGGATAAGTGTGTCAATCCAATACTTGTTTCACAGCGGAGTGCATTGATTACATCTTTACTCATTGTGATGAGTGGCTAACTGAGCGGCGCCTGTGGCCTAAATCGAATTCGAAATGGCTGATCGAGTCTGGCTGTTTACTCCAATCAAAAGTAGTCACGGTGCAGGAATGTAGATTTCACCAGAACGGTGGCTGTTTCACCATCGAGGATATGTGTCATGTGACTCACTGTCCTTTGCTTTCATGTTGGATTTTTGTGGTTTTCGAATTAGACACGCACGGTCAAAACCAGGGCTGCAACTCATTGCATTACTCATTATTTCATTGATATCTATTAATCCCGTTATTCTTTGAACCCAAGGTGTACATCCTGACTTTTTTTTCCTCTATGTTGCAACAATTTCAAAACGGAGAAAAGCAGCAAATCCTCATTACGCGACAAGCTGGAAACAAAGAGTGTTTGGATTTTTTTGCCTGATGAATTACTTTTGACAGTTCACTGATAATCAAATTAGAATTGTCCTCAGGAAATTGTTTTAGCCGAGCTGATAAAAAAAACCCCAGCTCTGGAAGCGTCATGTCTTGTGATCAGTTATGACTGTAGAGCACAACCGAAACAATAGCCGCTCTTATTCAACATTATGGAATTACCCCCTGCTAGTTCATCTAATTATCTTTGGGTTTTAGACTCCAAATAAGTGAATAATTTTGGCTATATCACGTTGGACATTTTTCACTATTAAAGAACTATTAACAAATATAAATACCAGCTATAAACAGTCCTAAGTATATATATATATATTTTTTTTATGATGTTACAGAGGTTCTCACATCTTACTATGGTAAATACTATGTGAAACCATGAAAATGGTTGATCACCGTATTATTTTGTTTAACTAACTGATTAATCAGCTAATTGTCTCAACACGTAATCGTTTTGAAGTGAAGCAAAGTGAGTTTTAAGTGATTATATAAATATGGCACTCTTCTTTTCTATTTCTCTTTTAATCCTAACAGCGTTGTTTGGTTTAGATATCAGCTTTCAAAATGTACACGGGCACAATTGCTCCTTCTGTTGTGGGTTTGATAAAGTGCCAAGAAGAGTGTAACTGCAATAAGGGAACTGTGGCAAACATCTGTTGTGAGCATCAGTTCCCATACTCTCTCCCCCCCCCTTCTTCCCTCTCACACCCTCTAACTCTCTCTCTCTCTCTCTCTCCGTTTCTCCTTCTGTCCGCTCCATCTGTGTACCCAGCATGCATTGGCTTGGGCAGCAGCGCAAGTCGTTGCCACTGCCGTTTAGCCAGAGCTAACTGACTGATCTGGGCAGAGATGGGATGTGAGCGGCACTGCGACGTGAACTAGGTCGCTGTAACAGCATGTTCCCGAATGTTGATTTACAAGTTGTAAATCTGTGCTTGGACGCAAACACCACAAGGTGGGGTAGTGGAATTTGTCATGGCGAGTCCAAGTGTTTTAGTTGGCAGTTAAATAAATATGTTAATCCTTGATAATGCATCTTGTTTTGTCATGTGTACAACGGGAGGAGATGCTTATACAAATGAACAACAAATAATATGTCAAGTCAGGCTAAAATACTTTAAGACTAAGTCAGTGAGTTATTCATATTCTCACATTTAATGGACTTGGGAGCTTTTTTCATAACAAAACGTTTCATAATAAACAGAGAGGACAATCAGGGAGGCTGTGGAGGAGAAGGGAGTGGGGTGTCCTGATGTCATCCTCCCCTGCGGGGGGGGGGGGGGTCGCCTTCGTATTCAGAGCTTTTCAGCACACACTCAGGGCTGTGCTGCATCCACCTCTCTGCTTTCGTCCCTCCCTCCCTCCCACTCATCATCTCCCTACGCTCTGGCATCCAGCTCTGGTATGAAGTCATCGGAGCGGTCTTTGGGTCTGACCCCCCCTCGGGCTTGTTCCAGGCTCCACACCAAAACCCACGACCCCTTTATAGGCTTTGTGGAGAGGCAGGGAGGGGCACGGAGAACTGGGGGGGGGAGAGAAAGGAAAAGAGCAGATGAAAAATGGTGGAAAAAAAGTGTTGTTTTTGGAGACTAGCATGTGTGATTGTGTTGTTATTATCATCGGAGTGTGTCTCTTGTGCCCACCTGAATGCAATTCTTTCTGGTTTCGGTTTTCCTTCTCTTCTCAGTAGTCTGCATTTGCCCCGGTTTGAAGTCTCATGTAGCTTTGTTGTTATTGAAAGTTGGAAATGAGTTTCTGGAAATACAAGTTTCAAAATGAATTCTTCGGCTTCGACGCTAAGTAATCGAATGACCCGTATGCTTCCCCTGGATCGAGCTGGAGATTGAATGAAAGATGGGTTGGCGAGAAAGCGCTCGAAGGAGATGAATTAATGGAAGATGGATCTCCACATTGTTGACATAGAAGAAATACTGGAGAATTTGCTGGCTTTTCTTTCCGTGTTTATGTGGTGCATGTATACGAGGAAAATGGATAATAAACTGTATGTCAGTTCAGAATGTTACACTAACTGAGTATGTGATTGTCATTTCGATAAGTACTAGCTTGATTGCCATCGACCTCCATTATACAGTCCTTTTAGTCCCTATGGAGATGCTTTAGATAAATAATCCCAGTGGAAACGCACACAAGGCAGCCATGTAATGTCTGTTATGTGTGCATTACAATTCATCTGACAGCGCTCTTTGCAAATCCCATTTCCAGTTAGTGCCTCCTGCCCCATGCTCATGCATAAGTCAATGTGTGTTTAACATTCAAATCATGCGTGGAGTACGTGACGTGTCACACTGTGGGAGACAGTTGTTTTTATTCCTGTTGCAGTGCAGCATTCACTTTGAGTCGGCACGATTATTCATGTATGCACATCAGACCAAGGCCAAGGCTTTAGCGGCGCTTTGCGTGCGGGAATGAATGGGACCTTAACGAAGCGCCGCGATCGCTGCTGTCACTGCTGCACGTCACAAAAACAGAACAGAAACAAAACAGTGAAACAGATGGATGGATGGATGGATTCTAAATGGGATTGTTGCATGTGAACCCTCTGATCTCAAACATTTTGCAAGGCATGCAAACATTTAACATGGTTAAATCATGTAACAACGAGCACGCACATAAAGTGATAGACCTCCCGTTCTCCTCGTGGCTTGGCTGTAATGTTAATGTGGAGGCGGGGACTAAGAAAGCTGAGTGACAGGGAGATGTGGAGTGTTTATTAAAAAATGGCAAGCGTCTCGTGTGACAGACTAGCCTCAGATCTCACTGTTGTACATCATGTTTGTCTTGTTACTTGCTGCTTCATGCAATTTTTATCACATACGGAGAGATGGAAAATGAAAAAGTAATACACTATACCGGGGGAGGGTAGAGTTTTCTGAAATCTATTAGCAGTTGAAAGAGCCCCGAACTACATAATTGCATCTTCACTCAAGGTTCATTTACTCTATCGATAAGTTTTACTCACATTTTTTCCCCAGTCAAGTCTTACTCAATGTAAGGTCTCCATAAGCTTCTGCTGGGGTGGTATTATATTTGTTCTAAAATCCCCGGCTTAATTCCTAAATCCCTCTGTTACAGTGAATCTGGCGTTGTGTGCACAGTCTGGCAAATGGAGGAACATTAGAATTTGAAAGTCAAACATTGTTTAGTTTGAGGCAAACAGAACTCTGTGATTTACATTTCTGTCAGGCTTAGATTGGCAAACCCTGAGTACACACCTCTGCCCCTGCCTGTCTGTTTGAGGTTGACTTTATGGGGATGAGTGATCTGCTGCACTGAAAGCTAGAGTCTCTTGAGAGCCGGCGCTAGAAGAACTAATGAGTGGATGAGGTTGGAGAAGCCAGGGGATCACATGTACTCTATAGGACGTTGCCCTGACATGGATATGTGTCTATGTGTTTGCATATATTGCCGTTGAACATTTTCCCCCGAAATCTTGGCAGCTAGTTTTTGGTCTCAAGGCTAAAATAGATTGTTAACCTTGCAATGATATGAGCTTTTAAATGAAGAATGATAAACAGGAAGTTTGGCTTTAACATAGAATTCTGACCGGGAAATTAGTTTCTATAATGCAGATGATTTAAATAAAAAACAGGAAAGACTTTGTGCCTTTAGGTGACAAGTGACAGCCATACTTGAAAACGGCTATATAATTTGATTGACTTCATAATAGCTCTACAATGACGGATCTAAATGGGTTTTTCTTTCAAACTCTCAGCTTAATTCATCTTTACAGTTGGTTTTTGATCTCCATGAGGCCTCGCTCTCGCCTCCTCACTCTTCCCATTTTAAATTACCTTTTTTTCCCCCATCAAGCTGACTAATGTTCCTCTGACCTTACCAAAAGAAGAAAAAAAAAAAGGTTCTCAGTCATCTGTGTGCAATTGATTTTGGAGCCACTGTCATCAGCTTTTTCCTGTCATCTTGTGAAAACAGCAGAATACTCCGCTCTGCGTTCTGATCTCTCTCTTTCTACTCTAATTGCATAACTCTGATTAAAACAAGATATCGGTGCCGGCGACCGACATGCCTGCACAGTTTCCACGGGCGCTCTGTAAGATATTCAGGAACTTTTCTCCATATGCTGAGACAGTAGTTATCAAGACTTTCTTCACAAACTACAATATTTATTACTACTACGCCGCGCTCTGGTTAGCCCCGACATTAGATTTGGATGGAAACGGATACTTCCTCACCTTACATCTGTTTTCATGCATTAATAAACGGGGATCCTTTGCAGAAGGAATCAGGTTTCAGCCACTGTGGCATGAAGTGAGAAATGCTCTCAGCTAGGTCAGCAGGAACAACATCAGAGTCCTTATGTTGAACATCAACTTGGTTAAACAATAAGGATAAATCTTCATGTATGGCTCATGGCCAGACATTGTACAACATGCTGCCACATTAGCACAAAGAGCTTCTTCCACTATACAATTGCATATTTGTATGAAGTGGAATGACCTTGTGTTGCAGCTCAACAAGCATAGTATTTTTGTAAGGCAAAGGTGGATGGTGCTTTGGATTAAATGCTGTTACAAAAACCTCCCCCGCTTCCACACAAAGACACACATACAGATGCACGCACACACACACACACACACACACACACACACACACACACACACACACACACACACACACACACACACACACACACACACACACACCACACTCCCCTAGGGTTTTTTCTCTGCAAAGGGGCAAATCCAGATTACAGAGCTTCTCTAAGAGAAGGAGATCAAACTGGCTTTAGGAAAGATGGGGGAAGGTGCTTTTTACTGACAGTAAAATGCATATGGTTAGAAATCATTTAATGGCCAAATAAAACTATTTTGATATTATAACTGTCTGCACAGGGCCTCCATTTAACACTTTGTACTCTACAAGACAGATGGTAATATTGATAATTTAGAGGATCATGGCTTGTAATGACGATCATTGAGAGGGCAAATAGGACAAACATTTTAGGTGGAATTCATCATGCATTCTGCAGTCTGCATGCAGTTAACATACAACCAGCAGGTCTGAGTGATCCCATATTGAGCCGAGTGGGGCAGTGACTGTGAGCACCGCAAAGGCATCAAGGACATTTCAGAGTTGGGCAGCAGTTACGTGGTGGCTCTGCTGCAAGCGCGGGGCCTGGAGGATTAGTGTCCAATCAGAGTGGATTTGATGTTTACTGACAGCACATGGGACTTAGCTGAGAGAACTGTATTTCATTTGTATTCAATGAAGCCGGCTCCCTGTCGGGCCTCCCCTCCCCGCGCTGAGAATCTGGATACTGAAACCTGTTGACGACAGTGAATCATCATCAGCAGCTTCAGGTAGGTGACTCTTGAGGAAAGGGTGAGGGGTTTGTGGGGGGGTGGACTCTTGGTCATTGCCATCATCATATCATCATCATCATCATCATCATCATCGCCAAATACGCTTGTATCTGGTTCATACATGACGTCACAGTGGGAAGTGGAATTAAACAGGCTTTATTTGGTTGTAATCCCTCATAGCAATCGACGGAGCGAGTAAAACGTCCCAGAGAGGGGAAGAGATAAATCCGACTGGATTAGTACAAGCCCTTGCCCATCCCAACCTATAACCCAGCCTATCCACTCCTTTCATTTTTTGTCTTTTTTTTCCCAGCGTTTGGTGGCCGTCTAAAGCAGGCGTCCTGCTACCACGTCTTTCATGGATTAGCTGTGCTACCTTTGCGTTGTACTGTGTTTGTGTAGGTTAGGGGTGATGTGTTTGCGTGTGGTGTCCTCTTTCCTCGCGCACAACAAGGCAGCATGACCAGAGATTAATTATTCAAGAACGGACAGCCAAAAGGGGGGAGTCACCTGATAGCCCGGACTTACAATAATACAACCCGATAGCAGGTGAGACGGTAGACACAGCTTCATCTTCCTTTCTGCATGTTCTCCACTTCCCTCTCTCCGTTCCATTTTTGGGTGTTACAGTGAAGACTTGAAAGACAACTTTCACGAACGCAGCTAGAAGCGGAACGTTATCTTCTGTTTTGTGCTTTTTTTTCTTTTTTTCTTCTTCTTATCCTCCGTAATCAGTTTCTCTACTTTTTCCTTTTTTGCCAATGCTTGTCCCTAACAAACAGTTGAGTCTTGGTCGCTCCCACAGTTGGGACACATTAGGGGGGAATGAGGGTCAGTGGGACAGGTCTGAGAGTGTCTACGAGCAGCAGGCAAGAGTAGCCGGCCGGCGGAGCTCTCTGTCATACGGAGAGGGAGGAGGGTGGTACGAACCTCCACCAGGAGTGCGTCCCCCTGACCTGGATTTGAAACGCGACCCGTATTCCTACCAAGACTCTCTGTACGGACAGGTTTACGCAGAGCGACAGGATCCACGGGGGCCGAGGAAGGGTTCTGTGCCTGATCTTAACCATTACGAACGAGCACCCATGGCTCATCGAGGATCCATTTCGCATCAGGATTACTATCCCCATGACCCGGCCATGACTCCTCGCCCACCCGAGGGTTTTTACCGGCCGGAACACCAGCCTCCGCCGCCTCACCCCCACCCGCTCAGTAGGTCAGGCTCTCATTTTGGGATGGCACCTGGGGCTCGTGCTGTGTGGGATCAAGGTCAGGGAGGAAGAGCGGGACCTGGAGCACCTGCATCGCCTCTACCTCCTCCCCCTCCCCCTCCGACCGCTCATGAGTTGAGTAGAGGTTATAGGGAGCCTGGCGCTATAACTGCTGCCAAAATGACGTCAGATGGCCAACAGCGCATACCCTCTCGGGAGCCATCTCCTTCACACTATGGTATGGAGCATGCATCTCCTCGGTATGCCAGTGAGCCTCCACCCATGACCGGTCAGTCCGTCTATACTGATGTTAATGGTCGCCCATTGGATGCACAGCAGCAGGCTGCTACCTGTCTAGTAGTAGATCCTGCCAGTCAAAGTATGATTATGAGGCAAGAGACCGCCTCACCCTACACCGTCCAACAACAGCAGCAATTACAGCAGCAACAACAAATACAGCAGCAACAGTTGCAACAGCAACATGTACATCAGCAGCAGTTACAGCAACAGCAACTTCAGCAACAACAAATACAGCAGCAACAACTTCAACAGCAACAATTACAACAGCAACAGCTTCAGCAACAGCAGTTGCAGCAACAGCAACTTCAGCAAGAACAGTTGCAGCAGCATCTGCAACAGCAACAGCCCCTGCCACCCCCACCTAGCATGCCTTCCTCTGACCCTAACCTTTCTGCGATGGCTCCACTTGCCCCTCCACCTGCAACAGTGCAGACCGCAGCAGTTGCTCCAATTGCACCTGCTCTTGCGCAGGCGGCCCAAACAGTCCCTCCTCCACCAGTCACTCCACTTCCTGGTCCTCTTCCCCCCACTGCCCCACAGACGCCTTTGCCTGTGGACCACAAGAAGACAGTTGACCCTGAGTTTGTTGCCCTACTGCGGAATGAAGGCCTCTCCGAGAGCACCATCTCCTCACTTATCCAACAGGGATTTGACTCCACTAGCATGCTGGCTGTTATGGAGGAGAATGATGTCCGCACCGTTGCCCCCAACCTCGGCCAGGCTCGTGTACTGTCTCGCTTGGTCCACAACTGCAAGCGGCCCGCCGAGGCTCAGCCAGCCCCCTCCCAACCTCAAACACCCATGAGAGGCCGCTCCAATAGCTTTAGCCATCGCTCAGACATCTACCATCACCAACAGCAGCATCAATCAACGCACCCCTCACAGGCTTTGACCTTGGACCCCCAAATGATGCACCCACAGACCCCTGGGGCCATGCAGACCATCTCCCCAAGGATGGGAGATGTAATGGGTAGGAGGCCCAACAGTGCCCCCTCTCAGCACCTCCTGGAAGCCTCTGGAGGCTACCCAGGCCAACCACCTCGCTCCCCAGGGTCATACGCTGGAGCACTTATGCCTGTTCAATCAAGACCCATGTCAGCCTACTCTTCTGGGGTGACAATGTCAGGGATGCCCATGCATGGTATGCAGATGATGCCACAGCAAATGACTGGGTCAATGCCTGCTATACAAGGGTCTATGCACTCAATGCAAGGTATGCCACAGCAGATGCCGTTGTCCATGCCAGCTTTAACACAGCCACCACAACAGGTCCCCAAAGCATATTCTACCAATTACACAGTGCCTATGGAGCTGATGAAGAGGGACAGGAACTTAATGCCATTGTCACCCATGCACAGTCCTCACCACAGTCCTCAGATGATGCGTAAGGGTGGGGGACCTGCACCAGACAATGCTCTTGTCCCTATGGGACCACCAGGCCAAGGTGCCCAGGCTGTTAACCAGAAACTAAGTCGACGCACGGGTCCACCAGTCATCGTGTCCACTATGGCTTCACCAGATACAAGTAAATCCTTTTTTTTTTTCTCCTTTCCATCCTTATCATCTGTTACTTGTCCAATTTATTTTTGGTCTTGCTTTCCCTTGTCTGTTTCACATACTCTTAAAAGCTACAATTGACAAATTGATTTGTCCTAGAGCTCTTCATTTTTTTTTTTTTTTTTTTGCTTTATTCCTCTCACTGCTTTGAATAGCTCCACAAAGCACAGCTGCTGCATTGTTAAGAGTCATATCATGCCTTCACAATTTGGTTGACATTTCTAAGAGCCATTCAGTATACTGAAGGCAAGAACTTGAGTGTTGGGTTGCTTTAAAAATATCAAGGCACCAGAAATGTTCTTTTACCCTCCATTGTGATGAATCTTTGGTGTGCATACCATCTCTGTCAAATCTGTGTTTGTTTGGGTGTTTTGTTGTATTCTGTTTTTTGGGGAAACCATCATTCAGCTGAGGGGCTTGTGATGGTGTAATGCATGATGCGTGACCATAAGAAAGCCAAAACACATGAGTGTTAAGTGAGCATTTTTTGTAAATAGTTTTTTATCTTTCTGGTCAGTGCTGTCATGTGTTCGTTCTCATTACAATAGATAAATGGTGTGTCTTTTTTTTCTCATCTAATCCGGTGGAGTGAAATCTCAATTGCTATCTCTTTTCCAAAACTGTTGTCAGGATTATGATTAATACCGTAAAAGGATAACTTTTGCTCCGTCGTTCTGGCAGTCCATTCCCTGTCCTACTTTTGGTTTCTACATTTGCAACGATCCTTAAACGATACTTGAATCCCGCTTTCTTGTCTGCTTATCGCTGTGAGAGCCAGATTTGTCAGACTTCCATATACTTTGTGTCAAATCCTTTATTATTTCAGTAATCTCATGTGGTTCTTTTGTCAGAATGACATATCGCCCCATCAAATACAACACAAAACAGCATTGATGAGGCGCAGTGTGGAGGGTATGGGAGGATCAGCTGTCGGCGCCCTTTCGGATACCTTTTTAAATTTTAACAACTCCACACTGTCTTCATGTTACAGTCTGTCAGTCGCTGTCTTTATGTGTGAACAGTTCAAATCAAGACTTCTATCATCAGAAAAGTCAGATATTGTGTGCAGCAGGGTTGACAGTGTCCTGGCGTTTGTGCGTGTGCATGAGTTAACAATATGTGTGACTGAATTTGGCACAGTCTCCTGGCGAAGATATTTTTCTCATTTAGCTCCCATTGAATGCCCTTGGTGAGTAATGGAGCAAAATCAAAAGCTCAGGCCACATTTACAATCATATAATCTGCTTCAGCTATACAGTTTTCATAAAGTTGCATAACGGTGATTGCAGGATTAGTTCTATGGAGCTCTTTAGCTGTGGTATCATTGTAACTGCAGCTGTTTTTGATGAAGTCCTTTCTGCTCTGTCACGCACCATCTCTTAACAGCTCCCCAAGCTCTTGTTGTAGTAAACATGGATGTTTTATTATAATATGATAATAAGGTGGGTGCATTAGAGTAGCCTGGAAAGTCTTAACAGGTAGTTGGGATACACAGACTTGTATCAGTCCTGCTGTTGTCAAGGTGTACTACAGACCTGACTGTTGAGTTAGAGGCAAACTTTTCATTTAATTGTGTTTTTTCCAGCTGTTTTTATTTATTTTGATCTGTGTCCCCAATTCATGTTTTAATTCCAGTCGGAAATGAAACAAATTCAGTCAATGAATGCGTCATTATTGTGTTATCACCTCAATAATTTACCCATATCAGATTAAAGCTTCATTCAGCATAATAAAATGATTTTCTTTTCACATCCATGGCCTGATAAAAGTATATTTCAGACATTTTGGGCAATAAGGACTGATTTCTCCATCAACACCTGCTCACCAGAGGCTGACTAGAAGCATCACTGGACGGATAAAATCGAATTACAGTGCTGATGGCCGATGTGTGATTGTGTGTAATTTTCTCTGTGCAGGTTGTAATGAGAACAGAGAGGAGGGCTTTAATCCTTCAGATCCTCCATTTCCACTACTGCACTAATCCACAGATATTCTCATTTTGTTCCTGGCTCTCTGCTAGACTATGAACTACATCACATTGCCAGAAGGTTGAAATGGACAAAAACAGGGGCCAAGGCAGACTGGGAACACATGATTTCTCCCTCTTGTCTCTCAGATATTTTGACCCGAAGAGAGCAGATATTAAAAGATCCCCATTGCTTAACTGTCAAAACAGACTGCTGCTCTTAGCACAGGCGGACACATGCTTTTGAAAGGATTTCTTCAAGTCTGCCACATACACATACATCTCATTGTTGGTACACACACAGTCAGCAGAGTAGACCTCATTTGCATGTGGCTGACATTTGTTGCTTTGGTAATTTCATCTGTTAATGGACACAGCCGCAAAGCTGCTCTGAAAGCATATTCCTAAATTGTATGTTGCTAGGCAACGTTGGTTATGGTGGTAATCGTAGGCAGATTTGCTTCTGGTTAAAGGGTCGGTCCACTGTCAGAAAACACTGCATATTTACATGTTACTTCTTTTATAACAAGATGCCTGGCTGAGCTAATGCATCAAGGGGAAAGTATTAATTAATCTTATTTATTCTTTTTATGGGTGATAAATAAAAAATAAAAGCACTTTTGTTGCATATTTTTAAAGGAATTATGCATCTTAGACCCAACATAATATTGTTTAACCTTTCAGTTAAAACTTGGTTTTGAAATGTATAAAATTATATTGGATCAATAAAATTTTGCATCTCTTAAAATCCAGTTTGTTATGAACTCCTGATACTCTGAAAGCATCAGAGTATTTATTATTTAGGGCAGTAAGTTGCACCCACAACCAGAAAGAATTTCTCTCTGAATTTACAGCCCCTGTGTAAATACAGATGGCATGCCCCTCCTCAGTATATGATGCTTTGTTGAATACCCTTGAGCAAGACCCCGCCTTTATATGACTAACTAGGCCTCCCCATCCCCCACTCCGGCATAATCACCGTATATGTTTCTGTGGGACTTCCACTCTTTCACCTCCACCCTGCGGAGTGTGTTGGCTTCCTTCCGTGGTCTCTTGCCAGGCGACCTGATGCCAGCTCAGGTCAGTTCGGATCTGCATGACACACTAGCTGCAATTTTTTTCCTCCTTGCTTAGGCCTAGTGTGATGATGGGGGAGGGTTTGGGCTGTGTTAGTTCTGGAGATGGCAGATTATGTTTTAACTGGGTCCAGGTCAAAGCTTCCGGCAGTTGTTACACAGAGTGAGGGATTAAGCAAGAGGGGGGGGGGAAGACAGTCCAGCTAGTAATAGATGATGATTACTTGCAAGGTGGGGGAGGGGAAACAGGGCGTTGACAGCTGTCAGTCAACCTTGGACTCTCAATGGAGAGGAGGCTGGCTGTCAACGTGGTTTTTAGACTTTGAGGGTCAAGCTTTGACCTTAATCTGGGCTGACAGGCAAAGGTTGTTTTTGTTGCGCTGCTGGTCACTCTGGTTTTATGGTTTTTACTTCTGAACTGAGCATGGCTTACCACTGCTTCAACCTTTAGTAATGCAGCTATTAGATTAAATTGGGGACTTTTCCAGCGACTAAGGATTGACAAAGACATTATAGTAATCGTGCCTTTGAAAAATGTTAAGCCTCTTCTGTTTCAGTCTGTGAAAGTAAAATTAAAAAAGTAAGTAAAAGTACTTTTGACTTGGTGGAGTACTTCCAAGGTTAGGGAGTTTGAACTATTTTGGTTGAATCTTTTGTACAAAAGATGAGCAACTGTGTCAGAACATATTTGGTGGTTTGATTAAAAAAACAAAACAAAGTAACAAGCTTGTGTAAAACAAAATGTAGAGGTGAGAACAATTTTTGGAAACATGATAATGCATTAAGCAGAATTTAAACAAGTAATTCTCTCATTCTGGGTCAATTTTGTATGAATTGATTGACCACGGTGCAGTATTTGGTTCCCGAGTGCAATGGCGGCACAGGCTTATGGGTGTCATAGTATCTATAGCAAAACCAAATTTAAGAAGTTTGGATAATCAAAGCTGTCCATCACATAAACCTGTCTTTACAGCTACAGCACCAGCCCCCATCAAGCTGTGGAAAATTCCACTGATACACTTTATACTCTGTTTGCACTGCCAAAACAAATGTTTACACTGCACTGTTTGCACAAATTTTAAATTTTAAATACTTACCTGCTGTACATAGTTTTCATTACTTTTATTTATTTTTATCTCGTATATTGTTGTTATTGTTTGTTGTTCGCTGTTGCTGGCTGGCTGAGGGCTACCAAACGGAATTTCGTTGTATCACTACAATGACAATAAAAACCTCTTTATCTTTATCTTTAATTATCAAGCATACTGCTATGTTTCTATGTTGAGAAACATTGGCGATATCCTATTCTCCCACATCACAAACTCTATACAGCCCGTGTGTGTTGTTTGTATTTGTGTCTGTATGTTGGCAGGTGTGCTGTCTGTTATGGCACAGTGCAGATTTCCTCTCCCCTCCAGATGTTTCACTTAATATCAGGCAGTGATTGCCTTTTCCCCTCATGAGTGAATACAGTCTGTGGTCACATTCACAGGATTTGATCTATACAAATCTTAATTACAAATGTTCTCTTTTTCTCTTTTTCTTTGTATAAATTGATTCCAGTGTCTCTTTGTCTCCCCTCCCTTAGTAAATTAATCTTTGTAGGAGACTATTTTTGCTTTGACACTCTCCTAACTCAAGAGAGTAGAGGGGGGTTGAGGTAATGGGAGAAATATGTCTCTAAACAAACGTCATACCCAGCTCAGCACATTCATCCATGAATGTGGTTGTGGGTTACGGAGCCCGTCTGCAGGAAAATTAGGGGAAACGAGGAAAGTGGGAGGATGGGAGGTGATTGAACCCAACCAAAAAACATCAGAACAGAGGAGAAGATAGAGCGAGAGAAAGACCAAGGATTACAGTTAAATACAGAGGGCTGCTTTAGATTGGATAGTGAAGTATTGGCTGCTTTAAAGGGCAGTGATAGAGTCTTAGAAATCAGTGGAGGAGTGCAAACGGGAGATTACTTAAACGGAAACTCCGTCTTGCTTCTTGGAGCAAGTGAAGGAGGGGAGGACAGCAGGAGGACAAACTAAAGTTTTTATTTGGTTTGTTTTTATGATGAGGAAAAAAAGCACTTTGTAAACCTGAACAGTCGGTGCCATGGTCATATTTTTTGCCTGGTTTAAGGCTGCAACTGATGTGTAATTATTTGTCAGATTTAATCTATTTTTTATTTGGTTCTATAAAATGTCAGAAAATGGGGAAAGATTGCCCAAACGTTGTTTTTCCAATTGCCAAATATATTCCATTTACATTGATGTAAAACATACAATACATTACATTACATTACATTACAGTCATTTAGCAGACGCTTTTATCCAAAGCGACTTACAGGAAGTGTATTCAACATAGGTATTCAAGAGAACTACTAGTCACCAGAAGTCATAAGTGCATCTCCTTTCTTAAACAAGCATCTCAAAGCATAAGCCAGAGCAAAAGTATAGTGCAGAGGCAGATTACTACGAAAACAATAATTGCAACAGACTAATCCGAATATAATAAGTGCTACAAACTACTACGAATAGGATAAGTGCAGTAAACAAATACAAATTCAATAAGTGCAGCGAACTGATACGAATACAGTAAGTGCAGCAACTAATACGAGTGCAATAAGTGCTACGAGGAAGGCTCAGGGTAGTACTTTAAATAGCTTGAATAAGCAAATGTTAGATTTTTCTGTTTAACAAATGACTTCATCGATCAATACTTAATCGAATGATATATTTATTGATTAATTGATAAATAGTTTCAGAATTCGAGTAGCTTAGTGTTTGAAACAGTAACTCCAAGCTCGCTCATTTATGTCCTATAATTCTGTATTTTTCTCTTTTATGATAAACAACACAATTCCCTCTGAGAGTGAATGAAGACTGTCGGCCAAGCAAGTTTGTTTGTGGATGTAGTTGTGTGTAGGAAACACAGATAATAGTCTGTACGGGTGCCATCAACAGTAACTGGATCTTGAAAGGTAAAGCCTGACCATGGAGGCGAAAAAGCTTTTTCTGGCCAGTTTGCTGCATCCTTTCAGCGAAACTTGAAGTGATTAACTGTAGGTTGTGGGAGCAGAGGTGGAGGAAAGACAAACACAAGAGTTCACATGCTCAAACATTTGTAGCTCAAGAAAAAAGGAGAATAAAAGCAGTGAAATGAGAACCTTGAAGACCCTGAAGACCTTGAAGACCCTGAATCCTACTCTCCTCTCCTACATTTCCTTTCCTCCTATCATCTTCTCTCCTCTCATTTCATCATATTTATTTCACTTTTCTCTCCTCTCCTCTTGCTTCCTTTCCTTTCCTTTCATCTCCTATTCTCTCATTTCGTCTCCTTTCCTCATCTCCTCTCAGTGCCAACCGAGGAGTCACCCTGAATTATTCATTTTGGGAAAATGAAATCTTCACGGGTGTTAAACCGGAGTGAATAGACAAAGCTGACCATGTTCTCTGTATGCACTATGTGTGTGCACATGTGTGTGTGACCAGGCGTTGCAGAACTTGACACTTTTGCTTGGCTGTGTTTTAACAAAAGAGAGGGGGGGGGGGGTGTTTAGAAGTGCAGATGAATCTCATTTGCACCCAAGGAAAAATATTATACATTTCTCAGTAGGCATGTCAGTCGTGTTCAAGATCACAGGGCTGTAAATGGGATTGTGTTTCACAGTGTTTTTAGTCTCACACAGGGAGGAGGATTTGTGTGGGTCTGGATGTGTGTGAGCAGCCATCGCACCATATTTGATCATTCATTTATATGGGGTTTTTTCTGGTATTTTGCCAAAGCACACATTTCTGAGGAAGCTAAACTTAAGGCAGCCAGGTGCTGGATTAATCAGTATCTCTGTGCATGTGTGCATATTTTACCGTGAACATGTTCAATATTTCATTTTTCATGGATGCCTGTTCACACTTGATTCGTCTAAGCCTGCAGCATACATGAGAGGTGTAATAAGCAACGCCTTTCACCATTCATCCCCTCTACACACACACACACACACACACACACACACACACACACACACACACACACACACACACACACACACACACACACACACACACACAAATGCGCGCGCACACACACACATCCTCTTTTACATCTCTTTCTCTCTCTAATCAGGCCATTTGGCTCAAGTCACAGAGAAAGAGAAAGGTGAAGGAGACTGATGGTGTTGGAGAGGTGGTGGGATGCACACACGGGGTATGAATGGGAGAACAAGAATTTATGTGCTTTAATCGCCTCCCTGAAAAAATAAAAAAAAAGTACACGAATAAGCCTCAACATCTGTTGTCCGACTGCAGCTGTGCCATCTCTCTTTCTCCTCTCACCCTCATTCGTGTTTCAATCGTTTGGCAACAGCCCATCATGTAGATCACAAGGGGCAGATGGGATGGTGAATTTTAGAGGTCAAATTATACCGTAGACCTCTTCTCTCTCCAGCGCTCCCTTTTCATGAATGAGGCTTTTTTGCTCCGGGCCCGGTTGTGATCTCTGATTACACGTTGTAACCAAACCTCCTCAATGGAGCCCTTTAAACTCACTACACTTCTGTTGAACTAACAATAACTACGTCCGGTACACAACAATTACACAATATGCACAATACAGAAGAATACTTCAAGTGTAGTTTGTTGATTTGAGCACTTTTCTAACAGTTACAAAAAAAAGAAGAGGGCAGAATGCAATCATTGTTCACTCGGTCATCAGAGGTCTGCAACTAACAATCATTTTATAAACATTTTTTGCTTAATCAGAGATTTTGGATTTTTCAATGAGCCAAAATTTGAAGATGTAATGTAAATTTAAGAATATTTAACTAGGCAATTAAATCTTTCCATAGGAAAAATCATCTCAAATCCTCTTTACATTTGTATAAGTCTTAAAAAATGCTTGGATGGAGTATTTGAACTTGAATTAAAAAAATGCCGCCTATAAAACATGTATGCACTGTTATGTCTTACCTGCAGTATCTGACAATGCTGTCGACATTTCTGTCACGCACTAATACCAGAAGTTTTACGGCTGCAACTATCAATTTTCAATATTGATTAATCTTCTGATTATTTACTTAATTAATGATGATTTGTTTGGTCTATAAAATCTAAATGTTTTGGTAAATATCCATCACACTGTAATATCCCGAGGTAACGGTCAACAGTCCAAACCCAAAATCTTTTGTTTACTTTGATGCATTACAAGATAAAGGAGTGAATCCTTCTTGAAGCTTGAAGGATCAAAATGCTTGCCATTGATAATCAACATGGTTGCACTACTGAACTGAAACGGACGACCTGGAAGCCCTTCTTAACCTTCATTATCAAATCCTTTTTAAGGCGTCTGTCAGAGACACTCTCTCAGACTTGCATCGTAGTAAACCTGCTAATCTGTCACTCCTGCGCTTGGGTTTATATCTCAGGATCAATTAGACTCCGGAAAGGATTTTCCCAAGTGTTTACCATAAGAAGTCAAGTAGGAATCTTTTGGGATTGTGTCTGCAAGTACACACACACACACACACACACACACACACACACACACACACACACACACACACACACACACACACACACACACACACACACACACACACACACACACACACACACACACACACACACACATCACCACCCTGAAAAACACACTTCATGCTTTTTCGGATCCCCAGAGGTTTCAGTAGCAGGTATGTGGAGAGTTTTAGATGTTGTTAAATATGGGAATTAATTTTGTAACTGCAGGATTTTCCATTAAAAACACTGATCACAGATGTTTGTGCTACAGTAAAACATTTAACCAGTTTGGTTTCATGCACATGTGAGTGCACACCTAAGCTTCTGCATTCGTCCTTGTATGAAACAGTCATCACCTGTGTCTCAGGATTTCCATGTTCGTCTCGGTCCTTTTGTGCAAGCATGACAAGTATTGAAGTGAATGCTGTGTTGGAGCCTAGAAATGAGGCTCTCAATGGCTCGTTGAAAGGCAAAACCAATCAACTCCTGTTAAAAAGCTATGAGAAAAAAAAAAATAAAAATGTGCAGGCTGAGATCCTGAAGGAGAGTTTTGTGAGCAAGACTGAGTGAGCCTGAGAGGAGAAAGGGGGGAAAGGGGCTGGCACTCTTAAAGGACCATGAAGGCCGGATCACAAATAATAAAACAGAAAGGCAGGGAGGGAAGGAGGGAGGGGGGGGGAAAGGAAAGAAGGAAAATATGTTGAGCGAAGGGAAAGGTCGGAGAGAATGGAAGAGGGAGTCGTACGTGTGCCAGGAGCGCTGCATCTCTCGCTGTGACTGGTGCTCTTCAAGGATTTTTTTTTTCTCCCTCTCTTTCGTCTTTTTTTTTTTTATTTACCTCCCTTTTTTCTGCACTGCTGTGGCACCGGCTTGTTTTCTCTGTCTTTTTTTTCGTCTTTTACCATTTTTCTCCCCCCACCCCTTCCTCTCTCTCTCTCTCTCTCTCTCTCTCTCTCTCTCTCCCCCTCCCCTCTCTCTCTCTCTCTCTCTCTCTCTTTTCTGTGACTCGCAACAAAAGGCTGACGGAGTGAGCCTGACGTCTGAATGAATAGCCCAAACCTGCCGTGAAGGGAGAGAAGAGAGGGAGACGGAGCAAGGGGAAGAAAAGAGGAGGCTGAGGAGAAAAAAGATGAGTGGTCTGGCTGAAGAGGCGGAAAGAGGAGGACGCTCAGAAGTGCTGATTGCTGGCTGAAGACGAGTAGAGATCCAATTTTTTTTTTTCTTCTCCCTCCCCCCGCTCTTTGGAGATTAAAAGGAGTTGACGGCGCTGCTTTAACTGCACGGGTGGTGACGATCATAGTTCTCGCTCTCCCGTCCTCCCCCTCACCCACTGCCCTCCTGTGCCACCTTCCATTTTTTTTCCCCCCCCTCCCCGCTCAAGAGTACCAGTTGTCTGAGAAATGGAGCTTCTGGGGGTGAGGTGACGAAGGAGGACAGATTTGGAAACGAGCAGTGGGAGAGCAAAAGCAGACAGAGAGAGGAGGGAAGGAAGGAGGGAGGAAGGCTGGAGGAGGAGGTAGAGAGGAGAGGAGAGGATAACCCCAGGACATTCTGTGTGAGAATAACCCCCAACCCCACTTCTTCTCTCTTTTTTATTTTTGTCCCTCTCCACCACATTTCCTCTGCCATGTGCAGCTCCTGATTTGAAGAATGTGGAGACAGCATTTCCCAGGCAAGGAGCATGTTTCAAATTGTCTTGTGCATATATATATATATATGTGTGTGTGTGTGTGTGTGACATACTTACAGCGGTAATAATAAAAAGCTGTGGTGTGTGAGTGTGTGTGTGTGTGTGTGTGTGTGTGTGTGTGTAATGGCGAGAGGTGGGGGAAGAGGGAGTTGGATTTGGTTTAAAAGCTAATGAGCCTCTTATGTTTTTGCAATGAAGTGTGTCATGAAATGTGTGTGTGTGTGTGTGTGTGTGTGTGTGTGTGTGTGTGTGTGTGTGTGTGTGTGTGTGTGTGTGTGTGTGTGTGTGTGTGTGTGTGTGTGTGTGTGTGTGTGTGTGTGTGTGTGTGTGTGTGTGTGTGTGTGCAGGCATGAGGCCCCCATGTGAGAGTGTCGGTGTTTCCTTGGTTTAAAACCACAGAACTCTGCACATCAGCAAGATGAGGTGAGATTAGATGGACCGCCATTTAAAGGGGTCAAAAGTCTCAGAAGAACGGGCAAACGAGTGGCTCAGTGTGAGTGTTAATGGCTGGTCCTGTGTGAGAATGCTCTCCGTCACAGCGTGTGTATTCAGGCATGTACTGTGGATATTAAGACGTATGTGGGGCCTAGTTACTTTTAAAAATCTGTATATTTATTATTGCTAATTTTCATGCTTAACATCAAATTAAAAAAATAGTTCAGTCCAGTCCAGTTGAAAAATTGCATAAAAAATATAATTTTGACAACAAGCTTTTTCTCACCATTTTCTCACCATCGCAAAAATAGCTTGTTTAGCGTAAACTAAAACTAATCAATGTTGCCAGCAGTAAACATAACATTAAGGTGCATGAGGACCAAAACAATCTAGCTTAAAATGTTGACAGAGAAAATATAAGGAGTTCTGCAGATTGATAATGTTTTAAATGTGTTTCATACTTCATACATAGATTTTGTGTTTGTAGTCAGTTCTTGTCTGTTGAGATGAAACAGAGCTTAAACGCCTTATCTCCCTCTCCTGTCAGGTTTGTTTGTATACATGTTCCTAACCTGCACACACTCACTTGTGTGTGGATGTGATTTATAGCTTCAGACCACTGTCCGCTGTTCATCAGCACTGACAGCTGCTTTTGTCTCAGGACCCTGGTTTTTAGCAGGCCTTACTCATGAAGCACAAAAGACAACATTTAAAGAAGAGACAGTGATGGATGGATGGATGGATGGATGGATGCTCTCCTCTCTCACTCTGCGATATCTTTATGTCAGCGTATGCTTTCCCCTTTCTTCCTCTACTATCTCCTACACTTGTACATTTCATTCCTCCCTGCCCTTTTCTCTCATCCTTTTATCTCTCCCCTCCCTCGCCCCTCTTGGCTGGGCGTTTTTGGGTGGTGATAAGTTTGGAGGAGGGCAGGCAGAGGGAGGACAAACAAGGTCTTTGTGCGTCCACATAGTGGAACAAGAAACAGGCCAGGGTGGCGGCGGTGTAGCCGGGCGCTGATAGGGTCCGGTGGGGGCCTGGAGGAGGCAAGTCTGCCAAAAACAAAGATTACACCTCCCTTCTTTTTCTACAGATGCCAAGGGATCGTAAACACACTAAAGAAAAGTAGACACTCCCAAGAATACAGGCGCCGGTTTCTTGTTAATATGTAAGCGCAGTTATAGAGTTTAACAATGTTTTTCTAATATTGTAAGTAGGATGCAAGTGGACATACACAACCAGTACTAGGAGAACAGAAGTAGAGTAGAAGGGAGCGTTGGCATCGAGAGCTGCGAATGCCCTTAAACATTTTATTCAACAGAATCTGTGACATCCTGGATAATCACTGATCATTAATGGTTAGCATCAGTGGGTGTGTGTGAAGCTAAGTGCAGCCAAAGTCTGTGTGTCGGCGTGTGTATGTGTGTATGTGTGCGTAGTACAACAGTGAGCATGTTTGTGTTCCTGATATCTCTTTGGGAAAAAAATGCTGCAGAGAAACGGCAATCTCCCACTTGTGCAAAACTCACGCTCCATGTTTGGGTTGCCAGGTTGGATGGCCTGTGGCACATTGCAAGATTTGATATCAAGCTTTTCCTGTCCCGCTGCTGCACTTGCCATAAAGAAAGCCCACTTGGTTATCGGCTCCCCCCACCACCCCCACCCCCATCCTCCTCTCCCTCTCGGACTATCCCATCACTGAGGCCCCCAGCTTGGGAGTTGCTAGGTAACCAGAACCAGCTGTTGGTCCTAAGCCCGTTGAGCCCGTTTTGGCGCTGCGTCAACTGCAGAGTAGTTTTCTCTGAGAGCTCGCTGTGAACCCAGCGACCGCTGCTGTGGCCCTGACATCATCGTGCCATGGAAAATCTTCCTCACTTCCTTTTGTTTTTGCAGTTTGATTGTTCCATCGATACGGGTACCGGTGTGGGAGCGTCCACGGCGTGTATCACACCAGTTTAGTGGTAATTTAGGAGCATTTTTATCACCTTTCACACATGACTAGGGGGAAGGAAATGTGAAATACAGTGAGAAAGAGGCAACGGGAGAGTGAAAAGAATGAGCTGTCAGTTGAAAAAGACATCAGGATATAAAAGAGAGTCTCTAAATGTGTCACTCCTCTGTGAGGTGAAGGTACTAAACTGTCTCAGAAGGCTATTAAGAGAGATTCGAGATGGCACACAGTGTAATTATTCAGGAAATCACAACAGTGCAGGTAAGTTAATACGACTCTCCAGTCCCCAAGAGGAAAATGTACCTTTCAAAGTGTGGGACGACCTCACAAACAAGCCGCAAGTAAATCTGTGGGGAGTGCATTTACTTCAAAATGAAACCGTCTTTGTAAACCGCCATGGCATGTTGTTGATCCATGAAACCACAAAACCAGAACACATGGTCTGTCAGAAAGTAGAGCATTAGAAATGAATTAACTGATGTAGTGTGATGTTATTAAAAAACAATTTAAAGATTTCCAAACCCGAGAGGAGAAGCAGAGGTTTGAGCTGCTCATTGATTGTTTGCGCTCTATTTAGGAAATTATCCTTCTCCCTCTGAAAACTCTGACTCACAGCATCTGGCAGCAAAGCTTTCTGAGCCGCTTTTCCAAGATCAGCCCGTCCAAACGAGAGAATTAAACACCAGATCGTATTCACCGAGGAGAGGCATACTTCTATGGGTTCTGCCTTTTTTTTTTTTACGTTTAAAACGATGACTTCTATTTCTGTTGTCAGAATCCAAAAAGGCTTTTTAATTTGGAACATCTGTAATCCATTTGTGGTTTAAAGTACGCTATTGCCAGCTCTGCCAAAAGTTTTCATACATCCTGGAGAATCATCCAGCTTGTGATTAGCGCTGACTAAAGGATGATATCAGTCTTAGTCCATTCAAGTTTCCCTTGAGGGATGTAACAACACATGACCTCCACTGGATAAGATCTGCTTTCACACTGAACACGGTTTAGATTTAGTTAGTCAAGCTCTTGGCTTTGTTTCTTTATTACTTTCTGGCTTGCAGACAATGCTGGCTGTTGATAAAAATACTTTGGGTACAATAACAGGAAATTGACAAAAGCAATTTGCATTTTTTTATCCGAATGACTACCAGCCAAGATATCCTACCGCCTAATGTAAACCATCTTTAGTCATGTTATTTCTACTGCTCACTGAAGTTTACGTAACAGCAAATAGGACCTCTGCGGTACATTTTTTGCCCTGCTGAAAATTGAGTCTGGTGTTGGGCGGGACCCCGTGTTTGGATAAGGAGAGTTCTGGCTTTGCTTTAGTTTCCTTGAGTCCAGGTTCTGGGTCTGACTGCCAGGTGGGGAGGCTGGTAAGCTGCTGCCAAACGAGAGAGGGGGAGAGGGAGGGAGATGGATATAAACAGAGAGAAAGCGGCAAGAGTGAATTAAAAGAAGCAGTGGCGATCAGTTTTATTTTTTCATAATTAGTAGCTGGACCTCTGGCCTTCAAGTGCTGCCATGATACCAGCTGCTGTGTGATCAGTTTGGGTGGTAGTACTTCACTGTAGGGTGATTATTGGGATAAGACTCAATTTTGCTCTCCCTTTTGGGCTCCTTGGCCAGTTTAGAAATCCATTAATTTCCATCTGAGATGAATGTTATAGAATGTAATAGTTTGTTTTCTTATTATGGCTTGACTTCTATATAGGTTTTTTTTAAATTATTATTAGAAGATAACTTTTTCTCTCTTCACTCTTTACATTTTTTGTATTCATCTGATAAAATTGTGCCTGATTCTCTTTATTTTAATCATCTAAAATCAACAGACACAAGGTCACTGTTGTGAGATATTTTACTGCTTACATTTAACATCAACAGATTTCAGTAGTCTGCAGCTGCAAGCTAATTTTCTGTGAGGCTCTGTAATACTCCCCGAGGACCAATAATGTCAGTGTGGTAATCAACATTTTGTTTACAGAAGCCTGTAGTAACCAAATAACACAAACAGTAAGGCAGTGTTATATTACTACCGGAACTGATAACGTGCGCGTGTGGTTTACGACAAAGTAATTGTGTAATAGTCTATAAAAATAAATTATTACAAGCAATTCAATGTGAAAATAGCTAAATGAGTCATTAAAAGTTTTGCTTTACACATTTGAATAGTTTTATCTGAAAAAAAAGCTGCAGTAAACATCAGCATGTGTTTTTGTATACATTTGCCATGATGTCATATATATATTTAAGTAAAATATTCTTAATAAATGTTCTCATGAGGGCAAGTTGCATTCTTCAACACAATTCAAAGTAGGCAGCTGCTTCTTCATCTGAGTTATACTGCTCTTCCAGCGAGAAGAGGGGCGAGGGACAAAACATTACGTTTAATTGCTGTTAAATGTGCATCTGGAAGTAGTTTGAAATACATCGTCCAGAAACCTCTCTAAGCTGCGGAAAATGCAGATCAACTAGACCGTAACACGCCTATGCATACATTTTAGAAAATGTTACTTTAGAATTGTGAGCTCTGCTGATGAGCGACTGCTTCAGAATGTCATCCTTTATGTCGAAGACGCAGCTTTGTTTCTGAATAACGTTCCCCTTCTGACAGGTAAAGCTTGTCAATGATTGGTTTAAGAACTTAAAAATGATGATGGATTCTGCTCGATCTGGACTGGCAGGAAGAAAAAAAAATGTGTAGTGTTCTTCTTACAGCATGAGACTAGAGACTAAAGCCTTGAAACTCATTAACTTTGATGTGACAATTCCTGGAGGGATGGTGATAAGAGGCCGTTACAGAGCCTCAGTCAACAACATGTTTCCGACACAAAAGGTTGTTTATTTCTGTCCGAGCAGTTGTGGATTTATTGTTTGTCTAAACCTGTCCTTATGTATAAAAAAAACCATACTGACATTTAAGAGTTTTGCTGTTTTCTGTCCAAAACCAAAGAGCTCTTTGAAATCACTGGCCAGGTATCCCAGTCTTAAAGACTCTCATTAAAAGCCTTGTTAGGCGTTAATTATCCACAGATTAATCATGTGTTAAATGCAGTGCCACTCTCTGCCTTATTAGGCTGAAGAAAGGCTATTAGCCACTAGGAAATAATGAATCAACAGCAGTTTGACCTACTTCCTACAAGTGACGCTGCTTTTTTTCCCCACCAGCAGCTTCTTGTTTATGTGTCTGTATAACATATAAGTAAGTGAATCTGTGTCGGCTGCTTTTCTGTCCTTTCATCTCAGAGCGCGCGTTTGTTTGTGTCATCATGTGTGCGCACATGCTCGCGTCTGTTTGAGTAGCTTTACGTTTTCCTTGTGTGTGTGTGTGTGTGACTGTAAGGCCATAGAAGTATCTTCCTGCTCAGCCAGTCTGAGCTGTGATAATGAACTCTGCAGGAGTGTGATGAGGAGGCGCAGGGAGAGCCGGGAGCCACAGGTGTGTTTTGAAAGCAGGCCCCCCCTCCTCTGGCTAACACATACTAACACACACACACACACACACACACACACACACACACACACACACACACACACACACACACACACACATGACACACACACACACACACATGAGAATACGGCATGCTTTCAGCTTAAACTAGGAAGAGCAGGATGGAGATCAATTCTTCCACATTGTTTCTTTTAACCCTTTTTTTTTTCCTGTTTTATTCACCTTTCTTCTATTCTCATCATTATTATCTTTTATGCTATTCAGGCTTTTATGAAGCACCGCTTTTATTATGAGCGCTGCACAATAACATTATTGTTAATGACTGTACGATAATGAAATATAATCTAATAAAAACACAATCCTTTATCTCTACAGCATTTTATTAAGTGGCCCACAAAGCAGTTATTAAAAACCTCAACTCAAAATCAACACAAAATACTAGACGGAGGAAACTAAACATAAATAAAAGCAAAGCTATAATAAAAGAGAAAACATACAAAATACATTTCAAGCTGAGATTTAACTGATAATAATCATTCTGCACTTTAAAGTTTTCCACTTTTATAAAGTTGGGGAATTAACAGTAGACAGATTTAAGGTTTAGGTTAAGTGTAAGAAGGCCCATGATAAAAACACTTTTGTTCTTTTTTTTTCAGCCATCACCATTCCATCTTTCCTCTTCATCCTGTTTTATCATTGCTACTACTATTACTACTACTAATACTACTAATAATACTACTTTATCTTTTTCTTTAACTCCCTGACTGTAGAACTCTCTACATGTCATCTCTGCTTGATGAGAAATGTTGCCCATACCTCAAATTCTCACCTCTGAGATGTCTGAATTTGGTTCACCTTCCTCATTAGTTTTATAGAAACAGAGAACACCTCCAGTTATTAGAGCAGTTCACCCTGAAGTAAAATCAGGTTGTATGTCAGCCTGTCAAAGTTGTAATATTAATGATACGCTGCTAATCTCTTTTTTAAATTAATCCCCTGTTTCCATTTCTCTCTGATAGGTCTAGCCCAGGTGGTTACTCGTTGGTTACTGTTGTGTGTGTGTGTGTGTGTGTGTGTGTGTGTGTGTGTGTGTGTGTGTGTGTGTGTGTGTGTGTGTGTGTGTGTGTGTGTGTGTGTGTGTGTGTGTGTGTGTGTGTGTGTGTGTGTGTGTGTGTGTGTGTGTGTAAGGCATCAAACTCTGCATAATTTACAGCCTGTTTTTTCAGCATCCTTTTAGCGCTGCATAGCTCAGAAAATGGGGCACCACAGAGTTGTATGTAGCTTGTAAAAGGAACAATATGAATCTACAGTTTGTATAAATTGCGTCCAGAAGCTTTTCTAAAACGGACAAGTTTGCTCGCTATAAAAGCTTTAGGGACTCTGGTGCTCGGAAACACACCTTGCTCCTGGCAAACATAACTCTTCAACCCAACAACCTTCATCAAATTTAGATTCCAATGTTTCCTTTTATACAACCGAGCCTCGCATTTTTCAAACCAGTGAAAAGCTCAACACACAAATACAGAAAACTCTTGCGGAAATAGCCACAACCTGTCTGACTTTGACAGAAATGTTTGCGTTCATGTCGTATCTCCTCATTTATAGTCACGAGCTGATATAGAAAATAGGTTTCCTTTTAAATTGTAGACCTGTTCCAGAACAAAGCAGTTCTCAGAGCTCTTTCGTCCTATAACTCTGAGCCGTAATCATCGCAGCATTTTCAAATAACTATGAAGAACAGTCAACAAGCCTACTGGTGCAGAACTGAAGTAGGGTTATCTAAAAATACTCCCACATTTACATGCCTCTCTTTTTTCTTTTCTTTTTTTTCTTTTCTATTATACGCATCTAATGTGTTTAAAGCACATATGTTAGCATGTTGTAGTCGTGTAGGTCACGAACACCGTCCTAGCTTCCCAAAACTGGAGGAGTTAGAGAGACAGACACAGAGCGAGCGGGCTTGGATGTCCTCTCCAGCAGCGCAGATGTCACTAAATAAAATATTTCATAATCCTGCCCAAATCCTCTAATCACCATGACAACAGGCAGCAGGGAGCCAGAGAGTGGTGCTGTGTGGACCCCCCTTTCTCCTTTCTCCTTTCCCTCCTTTTAATGGAATTTGGGTCCACACTGTCACATGTTCTAATCAATACTACACTATAACTTATAGAAACAATCTCATTGATTTTATGGAGTAGTAGTGAATTGGCACATTCTTACAGTCATCTCAATCAGTCAAGTTATATACTCTGAATTCGTCATTACAGGCACGTTTCTAGTTACCAGCAGTTGGGTTTTTTTTGCCAATTTTCTCCCCTAAAGGGCGATCGTATCACTACTCGACAGCAAGGCGAGGACAGAGATAGAAAGTCCAAACTCTCACTCCAAGAGGACAAACCTGGAGACGACTACAAGTTTATATTTAGTTATTAAACTCCTGCTGATTTTCTTCAGTGTTGGAACAAGTGTGTAAAGGGTGTAAACTGTACAGAAGGTGCAGAGACGCACACACTGAAGGCCTGCCTGCTTCTCAACGGTGATAGGATAATGGAGGTGATGACCTCATGGGGTGAAAGGACCTGTTGCCTGGTAACAGTGTGGCTAACAGCGAGAGAGGGGGGTATTCAGATCACCAGCATTGTCTGTGTGTGTGCGTGTGTGCGTGTGTGTGTGTGTGTGTGTGTGTGTTGTATCAGTGTTGCAAGGTAAGGCAGACAATGATAGCGGTTGAAAGAAAAAGACTTCACACACTCCGGCATGTGTGTGTAGTTGTGTGTGTGTGTGTGTGTGTGTGTGTGTGTGTGTGTGTGTGTGTGTGTGTGTGTGTGTGTGTGTGTGTGTGTGTGTGTGTGTGTGTGTGTGTGTGTGTGTGTGTGGCAATGATTTTGCCCATCACACAGGCCAAAACACAAAGTCACAATCTGTGTAAACACTTCCTGCCGCGGGTTGCGTTTCCTACATTTTACTGCTTCTTTTTGCAGCTCACTTGACTGTGTGTGCCAGAAATAAATAATTAACTCCTTCTTTTCTCTCTCTCTCTCTCTCTGTCCATCTGCAGGTATTCGGCCCCAGATTATGAATGGGCCTATGCACCCGCGCCCCCTGGTGGCGCTGCTTGATGGGCGCGACTGCACTGTGGAGATGCCCATCCTCAAAGATCTGGCCACGGTAGCTTTCTGTGACGCCCAGTCCACACAGGAGATACACGAAAAGGTAAAAAATAGCTTTTTAGATGTCCCCTTCTCATCTAATGTTAGGAGAAGGCAGCATATCATTATTATAATAACAGAGTTCTGTTTTGATTTGTATATGTTTACATTTATTTAACTATTACCTGCATTAATAGAATCTGTAGCATTGACCTTTTAACCCTTTAAAAAAGAACTGCCATCTTGGCATGGCTCTCAAAGCCTTGTCCAAAATCTTGAGTGTTTTCCTTGAAGGCTCCTTATTTATAAGCTAATTTTTGCAGCCTTTTTCCATGAACTCTAACTTTAATTAGTTCTTGTTGATTTACTGTCGATTTTTGTTCCTTTTTTGTTGCCTCAAACAAAAAGAAAAAGACTTGATGATGTGTCAGGTGGAGGAGCAGTAACGAACAACTTCACATATTGGACAATACATTTGAATCCTATCATGTTTCCTAAGATTTCTAGAATTGTATACTTTAGTCATTTCAATCTTGATATTGGCGTTTCATTAATTCGTTCTTGAAATCACATATCTGTGATTACATATTTTAAACTTAAAGTTTATTTACGAGCTTTTATCCCACCAAGGGACCTTTGGTCCTATGTTAGTTATTATCTAGCACCTTTTGAAAACATGTCACACAAAGCTTTCTAAAAGACCAAAATCAGCAAAATGCATGGAATGAAATAAAAGTATAGTCAAATTAATTAAATGTGTAAATTCAGGAAAAGCATTGAGACACAGAAAAAAAAAAAAAACACCAAAATCTAAGTTTTCAGTTATTAATTCTAAGACTTTTAAGGTTTCTCCCTAGAAACACATAGTTTATATGTAGCTTATGCAGATTTTTACATTACAGCTGTTTTAAATGTACAATGTCTTTGAATGTGGCTCACAGTGAAGATGTGCAAACAGGACGTGAGGCATTATTTAGTTTAATATACAGTGCGTGTTTGGAAATAGTGTCAGAATAGGTCATAGACCACATCATTTAGAACTCACTCTGTGTTGCTTGCTGTAACAGCAGTAGTTGCAGTAGCAGTGATAGTATCTGCAGAAAGCACACACACACACACACACACACACTGTGATATATGGACATTATATGAACTTTGAATGTGATTCTTGAATAATTTTCCTTCAGTTGAGTGCAGAAGAATCATGTCTTTCCTCCTTCTGCGTCTCCTCCTCTGTAATGTTTTAATAATATTTCAGCCCACTGGCTTGTTCCACTCTCCCAGTTCAGCTATAATGGTTTCATCGCTAACTCTAATCCCACTGGGTGCTGAAGTGCTGCTTTGTTAAATAAGGTGGAGGAGGAGGCTGGTAATAGAAACGCAGTATAATTGTTCTGAGCCAGAGTGGGTGAAACATTTGTCTTTTTTTACTGCGTATATACACTGCAGCCAGTCAGAAGCAATTTTACAATCCAAGGTGGAGTTTATTTTTGTCTTTACACTCAAATAGAAAAAAGAAGGCTTCCACTTTGTTATATTCATTTTAGTGAAAATGCTATCTTGCACTTAATTCCCCAAATTGCCGTTGTTTTAAATCTACAATAAAAAGTAGTTTGTTTTACTTTCAAGCAAACCTAACAGAAAGGTTAAAGGTTAAATGGAGGAAATGCAAAATCAATTTGTTTTTCTTCATATTACTTGCATATTTTTCCTGGCCCCCCTAATTTGCGTAGACATATAAACGCACACACAAGCAATCTCTGTCCAGTAAGATGCTCTTGTAGTGAATACATTACACATACTGAGGACCCATCTGGGAGAATAGATGTTGGCAGCATTCCAACAACGATAACTGCACAGCAGAGGGTACAGATGGGGCAGTCTGCACACAGACACACACACACACACACACACACAGACGCACACACACACACACTTGCACACACATTGACATACTTGCCAAAAACCTCACTGCAAGTTCCAGTAGGGAAGTACTGTTCACACACAAGTATATAAACAGTACACACACCAAGCAAGCAAACCAAAGCACACTGCTGTCTTTTCGCATGCACTGCCTGGAAGTGAGCAGATGCAGCGATTTAATGGAATCTGTCACTCAGAAATCAGAATACTGTTTTTACTTGTGCTCTCAAGAGGCAGCCAGTGGTGACTTCCAAAAAGGTTGTGGGCCCCTGTTGGGTTAACCTCAGAAGTCATTTATTACAAAGCACTTGTGGTCTATTGACTAATACAGTACTGTCCTTGGAGAGACACAGGAGACTTTCAGAAAGATAAATGTTTTTTCAAGGGATTTTGACATCGCTGTATCAATGACCAGGGTTCTCATGAAGTGCTACTTATTTAGCGTGAAGTTAAAGTGCATTAAAAATGTGAAAAGTTCATACTGATGATTCACGACTTTCATATCTGCTATGTTTTCCTCACACGTCCCTCAGTCCAATGCAGTTCCCCCTAATTGGACCTTAGTCACTAAGAATTTTGAGAAGCATACACAGAGGAAGGAAAAGAGGAGTGTGATAAGTTATGTTTTCATGAAATTGATCAAAAAATATATTGTGTTAGTTAATTAGTGTATGTATAAATTTATGGAATAGTTTGATATTTTTGGGAAAATTAACCTTTTTTTTTTAACCAAAAGTTGGAAGATAAGATTGATATTCTTTACGCAGAGTATGAAGCTAGAGCATGCAGGTGGTTAGCTTAGCATAATGACAGAAAGCTGTGGGAAACACACTGGAAAACTCAAGAATATGCCTACCAACAACTATAAACTCACTATTTTATAGTTGTTTTTATATATTCACGCTACTTAACTTCCTCTTAAACCACTCTCTCCTTGCTCAAGTATTTCTTTTATAGTTTTGTAAATGTTCCATTACACAGGAGTAGAATAAATGTAGTTCGCTGCCTTTTTCAAGAGCTTGATGTGCTCTGCAATATTCATGATCCCTTGCTGTAGGTAATGGCCTTGTACGATACGATGTGAAGGTTCACATGCCAGCTCAAACTGTGGACGAGTTATTTCACTAATTAACATAACACAAGAATCCATTTTCTCACTTTTTCCACTCCATGTAAACCTGCTCTCAGCCTGTATTCCTGTTGCTTAACACTTGGCTGTGATTCGGCCTCATTTTTCAGCATCGTCTCCAGCCAAGCCTGCTGCTGGGCCTGCTTCGCTCAAGTAATGAGATTAATGCATGAGGAGAGCTTTAACCTTGAATTAAGCATCCAGCTCTCCCTGCAGCTCGCTCCAATAAAAATGTTGCATGTAAATTCATGGCTATGCTAATCTGGCTGGGTTGGGTCAATTCAGTAAGCAGGTTGTGAATTTAAACCTGTTATTTCACTGCCGGGGTTTGCTGCACCTACTTGCTGATGCTTTCTGTGTTCCTCAGCAGCTGTCAGTCTACTTTATGGTCCCGCCCGCTTTCCACTTCAACCCTGTTTGCGTACAATTTGAGTGAATGGATTGTGACTAAAAACAGCTTTGGCAAGCAGTCGTTATAGACACACAGACAACCACTCATATTTTAGTGCACGCATAAACAATCAATTTGCATTTAGATGAAGAAAAGCTGACATGAACTGAGGCCCAGGAAAGTGGGAGGCAGTGAAAACTCTCTTATTCAAGTTTTCTCATACATAATGTGGTGGGAAAACCGATGAATGCAGATTTCCAGTTTACTTCCATCTCTAATGCCTCTTAACGATTGTCGAGGGAATACTGATGTAATAAGACAGCGATGATGATGCCTCCTCCTCCTCCTCCTCCTCCTCCTCCTCCCTAATGTCTCTCAGGTGCTTAATGAGGCAGTAGGGGCCATGATGTACCACACCATCACCCTGACCAGAGAGGACCTGGAGAAGTTCAAGGCGCTGCGCATCGTCATCCGCATCGGCAGCGGCTACGACAACATCGACATCAAGGCTGCCGGGGAGCTCGGTGAGACTGAGGGACAGACGCAGACAAGAGAGGAGGGAGATAGATATGAAACAAGGAGGTTGTTCAGGAGAAGACCGTAATCATATGCCGAGAATAATGAACAAGGTTAGGTCGTGTCTGCCCAGATGGCTCATCATTCACCACCGCATGTGGAAAAATAAAGAATAAATCAACAAAAAATAAATGCATTATGGATAAGGATAGTGCATTTTTGGATGGGAGCCAAACCAAACTCTGCTTCCTTTATTGACTTAACATAAATAACACATGTAACTGGAATTATTAGACACTGTTAACAGAATATGTAATGCTGATTGCATATGCAGAGCAGATGCTCCAACTGGTATAAAAACTCTCCCTGATATTCCCATTTGGCCCCTTCAGCATATGTTTGGGGTGAGAGCAGGATTTAGTGTGATATCCTAATTATTGTCGTTTGTGGTAATACATACTGGTGTGCTGACGTGGATTTTTTTTGGAGAAATGCACTTTTCATGGGCATAATTAGCAGTTATGATTATCCTCTTATCCTTCACAGTTCTGTTTTACACACAGTGCATTTTTATTTTTTAAGAGTGTCATAAAGAAAAGAAACTTCCTGCCAATTATCTTGTGAATTATAAACTACAGATGAATCTCTCTCAAAACAGCTACAGTAATTATAATCAACTACTAAATCTGTGAAGCGATCATGTTGCTAGTCATTTGAAGTCTATCCATGGCATTGTTTATTCATTTTTCTCTCCCATCTGACCTTTTCCAGGCATCGCGGTGTGTAATATTCCCTCAGCGGCTGTAGAAGAGACGGCCGACTCAACACTTTGTCACATCCTCAACCTGTATCGGCGAAACACTTGGCTGTACCAGGCTCTCCGGGAGGGCACGCGGGTCCAGAGCGTGGAGCAGATCCGGGAGGTGGCGTCGGGGGCAGCCCGGATCCGAGGAGAGACGCTGGGCCTCATCGGATTTGGTGAGCTCCTTCTTTCTTTTTAAGCAGTGGATTCTTTATTTTGGTTGACAGCAAGTGTTCGAGTCAGTAACTGTATGACTACTAATATAGCCAACAGGGACAGCTTCTTATTTACCTGCCTTTTTTCACTTTGTGAGATTACATTACATTACAGTCATTTAGCAGACGCTTTTATCCAAAGCGACTTACAATCAGTAGTATATTACATATCATTCACCCATTCACACACTGATGACAGGCTACCATGCAAGGTGCCACCATCAGACTCTAACTAACATTCATACAAAATGAGATGAAATGTTCTTCAATGGAGCTTCCTTTTTTCAGGGCAGCTCTTCGATTCTGGTTTCAGTTAGGAGTGCTAATTATCCCTTTATTGTATTTTTGCTGTGTTTCCAGGTTTTCAGTTTGATTAACCCAGTTTACTTCATTTATTTTTGGACCTCATCTGGGCTGCAAAATACTATTTTCATTATTGACTAATCTACAAACCTGCTGGCAGCTCTGCCAAGCTGGACATAGGCCCAGTGAAGCTCTGAGCTCATTGCTAACATCATGAAGCCAACGAGCTCACAGTGACAATGTTAAAATGATGTTCGGCAGGTAAAGGCTGATGTTTACCGAGTAAAACCAAGTTAGTGTATCAAAGTACAGCAAAAATGTTATTAGTTTTGTTGTGTGTTTTGTTATAAACCACTAAAATTAATTGGATTCATACAAATTTTAATGTTATGAAGAATGTTTTGAATTAGCAAATGTTCTGCGTTTTGCACACTAAGCAGTTAATCAATAATCCCATTTGTTTAAAAAAAAATTGTATTAGTTATTTTTTGTCAAATAACTCATAAATGAATCAATTAATCCTTTCAGCAGTAGAACTCATACACACATGCATGTTTTAATGCACACGTGTTGATGTGTGCATTAAAATATGAGTAGTTGGATGCATTATTAATACTAAGCTTCTAAAATCTGAACTGTCTGCTCTTTCTTTCCCTCTCATCCCTCCATCAGGTCGCTCAGGCCAGGCGGTGGCGATGCGGGCCAAGGCGTTCGGCTTTAACGTGCTCTTCTACGACCCCTACCTCCAGGACGGCTTGGAGCGCTCTCTGGGTGTTCAGCGAGTCTACACGCTCCAGGACCTGCTCTACCAGAGCGACTGTGTCTCCCTGCACTGCAACCTGAACGAACACAACCACCACCTCATCAACGACTTCACCATCAAACAGGTAGGGGGACTTTTTTTTAATATCTTACATACATTAATCGAGATCTGAGAAGCTGATGGAACCTACAACAATCAATCAAAAACTGATAAACCTTGATTGGCAGAAGCTCTTCCTCATTATCATCCAAAGCAAGCTGCACATTCTCCTCAATAAGCAATGTAATCTTTTTTTAAAGTCCATGATATGTTTATGCGGCACACCACACCTATTGTGAGTTTCCAACAAAGCAGTCAGCAGGCGTGCAAGTTAAGCAGCCTTAGTGAATGAGCAGCTAAAGTACTTTAAACCCCAGTGTGATGTGTTTTACACTCTTGGTATCAGACCCTTAATATGATAAATATTAGAAACACTCTTGAGTTATGCTCCTTATCTTCTCCTGATCACTGCTGCCACCTGGAGGACATACAGTCAACTGCTGGCTGTGCTAAATTAAATGGTTTATCAACTATTTGAAGCATGAACAGCTGCTTTAACCAACAGCTGCTTCAAAACAAAATATGTTTTCACTCTGCATTTCACTCGCTTACATGCTAGTTTGAAGGGATTAGTGTCATTTAAATGCCCCCTTTCTTTGATAAGCGTTTTGTTATCTTTCTTCATTTGAAAAGCATTTGTTTCCCCCCTGCCGTGTTGTTGTTTTTTTAGAAAATGTCTTCCCACGCAGCATTGAGCTAATGACAACACCTCTGGGCGTGCACTCTAAAAGCCACACATGTTGATTTGCTGAAATTATTATTGAGAGAATAAAATGTTTTGCTGCGTCTACAGATGCGTCAGGGGGCATTCCTGGTCAACTCGGCACGGGGAGGTCTGGTGGATGAGAAAGCTTTGGCTCAGGCCCTGAAAGAAGGCCGGATACGGGGAGCAGCCTTGGACGTCCACGAGTCGGAGCCTTTCAGGTGTTTATGACCACACCTTCTTATTCAAGCAGCTTTTGTTCATTGATTCAATTCAGTGTTTTAAAAATGGTTTAACGTAAGTGTTCAGGACAATAATCTTAAATATATATATATATAAGGGCAATAGTAAATGCCAATACACCCTAATAAGTGAAGGAAATAAATGGCTAAATCCAAAAGATATCAAAAATTGGTTGCAGAAAAATGATTCCTCTCACATCCCTTAATTTTGTTGTTTCTCTCTTCTGTCATCCATCTGCTGTTGGACAGTTTTTCCCAAGGTGCTCTGAAAGACGCCCCCAACCTGATCTGCACACCCCACACCGCCTGGTACAGCGAGCAGGCGTCCCTGGAGATGAGAGAGGCCGCCGCCACGGAAATACGCAGAGCCATCACCGGTATGGAGACATCACTGAATGCATTCCCAGCACTCACAGGTTTTTTGTTTTTCTCCGCTCACCGATGTTCACTCTCGCCCGCGACACACAGGCCGTATCCCCGACAGCCTCCGAAACTGCGTCAACAAGGAGTTCTTTGTTACCTCTGCGCCGTGGGGAATGATGGAGCAGCAGCAGCAGCCTCAAGTTCACCCTGAGATGAATGGTGCCGCCTACAGGTAGGAGGGGGGGATTTCTGTGAATGAACCCAGCAGGCTACTCAACACAGCGCAGAGATCACCTGTTTCACATCAACAGCTGCAGTAGATGAGGCTTTACACATGGGAGAGGGGTAGACTAGATGTTCACATGATGTATGTTTGACACAATTCTGACTTTCTTTTTCCTGAATATTAGGCTGGGTCCTAGTTTTTGTGGCACAGTTAAACATAGAAGTTGGCCCAAATGAATGAATCCCTTGTTGAGTTCAGGCTCTTCGTTTCTCAGTCTCTACATTGTCTCAACCAGAATGAACTGCTTCTCTCACACAGCCGAATGAACCAAACCATGGTACAGGCCATAGCAACGGGGGGAATGCAGGACAAATTATATACCTAATTCTCAACCAGGTAAATGAATACTACCACTGCTGGCCCACAGGCCAGAGCAAATGAATAACATCATTAATAAAAAAATAAAAAAATCCCATTGAAACCTGTAGCCCTTCTTCTGCTTCACACTCACATGTCCTGTAACTGTACCCACTCTACCCAGCATCTCATTAATTCCCCTTAAACCCCCCCACCACCACCCTGAAACAGAAACACAGCTCACAGAATCACTCTAATGTTGGACAATTGATTGTAATCAAAATAGTGCAATTACCTTTTTTTGTGAAAGTAGAGGAAGAGGAAATGGAGTGATGTCATTTAGGGAAAGAAAGAAAGAAAGAAAGAAAAAGAAAGAAAGAAAGGGATTGAAAAAATCTTGATTTTGTGAAACCCTCTGCAACAAACCTGGGATATTGTTTGTTTTATTTGCTTTAAGAACGCCCACTCCCTACACCTTTACTGATGAAGGATCAGTTCACCCAAATTATGAAAAAAAAAAAAAGTCACTCCTTCTAGGAAGAAATGTCGCTGATTAATTGTTTTAATATATTTGAGATAGTGTTTCGGCCAAAGCCTTCCTCCTCTTTTGCTCTCCACACATACTGTTTATTTCAATTAAACCGAAGCTTGCTTGTACTTTAATCAGTCACTATTACACAGACTTACTCACAGAAACCTGAACGCTAAAGATACTAAAATATTGTCCCATTTTGCTTACAGATTCTGCATATGAATGCAACATCTGTAGAGATTACCACGAAACAAACAAAATCCAATTGACCTCTATTGTTAATGAGCAGCAGAAATGAAACCTGAGCGGATTAAAACAAAACTATCCGTAACGCTAAACACCATATTGTAGAAAGTGATTATAGAAATTATAGTAATTTGGATGAATGACCCATTTATATGCTCCCCTACACCAGATAAGAACCTCGAACATTCTCATGTATTGCCTCCACGCTGCAGTGCTCCTTGCCATGTTTAACTTTGCATCATTTCTAAATATGTTGTACCATAGAGGTGATGATGCTTATTGAGTCCACTAAAACTAAGTTGTTTTGATTCTCTTTGATGGTTATTTGTCTCCCAACATTATATTATGTATTTAATTTAAAGGTACACAATTTTTCCTACTTCATGTGTTGATTCTGTTTTTGTTTTTTTTAAATGAACAGTACTGCAAAAACCAACTTCAGACAGTAATGATTAGGAGCAACAAATATTAGTTCACATGTTGGGTAGGAAGAAAAGTGTAACTGATGAATGATCAGCCACTGAGCAGCAGCAGACGTTTTCCAGGATTTGTATTTGCCATTTTTGGAAAATAGAAATGGTTCCTTTCATTTCAACAGCTTTTCCTTTGCTCTTTATCATGTCTGTTGATCATCTCCTTTCCTCCTCCAGATTCCCTCCTGGTGTGGTGGGTGTCGCCCCCGGCGGGATTCCCGGACCCATGGAGGGGTTGGTGCCCGGGGGAGTGCCCATCGGCCACACCCTCCCCCCCGGTACCCATCCGTCACAGGCCACCTCCCCCAACCAAGCCTCCAAACATGGTGACCACCACATGAGAGAGCACATGACTGAGCCGTAGGACTGCTGATGTATCAGAGCAGGCGGCCAAAACCGACGTAAACACACACTTAAATAAAAAAAAAAAAGTAAACAGAAACCCTACCAACTCAACCATCCAAGTGTACGCTTGACTTCAGCCATCTGAACCTACCAGCAGACTGCCTGCCGGGCCAACGTTTCACACCTTTTCTTTTTGTATGAAACCACTAAGCCCAAGTGAGGACAGCGGATGTTATTACACACATGAGCCGCCTCACTGAGATGAGACTGACCATCAAACCCCATGCGCCGAAGATCTGAAACCTTTCCTCCCACATGTCTGTTTTTGTTCTTCGTTGATTTAAGTGATATTTAGTTTTTATCTTTATTTGGGAGTATATTTTACTGGAGTATCTGGCGCTGTCAATGTCAGTTTTCCTCCTGACTTCTGGGACATGTTGACATTTCCACCTGCAGGATGGAAAATCTGACCCCATTCCTTAGTTTAAAGGAAGAGCTTGAAGGGACAGTGACTTCATAAACAATCTGTCAAGCCTCCATTTTTCCCTCCTCCCTCGTCGATTACACCCATTTCAGCGCAAACATGTCTGTTACTATTTTCTTTTCTTTTTTTTTTTTTTTTTTTTTTTTTTTTTACTTTCCTCTGTTTCTCCTATATTCTGTGTTTCTGTTGCAAGTGAGTATTTGTTTTTCTGTTCTTCAGTGTGTGAAAATGAATGGATTCAAAGTTATGCGTATGTTTAGCAGACAAGAAAAGTCAGCTGATGACAACAGCAGCGTCTGCCATCTCCATCAGAAACCTGGACTCCATCATTGCTCATTTCTACTCGTCGTGGTTGATGGCCCCTGAATGTAGAGACAAGATGCAGAGCAGTAGATGTGGTTTCCAGTTCCAGGAAGATTATTTAGGCTTATGAGGTAAAAATTACACTTTTAAACCAAAAAAAAAAAGGAAAAACAGACTGTAATTTGTGGTTAGATACTGTACATTAAGTGTGTCACATCAATTAAAGATTGCTTTTGTAACCTGTCCAACTCTGCTGAACTTAGGTACCTACAATATTTGGTTATTGTCGTGAACGGTGTCCCAAATATTATCTATTTGCATCCAAAGGACCTACAACACAGTACACTGCAGCACCAGCTAGCAAGTTGGGGAAAAACAAAAACAGTAAATCTTTTACTGACTCAGGAAAAAAATGATTAACCTTCAAATATGTCCAAATCTTAAAAAAAGAGAAAAAACTGGATTATTGCTTTTCATGTCTCCACCTTTTTTTCCATTGTGATATTTTCTTTTTGATATATCAAATGTAAGTTTTTTGATGTTCAAGGTTTTCAGTCCTGTTAGATTTGTACTGCCTTGTTAAATGTTTTCTTATAATCATAATCTCATGTGAACAGCCCCACCCTCTACTCTTTATAGTTTCTTCCGCTTTGTTTTTCTGCTCTAAGGACGGCCAGCCGGGGCCCTCAGAGGCCTCATCCATCCCTTTTAGCCCAATGAAGTTAGCAAGAGACAGCTGCTAGCAGATTGTTTGGTTTTTAGTGTGAGTGTTTGTATTTGTTTCTTGTACAAGGTGAACATATAACATACAGTGCAGCTGAAAACAATAAATAAAACTTACTGTTCTGATTGATGATTGGCTCTGTGGAACATTTGTGGGATATATACATTTTTTTTCTTTTTTTACAGTTATTTGAAAGATGCTTCAAAGTCCTCTAAAAGGGGTTTTCAAAGTCTGACGCCGTCAATGTCAGTTATGTCAAAACAATATTTAATGTGCAACAAACCACAAACACAACAAAGGATTTTGTCACTCGTATTATTCTCTCTGACTTGTATTTGGTAGATAACTATTCTCTTACTTTTGGTAATACCCATCATTTTTGTTAACAGGAAGTGTATTTGGTTAGTCATGCTGAGTTAATTGAGCCCTGTTTTTTTTTTTGTTGCCTATATTTGTTAACAGTTTGGCAAATTTGCATCATTAAAATATGATGGTTAGCTATTAGCAGTTCCTGTTTGCAATGTGACATAAATATACAGACCAACCATCACTGGATAACTTTGATACTGTAGAAATCAAATAAACGTGCTGATTCTGAAATTCTGGAGTTAAAAGATGAGTCTTTTTTCTATTCTGAGCAGATTTATTAACATTTATCCGGATGGACATTGGAGATAATGATATCTTTGGCAAGTGTAAAGACATTTTTTGAAACTACAATAACCAACTTATGGTTGCTTTTAGAAAACCTCGCGTTTGAAACCCCCTGCTCTAAACTGCTCTTGTTATTGCTTTATCAACCTAAAATATGTCAGATATTCTGTTTACAGCATGTTTGTGCTGCCCCGAAGTGTACAGGTCACACTGTGTGGAGGACTAAAGCTGACATTTTAATGATTACATTAATAACTCAATGAATAAACAAATTAATTCATTAAGAAGGAAGTGTTTAAATAATGTGCAGGTTCATTTGAAAATGTCTTTTTATAAAATACTTTACTATGAATTTTTTATGATGCTATTCTATAAAATGTGTAGAACTTTTTTAATATATTTTTGTTATGACTTTTTTTTTTTAAATTTCCAACATGAGATACTGTGACTTTTTAATGACTTTTTTCGACATACTATACAATAACTTGTTCATAATTTTTTTGAACATGCTATGCTAAGTCATTTTTGTAGTAGTATTGTTTGACTTTTGGAAAAAGAAATTGTTGATATGACTTTTTTTCAACATGCATTACTATGACTGATATGACTTTTTCCACATGCTATAGTAGGCCTTTTTTATTATTTTTCGGCATACTATACTATGACATTGTTTGACATGCTATACGTTGACTATTTTTATGTTTTTCAAAATGTTATACTAAGACATTTCATAACTGTTTTCATATACTATGCAGTTTTTAATTTAGGACTTTTTTAACATGCTATATATACTATGACTTTTGAATGACGTTTTTCAACACAGCATACAAAGACATTTTATGATATTTTATAATTTTTTTCAACATGCATTACTATGACTTTGATATGACTTTTTTCAACATGCTATAGTAGGCCTTTTTTATTATTATTTTTCGGCATACTATACTATGACATTGTTTGACATGCTATACGTTGACTATTTTATAACTTTTTTTAACATGTTATACTAAGACATTTCATAACTTTTTTCTAAACTATACTGTTTTTATTTTAATGACTTTTTTCGACATACTATACAATAACTTTTGAATAAAAAAATTGTTGATATGACTTTTTTCAACATGCTATACTATGACTTTGATATGACTTTTTTCAACATGCTATAGAAGGCCTTTTTTATAAAATAAAATGTGGACATACTCTACTAAGACATTGTTTGACATGCTATATATTGACTATTTTTTACTTTTTTTAACGTGATACTGAGACATTTACATTTACAAAGCAGAGGGGGTAGAGGCAAGAGATGTCCACTGTTTTCATATACTATGCAGTTTTTAATTTAGGAATTTTTTAACATGCTATATATATACTATGACTTTTGAATGACGTTTTTCAACACAGCATACAAAGACATTTTATGATATTTTATAATTGTATTCAACATGCTATACTATGACTTTGATATGACTTTTTTCAACATGCCTTTTTTATTCTTTTTTTCGGCATACTATACTATGACATTGTTTGACATGCTATACGTTGACTATTTTTATGTTTATACTATACAATAACTTTTTAAAGACTCCTATCGACACATTATACCATTACTTTTTTTTATGACTTATTTCAACATTTTCTACTAAAACATTTCATAACTTTTTTGATATGCTATACCATGACATTTATTGTTTTTTATGACTTTTTTGAAAAGCTATACTATTCCTTTTTTCTCTATTTTGACATACTATACTTTGGCATTTTATGATATTTTTCAACATAATATACCATGACATTTTCATATATTATTTAAAAGAATATATATTATTTCGACATGCTATGTTGTGACTTTTTTTTTTAAACTTATTTCAACATACTATAGTATGCCTTTTTAATGACATACTATACTTTGGCATTTTATGATATTTTTCGACATACTATACCATGACTTTTTCATGATTTTTCTTAACTTATTTTGACATGCTATACTGTGACTTTTGTTCAACATACTATACTATGACATTTCATGACTTTTTCCGATATACTGTATAATATGACTTTTTGATGACTTTGTTGTCGTGCTATAATAAGACATTTTATGACTTTTTTCGACATATCATAGCATCACTTTTTTACACAAAAAATACAATGAATTTGATGTTATTTATTACTTTATTCGACATGCTATACTATGACTTCTTTACCACTTTATTCAAAATACTATACTATGACATTTTTTTTCCACTTTAATGTTTATATGTTTATATACAGCTTTAAAAGTGCTAAATAGGTAAATATATAAAACAAGTCTTAGCTATATTTATTATACAACTGACCCGTTTGTATCTTTGCCACAAATTTTAAACCGAATAGAGGGTGCTACAAACCTAGACACATGAGTTAAGTTAGAAATGCTTCAAAAACTATGCATAATTGACTTACTGTGTAGGTTTGTCATATTTCAAGACACAAATCTAGTGACATGATGACGGATGTGTTAAAAGTTTCCTTCATCAATAAATCACAGCATAAACTGATACATGAAATCACAGAAGTAACAACTAAGAATATCAGACAGGAAACAGCTTAGTTGGACATTCAAAAAGGCTTTCCTTTATTTATTTTTTTCCTTATTTTGCCTGTTCATTGCGTTACACTCTGTATAGTAAAGTCAGGCCTAAATCCACAAACCATCATAGTCACAACTGCAACTATTGCATAAATACAAAGCAACATATAAGTGATGCTCAAACGTGTATGACTTGAATGAAACACAAAAGAAGTTACAGTACGCAATGGCAAGAAAAAACAAAAAGCAAAACATTCACAGCAAAAAAAGTGACAACTCATGTTTTTTTGTCTTTTTTTCCTGTCAGCTTTGGTTTTATATGTTGCAGTCTCACAACTGTAATCAAAAACATAAAGATTGGTTTACATAAGACAACAAACAGGCGTTACACAGGAGGTGAACTGACATGTACCATGAGGGTGACCTTGACAACAAATGCTATGAGGAAAAGAGCGACAAAGAGGAAATAGGAGACAACAATGAGACAAGTGTGACTTGGGGGTTTATGTCTCAAACTTGCCTGCCCAAAAAAAAAAGCACCATATTTTAGGCATCCAGATGAGGTACTAAATCTTACGCAACAATGCAAGTAAACTTTTCATTGATGGTCATGATTGGTTCTTCCTTCACAGCAACAGTGTTTCTGTGCAACGAGTCTTCATCAAGTTTGAGAGAATAATAAAAATAAAAAAAACACAAAAGGAGAAAAAGAAAAACATACAGAAGAAAGCTCTTATTAGCTCATATAAATTTCCAAACAATAAATATGTAGAATAAGTTCAGAGAAGAAAAAAAACACACGCGCACACACAACTTCTCATTTCAATCAATTCGAAAACAGGTAAACCAAAAGCTCAAACATGAATGCTTGTGTGCTAAAACGTAATGAGTGTAGATTTGACTTGTGAAGGGAAAATCTCCCGTTTCAAGAGCTTCATATATGACCTTAATTCAAGCAATGATACTGTATTTATATAGAAATGTTTTTAATAAATGTGCAGTGCTTAATTATAAGGAAATAAGTCATTTAGTATTACACAATCTCTGGTTTTCTAAAGATAATTATATTTATTGGCTTCGTCCCTGCCCATTCAAAAAACAAAATGAAAAACAAGCCAACTCTTAGAAACATCAAAAAGATCAATTTGGAAGTGTGCTTTTGTCAGTGCCCACACTGAACGGATATAAAGTGTTGATTTGAATCAATGCTGGTATATTTCCTTATACTCTTTTTATTTAAAACAACCACATGCATTTACACCTATGGATAAAGAATCCTTTTTTTCCTTAACATTTGAAAATCAAAACAAATCAAACGGTCATTTGCATGTGTTAACCTTTATTCTCTCCCACAATCTGTGTTTCGCAGCAGTTGAGTTGCTCAGTCTCACTGTTTGTCTTACTTAAGTGTAAGATGTGTTTTAAGTGTCTGTCCGAGCGGCTGCATATCCTAGAAGAGTAGCAGTGTCTCCTGTAAGAGGTGGTGGGTGGGGGTCCGTGGTTCCCTGTCTTCTCCTGAACGCTTTCACAGTTTGTCCGTGTAAGGAAAGGAAAAAAGAAATAATTAAGAAAAACTCCCCTCCCCCCCGCGCTTCAGTTTTGTCACTCGTCATCGTCATCTTCCTCCTCTTCGCCGTCAGACAAGGAGGCACAGGGGCGGATCTGTCGGTAGCCGTCCAGCCACTTCTCCACCATCTGGGTAACGAGCGGGTGGTTGCGGCGGCGGGAGCTTTTCTGAAGAGCCACCAGAACCCCGCCCTCCGTCACGCAGCAGTCCAACCACTCCCGCAGCAGCTTCTCCTGTTGCTCTTCATTACCCATCTGAAGGAGGAGGGGAAACAAATATGGCCATCAGAGGGAGCAATATCACTCGTCTAAATTGAGTAGATCATGTACTCCATTGTCTCTTAAACCATCACTGACACAGAGGATAGAATCCAACTACACAAAGCTGCAAGTTCAACAATTTCATGACCGAAAAAAACCCAAACATCAACCACAAGTCAAATTCTAAAAGGACAAACAAGAATCGTGTAGAAACAGTGGGAGAGGTCCTTACTTCCTGCGCTGAGAGGAAGTGAATGTGAAGCAGCTTCCTCTCGCTGTCGACCAACGGCAGGAACGTGACGGTCACATCATCGTCCGTGTTGAGGTTGGCGCCCGCACCGCGATTGTCGAAGCCATCGTTCTCCATGGCCACCAGTGCAGAGAAGTGGCCCCGCGTGTAGCCCAGAGCAATGGGGCTCTTCCAGCAGAAACTCTGCTCCCACAAAAGGGGCAAGTACACACCTGGATGGAGAAGGAGAGTTTGTTTGTTTTAATAATTCTCTAAGAAATATATTATCTTTATGAAAATCTTCATTTACAAAGCAGAGGGGGTAGAGGCAAGAGATGTCCACTGTGGATTTAAGTTCAATTCATTTTGCGGTATGTGACTATCTTCATATTTTCTGACATTCTATACTATGACATTTTATGACATACTAAAACTATGATTTTTAATGACATTTCTACGACATACTATACTAGATTTTTTTCACCCCAAGGGCAGGCAGAACTCACACAGTTAGTTGTAAGTTTTTAATATTCCCGTCATTTTCCACTCGTCACTTTGGATTTAATTTTATTATTTTTTCAGAAAGAGCTATATATATATCATATGACCTTTTAAATACACCTATTAATGTACACCTTTTTTGAAGAGACAATAATTTGATATTTATTTTGGTTAAATTATTATATTAATAGAAGAATATTCTCCAGATCAATCAAAAATTAGTCATGGGATTGTTGGATTCATTGATTTTTTTTAATTTTTTATATGAAATCTAAGTATAAAGAAGCAGAAAATGGAAATATTCAAGTAAAGTAGAAGTATCCCACTGAAGTACAGTAAATGTATTTAGTTACATTCCACCACTTGAACATTGTCAATGCTAACTAAATAATGACGTTTGGTAATGCGCAAAACAAAGCAGAAAACATCTGCTCATATTTCATATTTCTCCAGTTCCATGATAATTGAGAAGCCTATTCTTCTCTTCCAGTTACCGCTGTGTTTTTACTGGGTTCCCTTGGTTACCATTTTAACTGAGCTCTCCTCCCTTCTCTAGAGGTACCCATATGCCTCTGTGTGTTTCACATTGGCTCCTGGCAGCAGTAAATCACGGATCCATCAGGCAGAGTTGGCCCTTACAGAGCACTTTCATCATCCCCTGTGCAGCATCACTCAGCAGACAAACCGAAACCAGTCTGTTTAACTGCTAGCCATAAACATAGACCAGTCTCTCCAGGCTCACAGGAGTGTTTTTGATGGTTTACACATGTTCACATCTATCTAGATGTATGCGTGTGAGGAACTTAACCCCATAACATCTACGTGTGCTCCTATGCAGTGGTGGACAATTTGTAACTTAGTACATTTAGTCAAGTACTGCACTTAAGCACAAATTGAAGGTACTTGTAATTGTATGCAACTTCTTCTCCACTACAACAGGACATATTGTCCACTACATTTGTCTGACAGTTATAGTTATTACTTAATTTTTCAGGTCACAATTTTTGTTCACACAATTCTTAATGTGTGTTTCTTAATGGGTCGAAAAATATTCCTACTTCTTAAGTTAATAAGTTATCCAAAAACTGCCTTGGATTGGAAAATGCATCGTCCCAAATTTAAAAAGAGGGTCCATTTCTGAGCGCATGAAAAGCTGACTTTTAGAGATACGTGGTTCTCACAGGACAGTGACGCTACTAACATGATGAATTATTATTTGCTCTAGATTAAACTACCCAACATAATATAAAGTCAGCACAACTATTAACATCTATAACGGTCAATTCATATTAATAATAATAATAATAATAATAATAATATATTTAAATATATATGGAATAGTAACAAACTGACAGGAATAATTAGTTAGAATTTTATACTAACATACATTTTGCTAATGATACTTACACACTAATACTTGAGTAACGTTTTGAATGCAGGACTTTTACTTGTTGTGGAGTATTTTCACAGTTTTTCAAGTGATTTCTAGTCCCACAGTACCAAAACAACCCTTCACTGAAAGACACTAGACTGATACATGTTGTAAATAGCAGTTACTAACAGTCCAGAGGGGCAGTTGTTTCAGCTATGTCAGCTATGCAGACGCATGTAGGCTGGAGCCATTTCACAAAAGGAAGTCTCGTCCTCATACTGCTATAATGATATTTAACAAAAACATCTTTAGTCTGAACAGTCCAATAACCCCTCACCTTGAAAACGGGTGTACCCAAGCGTTTCCCCACGGAAACTTTTGTAATACTTCACTCCATAGACGATAATAGGCCTACGAAGAATGTGTGCAAGAACGAAAATGTGGGTCTGCTCCAAGCTGGATCCTGGCTGCAACACAAAAGGAGAAAAAAAAAATAGTAAGAACGCTGGGGCTCTGTGAAACTACCAAGCAAGGACTTTTAAATATGCTGTACATTCCAGAGAGGATGCACTTTCAGAGGGCTTTACAGATTAAATATACTGCGCTAAGAGCAGTAAAGCATCTTGCATAATTCAAACATCATAAGTATGTCATATTTTAAGCACATCAAGCTCCTGTCCATCATGTTAATGTACCTGACTGGCCAGGGAAAGGATAAAAGCCCAGTCTTCCTGCCACTGTTCCTCCCGAAGGGAAAAGTGCAGGCCGAAGCTCTGGGAATACCACGACTCCCACTCCTTCCAGCGCGTGTAGAACCTGAAGACACACACAAATACTGTTTTGTCTGTTGACATTAAATGACCTCTCTGTGCAGAAAGGCGTGTGACTGCTATTCCTCTCTGTTGTGGTTTAGGTTGGATGGCAATTACTCATTATATCTAAATAGTCATTTTCTCACAGAAAAACCCACCGTTTTCTTAGAAATAGACGTGAGTCACACTGGGGCTTTTGTGTTAAAGTAGAATCAGTATTGCCTTTCAATTGTACCAGTGCTTCCAATGTTACGCTCAAGTAAGACTTTTATTTAGTTTACCAAAATATGTGTGACTGGTTTAAATCCCTAATTAGAGCCTCTCATTTCTAGATCAAAGTTTAAGATCTCTGCACGACACGTCAATCCAGACTCGATTGCTGGTATGTGTCCCAACCTCTGAACAACATGTCCCAATTTCAAACAGAGTAGTGCAATGTCAAAGGACAACTAAATGGAACTTGAGACCGTTGAATGTAAATATAAGTATTCAGCTGTTTCGGGGTCCTTGAGCAGACACTTAATCTCAACCTGCTCCCTTTTTGTTAACATTACTGTGGAAAGCAGTCGGCTAAATGTTTAAAGTATAAAGATAAACATGAATGAGATATGGATGTTTTGCTAATGCTGCAATGGTCAAGAACTTAAAGTATAAAAAAAAAAAAAAAAAAAAAAAAAAAACATATCCGGCCTGCAGTATGAATATAAAAAATGAAGAATATTCACCTTGTTTTCCCAAATTAAAAGGAGTCATCTTGTTATAAATCTTCTCCTAAAAAAGCAGCATGTGAGCAGCAACTCACCACCACAGCTGGTGTCAGTACCTCTCTACTACTGGTGTGTAGTGCATAATGTCATGTAGTCTGCTCAACACAGTACAAACATGCCTGAGGCTGGCTGCAAAGCAGCATGCCCGTACTTCCCTTTCAAATGGACACTAACAAACTGCAATCTGCACTCGTAATCCGCGCTCTGCAGGACTCACCAGTGAGAACAGTCGTGCAGGCTGTCGTGGAGGGTCTTGCGGAGCACTGAGTCCTTGTCGTAGATGCCCCACGTAGCCTGCAGCACGGAGTCGAGGAGACAGTCCCCGGCCGTGCGGTTCCACAGGGCGTACAATCGACTGTCCAACCTGGTCCCGAGCTCCAGGGACCAGTTGATGATGGGCGACTCCTCTTCAAGTTCTGAACAAGAGGGGAAGAGAAGCTCAGTGCTGTATGTCTTTGCAAAGCCGCAGTGGTACTAACTATTTGACCTTAAAAAAGGAACAAATTGAAGTGTGTGAAGGTCGTATTGAGGCCTTTGATGGCATTTAAAATTACTTTTTGGGAGCAATTTTATGATAACTCAAGATTGTCAAAATGGATTTGACAAAGAGGGACAAGGGACCTCCGATAATAAACATGTGACATGGAAAAGAAGCTTCCAACAGGGGGTTCAGCGAGTCTGGTTTGAACCTAAACTCAGAGCTTTGAAGAGTCATAAGGTCTTGAGCGATGGGGTGGAGGAGCTTATGCGTTGTGAGCATATGGCTGAAAAGAACATGACAGAGAAGAGAGAGAAAAGGAGTCCCTGCCAAAGATATTTCAGCTCAACATCAAGCTCCAAAACGACAAGGATTTGTAAACGCAGCAGCAGCTGAAAGTCTCTGAGAGGGAGAAAATCCTCAGCCGAGAAATACAGGACCTTCGAGAGCCATTTATTATTAAAAAAAAAAAGAAAAAAAGTGTGATGAGGACAGTAAACTCCAAGCCTGGGAAAGAAGAAGAGGGAACTGCCTTCAAGAGTTAGAAGGTGTGAAACTGTGCTACGAAGAAAAAGGCTTGACATTTCACAATATAATTGAGAAATCAAAAAAGGTACAAAAAGCACATAGAGAGGCCATTAAGGAAGAGCAATTCAAAAAAAAAAAACGGTAAAACGGTTATAAAAGTTATAAAAGGGCAGCAGGGTGGTCATTGGTTGGAAGTGCTGCCTCACAGCAAGGGGAGTCGTAGTTTTTTAATCAACCATCTGCCATGTGCTTGCATGGGTTTTCTCTGGGTGCTCCAGTTACCTCCTTGACCCTCATTTTCCAATACAAATATTAGCATTTTAATTTCAATTGTTATGTTTTTTCTTATCAAGAATAAACTGGGGTTCTTTTGGGGAATTATTAAAAAAAAGTCACGCGCATGTTGCTTTGCCTTGTGAAGCTCAATCTCTGTAGTCTGCATTTATGCTTGCAGCTGAACAGACAAAACACTGTCCGATATTTTTGAAACAAAACAGCATGTTGTTTTTCGAACTTTAGTGGAAGGTTTCATGCTTTGAAGCTGAAATTGAGTGAACACGGACAGTAATCTGATATCTACCAAGAAGAAACTAAAATTCTTAGGGACTGAAACCTTTTACCATTGGTTTTACCTGTGCTGCTATTTTTTACATGTATTTACATTAAATTACAAGATTAAGATTTTTTTAAAGGGGGGTTGGAGCATTTTGATTCGGGGTGCAGTGAGACAAATGGCTTTTCTTACCCTGACCATGTATGTGAAATTTACAAATTAACTTGAGTAATTTACTTCTTAAGTTATGGAGTTTTTAACAACAACACCATAAATAGCTTTATATGGTTTTGACAAAATATTTAATTGTTCTGGACACAACTACAAAAAGCTTCTAGGAGTGATCTGTCTTGCATTATTCTAAATTGCTACCATGATACTTTCCCTGTCCTGGATTTTTGTCTTGCCAAAGCACACAGAGCACCTTGAAAGGTTTCCATGGCATGGTGGTTCTTTTTATTTATTTTTTACACAGCGTTAACTGACTTTGTCTTAATCCCCAAACCTGAAAAAGAAGACATGGATTTCTGTTCATTTGATGTTTCATGTTTCTGCCAAAACTAGCAGACACTAGCAAACACACCAAGAAAGGATCTTGAAATAAGGTGAAGGGTCGCTGTCTCGCTTTGTAATTATGCTGTAGTGCCAATTTGACACATCGGACTAATTAAACAGGACACACGAATAAGCAGGAAACTGAAGAGATCAAGTTTTGCAGAAAAGCAATGCCTTTTAAATGTGTTTATGTGCGTGTGTGTGTGTATATATATGTGTGTTTTTGTGTGTGTGTATGTGTGTTTTTGTGTGTGTGTATGAGCTGAGTGGTGTAAACATCACTCGATGGGGAAATCCCTAAAAACTTAATAAGGCTGATTAAGGCAGACAGAATTGGTACACACAATAAAGACCGGCTGCCTGGCAGAGTGACAAGCAGGCAGGTAAATCGCTGTGTTGGCAAGAGGGAAAATAGAAGTAATACAACACTGTCAGTATTCGGCAGCCTTCCCATTATAGTAGACTGTTTTTGAGGTCGCTCCTTCACTTTGTCAAGCCAGACCATCGTTTCCATCTTGGATCTGGTTTCTCTCTCAAAGTGGATCCGTATGCAAGCGCAGCACGTGATAGGTGTTACTGCAACACTTAGTCATGAAGTTGACAGAGTAAATATTTCACCTTTCTGTACGTCTCGGTCCAGCACCTCATCAAACAGTTTCTCCTGAACGGCTGGGGGCAAGTCCTCAATGTCTGACACAAGAAAACAAAAAGAAGATAACTGAATGATAAAAATCAAAAGAGGGCATTATTACAGGTGCAGGGAAAGGTGAAAGTTAAAAGAACAGTTTGTTTGTCACAAATGTAATATAATATTGAAAACTATGTTTTCATTCGAGTATAGTCACCTGAAAAAAAAGAATCCTTGTGTATTCAATACTTAGAAGAGCTACATAGTGAGCGGGTTATCTTCATAGGCTCTGCCATGTTGCACTTCTATGATTTTGCAGTAACCAAGAACGGACAAAACAAACAATGGCTCTATAGAGAGCCTATGGCATTCTTATGACACCTTTAGGCCGTTCTAGTTCTCCAACACGCTTGCAGAGGGATGGGTGAGCGGAGAAATTCAGTTGGATGCAATCTACAACCTCACGCTAGATGCAGCTAAACCCTACAAACTGCTCCTTTAAGTCTTAGTTTTCTTCATGTTTTATCTGACGAATGTTTTAATCTCTTCTTAAACTAACACCTAATAAAAATGACTGAAAATGCCAAATCAAATTTTTTCAAGCCACCATGTTTTGTTCTTTTCACAATGCCAACTGGCTATTGCTGCATGCTCTGAGCTCTTGTCAACACAGTAGCTCATTCTTCGGTTCCACAAAGTCACTGCATTCATTTCTTTTAGCTGAAGAGAACGGCTCTCTGTAGTGGCCACAAGCCAAGGCCTGCATTGCCCTGAACACTCAACATAACAAACATCCTTAGCTTAGTTACAAGCAACAGACTGGACCATAAATAGCTGTTCCACACACTGAAATTCAACGGAAATAGCACTGAATAAATAACATTTTACAGAGAGTCATTGGAAAAAAATGCTAAATATAGCTTTGTCATGAACGAGAGACATGCAGTGTTGGTGGGCTGAGATACTCAGTATGCAGGAACAATACTCAAACAGTGAGCCAGAGATTGCCCCTTCGTCTTCACCATTTTGAAACAGACAACTGTAGCATTATGTCCCCTAAGCGTCTGAACAAAAAGCAATTTCATACGCCACAAGTAAACAAAACAAGCATTCTATCACACAATTGGCAAGCGGGAGGGGGATGGCTAGACCGGGTTTCTTCAGCTACAGGGGTTTTAAGTTACCCTTATACAAAGCACATAAGGTACACTTTGACAGCTTCTGGAATTCATGTTATAACATTCATGTCAACCGTGTTCAGACATTATTTAAATATATTTGTTAGTGATGCTGACCTGCAGGCAGGGTGAAGGTCACCAAGTCAGTGAGGAAATAGCAGGTGAAGTCTCCCTTGCGCTGGTGAAGTGAGGCTGCCACCTCACGACGGATCTGCTCCGTGAGCTCCGGACACACCATGGCTGGAATACACTTGGCTGCCTGTTGGGACACCTACAGAGCAAGGAGGATAAAAGGGAAGGAAGTATAATCTAAATGTAAAGCAGTATGTGACCAAGGCTGATAATTGAGCAAGAAAAATTTCGAATAATTGCGGAAGGTCGTATTTTACAAGAAAGGCTAATTAGGAGGGAAAGACGCAGAATTATGACAGGACAATTACATTACAGTCATTTAGCAGACGCTTTTATCCAAAGCGACTTACAGGAAGTGTATTCAACATAGGTATTCAAGAGAACTACTAGTCACTAGAAGTCATAAGTGCATCTCCTTTCTTAAACAAGCATCTTAAAGCATAAGCCAGAGCAAAAGTACAGTGCAGAGGCAGATTACTACGAAAACAATAATTGCAACAGACTAATACGAATATAATAAGTGCTACAAACTACTACGAATAGGATAAGTGCAGTAAACAAATACGAATTCAATAAGTGCAGCGAACTGATACGAATACAGTAAGTGCAACAACTAATACGAATGCAATAAATGCTACGAGGAAGACACAATGAGTTTGAAACAATCTCAGATGTCCTGCAGTTCCAGCATAGTGTACTCAGTTATCTGATCTAAATTTAACTTCACTAATCCAATCTAAATTGCCTCTAGGACAAGACGAGAATAAGATATGCATCTGTTTTCAAGCAGATGTCAGCTTTGAAGCATGTTTGGGGCATGAGCCAGTGGTTAGTCACTGACCCCTCAGAAAAGAAACAGGGACAGTGAGTGAGTGTGGGAGGGGAGGTGTGTATACAGATAATCTGGGATCACAGTGCTGACGGCAAACAAGCTGCAATCGACCACAGCACACGCACACTGCCGAAACACACACACACACACACACACACACACACGCGCACACACAATAGCTCGGTGAGTTTTCTTGTTACATAGACTAACCAGGCGACCCATATTTTTAACAGAATACTTATTCATTATTAAAACATAAAATGTATGAACAGGAAAAGCTATCGCACATGAACAGAGAGAGAGAGTGTGTGTGGGTGAATTCCAGTCCCTATCCTCTCTACAGACCCTTTGCCCTTGTGTTTCCTCCTGGCTGATCTCATTGGCTGTTGAGATTAAGAGGCATCCTCACTGACCCAGAAACAAGCACCACTGAAATCATACCCATAATTCAAGGGTGTAATTTCTACCATAGTCCCCTAAATTATTTTACAATCAATTTTTTTCTTCTTCTGGAAATAGTTCAAAATGATTCTGCTTCATCTTTTAAATAAACATATTTGAGTGATGTAACATGGCTTATGATTGAGAAAAGACAAAAAAAAAAATTGTATTTGTTCCACAGAATGTTCCACATTGATCTACTAAGATGCAAACCTTTCCATGAGCCAATACCTGCTGCAGGTGATTCCTGAAAGACTAACATTCATATTGGTTGTTTTCTACTGACCTCTGTGAGTAACACAGCCAGCATGTCCTGTCTCTGGAAGCGGATGGCTAGGTGAACCAGCGTGAAGCCGTCATCAAATGCCGAGGACCGATTTAATAGACGCACCTCGTCTGATGTTAGCTGACGTGCGATGTCACCTCCCGATGACTTGTAGGCCACCACGGCGGCCAGGTCACCTTCCACAACACCTTTCAAAACAAAGAGGGAGGAAAAAGGTCACGTTAATAACACTTTTTTTTAATTTAAAAACAGAAACTATTTGCCATAGTAGAACCAATTATGAAATGTGCAGTTTGCACAAAAACAATATTTTGCATTTAATTAGAAGTCAACACTAGTGCACATTTTTAAGTGTGCTACTTTGTATGAAGGCTTTCAAATACAGGAATTTTATTAACTTTTATTAAATATTTTTTATTTTTAATTAACTTTTGATTGAACCATGCATCTTAAATGATTGTACATAGAACATGTTGATCACTGTGGTTAAAAATCACATCGTGACGGCACAACTGATGTAAAAAAGGAGTTATGTTAAGAACAACCTTGTGCAGAGGACATTCTGTGCTCAACCATAAAGTATAAAATATTAGAGATCTGATCATGCTTTATCTCTGTGGCAGCTGTAACAGCTTCGAGACCTCACTGACTTTGAAGTCAAGGGGAAAAGACAATGGGGGGGGGGCCACATTGTAATCTGTCAGTTATTTTTTCCCCTTAATCCGCAGGTTTAGATCTCATCGTGAGGGTTGAAGGATGCGTTTGATTCGACAGATGCAGGTGTTTGTTTTTCTTTACTTTTTTGACTCAAAGTGCAAATACTACTGTCTGACAGAAGCTATTTATGTCAACCATCAGCACACAATCTATTCAGCAAGACTGTGTGCACAGAAAACCTACTAAAGTCTGCAGTATTTTGCTTTGAAGTTATTATGTTAAGTAAATTATTAGAGTGAACGTCCTCTTAAAAACACATCGACTACCTGGATGTTAAACTGTGAATAAAAAACTAAATCTGATGTTCTGACCATGGCCTTTGTTGATCTATTCTGTGTTTTAATGTAATAGCAAACACTGATAAAAGTTGGTGGTTGTGTGATCACCTCAACACAAGAATAGTTCAGAAGGTTTCACCACCAAAGCCAGCATTCATTACCGTCATCAAACCAGCAACACAGGGTTATTGTGACAGCATAAGATGAAATAAAACCGCAAACTGTACATTTATCTCAATGCTACGCAACATTTTTCTTTCTATTTCCAGTATAATACAGTAAACCCCTGTGTGGTATTCTGTCGTACATTTGACAGCGTTAAACACTGTTGAGCTTTTGTTCTTGCGTCCAAAGGACCACACACAACGCTCAGCTGCATAATCTGTGTATGAGTGAGCCCGAGAGCGAGAGAGAGACATGGAGTGGGTGGAAGGACTCGCTGTGCCATGTGGATCTGGCTAGTGCTCCGAGACGAGGAGAGAAACTACACAATAGCAGCACAGTGTGATGGAGAGGGATCACAACCACTTTCCACAAAACACTCCATTAGTGTGGGTGTGCCTGTGGCCGTGCCGTCAGAATTGTACCCACAGATCTTTTAGAGAACACAAAAGGTGCAAACACGCAAACAGAAGTACACTTAAAGACAGAGAAGAAAAGGGGGTGGATCAGGCTAAGTGAGGCTGGACTTTTATCCTCCAAACAGAACATGTTCTTTACTTTCAGTAACGTGGATAGTGGTTGCCTCTATCATAGTAAATTCAACAACAAACATTATTTACCTGTTAAACCAGCAATGTCGGGTTTTCTCTCATAGTTAACACATTGTTGGTAAATAAAGTGAATAAGGCTTATAGTTTTGGGGATGTTTTTTGGTATTCTTTGCAGCCCCATGTGCTTTTTCTGGCAGTAACCTAAAAAAGTTTGTCAAACTAAGCATGTCCACCACAGGATTTAAAATAAGCCAACAGAAACAAGGTTAACCACAGTGATTACAACATGGATCATAACTAAATCTCATTTTCTGCCTTTCTATTTTCCCCAGGCTGCAAAAGGAGAGCTTTTAACCAATACATTTGACCTGTACTTTCTTAAAGACCATCATAAATGGCCCCTTCTTCCCTTCCTAACCCCCCCCACTTCTGGCAGCATTGCTGGGACCACATCCATCTTTGAACTCAGCCTTTATTTGATAGCATCTTACATGGTCGAGATGATATCACAGAGAAAAAACTAATCTGTCCACAGACAGCCAGACACACAGAAGTATAACCACCTGCCAAAAGCTCAATACCGCCTCTTTGGCAGTTCCCTCTTCAATAGGAATCAATACAAGCATCGCTGGTAATAATACGTGACTGAGTTGAGATTATTTCACCACTTTCCAAGAAAAAATGTTAACTTTCTATTGTTGCATTGATTGTACCCAATTTGTGTATTGCTTTGGACAAAAGCAATAACTGTAACAATAACGGACAACAGTTGAAAAATGCCTTTTGACTTACACAGGCACATTTGCAGAGATGTAAATCAATGTGCATCCTCCCCCCACCCAGCACGCCATTGGCAGCACCGTTTTAGAAATTAAGGGCTGAGGGCTGAATCTGACACATTACTAGTTGTGAGGATGGATGTGATGTGCAGCGAGCCCACACATCTCAATCCCTTGTTGATATAGAGCTTTGAAAGCAAATAGCTTCAGGGATTTACATATTTACAGGAACAGAAATCAATTAAATGAAAAATAATTTTAGTCCTTTGACATTGTACAGCAAGTACATGCAGAAGTATCATCAATAGCATTCTTTTTAAATCAAAGTTCTTTGGTATGGTGCGTGCTGGCTCGCTGACTTCTCCTTCTGAGGGACCTAAATGACCCAGAGCCATTAATAATGCTATTTGTTACATACATGCTATTCTTGCACGGTGAGTAACACCACATGAGTTTATGGAGTTGATCTAGGGTAATCCACACTATAGGGGCAAGGGTGGTTGCGGTTGCCAAAGACTTATGTATTCTTGACTCCTGTTGCACGGGTCGTGCTATTTTTAGTGAAGGGAACTAGAGAATGCATCAGAACTTTGAGGGCACTGTTTACATGTACACTGATGCCCATACGTCAATGAAAGGGAAACCGCCCTAGCAACAGAGGACAGACACACTTGCATCTCCTCAACACCAGTGGGTTTTGCACACACATCTGTGCCCTCTGAGACTGCAGCTGGGTCACATCTCACTCACTCACTCACTCACTATATTGTGATCCTTAAAACTAGGCAGTCTGCTATATTGTGAGCATTGAATTGGGATATCAAATACTTGTTAAACAAACAATATGCACGTCTACTTGTGCTATGAGAAATTGTAAAGGCGAAATGAATAATTGAGGAAACAATAAGCAGATATCAATGATGAAAAGAATTGTCTGTAGCAGACCTAGTTTTTTCCAAATTACAAATTACATGTACTGAATTTGCTGGGAAATAGGGATTTCTGATATGGCTTCGATTTATTTTTCCTTCAACGGACAATAGAGACATTTCTGATCAGATAAGGAAAGCTCATACTTGAATATGCTCATAGAACTCAAACCCGCTCGCTCACATCAGACACAAGCTACACAGATATGAGGGAATCCACCCTGTCACATGCAGTAATAGACCCAGTGCAGACCAGAAGCAAACTAACTTCAGTGATGTGTCTCTGACATTCACACCCCATTATCTCTTTGCTTCAAGCAATGCAGCAGCATGAAAAACCAGACAACTGTTAATCACTGCAGCTGCTTCGTTCGGATATCAAGTACATGTGAGGCTGTCAAATTTGTACCGTCAGTGTGACACCAAAGAATTGTATGTCAAAGATACTTTAAAGGAAAAAGGGCCCGGGGGTTGAGTGGGTTTGCAGAGCAAACTCTACGTAGCCGTGGCGAAGACAGGGGAAAGAGTGAGATAGCGGTGCGAGCGTGGAGGAACAAAAACATCACTAGTTGTTCTTAAAATGTTCATCCTCCCTCCCACTCCACACTCACCAGTGGACAGCGTGGGTGGCCGGACGCCGCTTGTGTAGGTTTTACACCAGCTGAATGCAGGGGATTTCTGAGCATTTACATTGTAGAAGCGTCAGGAGGACGCATATCACGATCTCATTGATTTGTCCATAGTATTTTAACCAAACACCTTGCAGATGGTAAATCAATATCAGGCAGTCACACAAATTCCCATTTCACCAATTTCTCTGTTTGCCTGCCTTACATCATTCGGTTGACTCATCTCATAACTTATCAAAAACACAAGGAGAACAAGCTAAAAGTGCAATATAATAGAATAAATCATATTCCGGAAACTCACCAACACAGGCATTGAGGAACAGCCAATCAGTTCTTCTCATCCTGTTCTTAATCTGCTTCAGTTTTTTAAAGTCCACCTCCAACTCTTCTTTGCTCCCAATCCCAGCCCCTGATGCCAGTTCAATCCTCTGAAAGTCCATGTTTACCTCTGACTCCCGTTTGGAGGTCGGGGGTGACCTCCTTTGGCTGCTGCTACAACCCACCACCCCGCTTACCACGCTCCCTACTCCCTGCCCAACCACATGCCCAACAATTCCTCTCCTGTTGTCCCTGTCCTGCTCGTTAAGTTTTGAAGAAGGCTGTTGGCTCTCAGGCTCTGATGCCAGCTCGATGGATTCAGCTAGCAGACTATTTGGCCTAGGGTGGTCACACACCACACACTTGAGTGCCTTGGCCCAGTTCTCGTAAGTGCAGGCAGTGCATGTCCAGCGCTTTACGTGAGTGTTGAGCCTGTTACGGTCATTATATTCCTCACAGGGGTCTGTAGTGGTGGCCAGGGGAGCAGGGCGGCATCCAGAGCCTGAGGTCTGGGGTGATTCTGTGGGGCTGCGTGGGTGCTGGGTATGGTGTCCTTGATGGGTTGCGTGTTTCCCATGCTGTTGAGCTTGTTGCCTCTGACAAAGGCACTGGGTGCAACGGATTGCCCGAGGCCAGTTCAAGTAGGTGCACATTTGGCACGACCACTTGCTACTAGTCTCTGGTACATCAGCAATGCGAACACGGGGTCGGGCACTGGAGTCCGGACAAATAAGTAAGCTGGAGCCCCCCTGGGTCGGGCTGTTGCTGAGGCCAGCAGGGTCCCACTGGTGCAGACTGGCATCCAGAGCAGGGCTGCTCTTGAAGGGCTCCTCAGTGATGATGGCACCCCCGCTGGGCCTCTGAGCACGGCACATGGTGCACTTGATGGCTGACGGCCAGTTCTCGTATGTGCAGTATTCACAAGCCCACTTGGCAACCAGCTCGGTCATCGTCGCACCGCCGCTGAAGGAGGCTTCCTGCCGTTCAGAGGGGTCCTCAGCTCGGCAGATCCACTTTTAAGGAGATCACACAGCAAGCAAGTACACTAGGGTATAAAGAAGAAGAAGAAGAAGAAGAAGAAGAAGAAGAAGAAGAAGAAGAAGAAGAAGAAAAAAAAAACACAGTTAGCAAAAACAATCCAATGGTATGCAAAATAAACATATTAAACTAGAATGCACAATTTAAAAATATATATATTACATTACATTACAGTCATTTAGCAGACGCTTTTATCCAAAGCGACTTACAATCAGTAGTATATTGCATATCATTCACCCATTCACACACTGATGACAGGACTACCATGCAAGGTGCCACCATCAGACTCTAACTAACATCCATGCAACATCTATATATATATATATATATATATATCTTATAACTCAAAGACAAATACAAATAATAAATTGTATCAACAATACATTAAGATACATGTTCCTGCACTCAAACAGGCTAAATATGGTGCTCAACTTTCAGAAGTAAATCTCTCCAATAATGCACATACACAAAACCTAAACAAAGCATGCTTTATTACTGTTACCTGTGCCCCTGAGCAGTTGGGACATTTACTGACAAACAACTTGCAAAAATCTACAGTTGTTTGCTTTTGACCTAACACTAACTTGAAGCATGCAGCCTGGGGGTGCAACACTGACTCCCAGACACTGGCTTTAAAACACACAAACACACACACACACATACAGTAAGTTATACACACACCAGGCTCATGTGCCCTACAACCGAGCTGGGTAACAAGAGACAAGGACATATGAAACCAGACACCCGAGCAGGGAGGCGCATGACTGGTTAAAGAGTTCTCCTCCAATGCCCATCACCTCCACATTAAAGTGAATGATCCCAAGGTGTGACATTCTTTATGGGACCCAACGCTGATCAGATAAAGTTGCTTGTACTGTGCACCACGCCTCTTAAGTTTACCAACACCTTCAACGCATTTGCATGTTGTGACGAGCACGGAAACCTTGTTTAAAGGCAAACCAAGCCAACATGGTTTTTTGCGTTTCGTGCTTACAACCCATGCATTCTGTCTGCAGTGCATACAGTTTAAAAGCATGTGTGCATTTGCAGCCAACTTTTTTTCTCTCTACTATCACACAAACTAGCTCCTCGTGCTAAATGGAGTGTAAACAGGAGCCAGGGTGCGTTTGTTTTTTGTCCTTACATGACAACCTACCTAAAGGCTGTGTTGGACATTACGGGATTATGTTCTGCCTGCAACCGTGTGAGAGGCCCCGGATCAACTCCCCCCCTCCCCTTACCTTCCCTTACCTTTGCTGTGTTTACACTCCTCAGTTCTCCTCTGCAGCCAAAACAAATGGAGCTTCTCCGAGCTCGAGATCCCCCCACGCGCCCCCTCCTCCCCCAAAAAAGCACCAGAGAAACCCTCTCCAATCCGAACTCCTCTCACTTGGCCGACATTAACCGCATATTTACTTCTTCGGGGCGCCTTTTGTCGGCAGTCGAAGGTCCATACATTCCGCGGACCCCCTAGTTCTCCCGTCTCTCTCCCCTCTCCCCCCACCCCCCTTGACGCGTCTGTTTTGACGCTTTAAATCATTTTCATCCTTTTTTTTTCTGTTGTTGTTGTTGTTGTTGTTGTTGTTGTTGCTCCGATTCCCAAAACATCCAAGCCGACCTGCTTTAATGGCGGCACAGGGGAAGGGAACACACACACACACACACACATAAAAAATACACTACGAGAGAGAGAGAGAGAGAGAGAGCTCTGGGCCGTGTTACAGTCAGAGGCAGGATCAGGATTTACCACCTGAATCCGCCAACCAATCCGATTGGTTGGTTTTTGTGTATCCCTTGACGCCGACCAATCAGAGTCCACGCCTCTCCATTCCAATTGTTAAAAGGCTCAGTGGAAGCCAAACAAGCTCGAATATCACAGAAATAGCAACGAGGCATTATGTTCATAGAGTATGTGCTTTTTAGGCGTTGGGCCCAGTTAGTTACTGTAAAAAAAATAATAAAAAGATATGCTTGTTTTTTTTTTCATTCGTGCATCCTTATGTGCTGCATATTTGGCAAGCAACCACGTGGTATGCCCTCAAAAGGGATGAGGGGATGATGTCATCGTAAAAATACTGCAGCAAGCAGTCTGCAGTAATGCTTGACAGCTTGAGCAACAGTTCTCGGTGTTATTATTGACGTGCATGTACACACTCCGAATCCGAAAATTAATTTGAACCATAATACTCACCAAGTCAAAACGAATGCATGGATGCAACTCTTGTTTACAGGAAAGCCCATATATATATATATATACATATCCAAAATAAATGTATAAGATGTGATTTGTCTTTGGGAAAAGCTAAAATTGATTCTATTTTTGCACATTTTTATTGTGATTGTTACTGTCATTGCACTGTTGCTATTGTCACTTTTTGCTCTCAAATTAACCTGCAAAAATAATTCAAATAATTTGCACATTAAAAGTGCTACATTTGCCACAATAAGAAAAACAAAAGGCATATCATATCACATATGCATGTCTCGTTTATTATTCCCCAATTTAAGAACCATTTTCTCTATGCTCGTCCAAGCAAGTCCTATATCTACCTTTGTCAACTACACACATCCAGATAAAAGCTGAGAAGTTCGAAGCTGTGCACTGGACTTTGTGCTTTCAGGGAGGTGTTGATGTTGCAATGTCCCACTCGGGCAAGTGTCACCCCATACAGTAAGAGTACATGAGTGTATATTTCTACTATGTTGGAACTTAAAGGTATAGGATACCAAAAATGTTGGTCCTCTCAAGCTTTTTACTAGCTGCCCTCAGCACCCTGCTGATTTTCATTCTGGTCATCAAGTCAAGGATGCCAGAAATGAAGATTAAAAGCATCTTCTAGGGACTGAAGTCAGGGATTAAGAGTGAGGACCAACATACAGCTGCTCTATACCACCACAACACTCAATATAGACAAGCTTATACAGTAAGTGCTGTTTAAATGCTACCCCCTCCCTCTACTATACATTCATTATATATTTCCTTATATTCCAGTACTCAAAGGAAACCATAGTCCTAACATATTGACATATTGACTTTGTCATTTCATTGTGTGAATATGTTACTCTCGGTGATTATTAAGTAACAGTTTAGGTGCCAGTTCCCAATAAGTGATGCATTTGCATTACACATCAGGGCAAATGAAATGAGGCAAAACAAACATGTCATACAAACAGGCTGCATAAATAAAGTGGAGATTATTCACAAGGCAAAGCTTCTCCCAACACAAAATGTCTTCATCTGAGAGTGCAACCTGCTGATCGAGACGTCCTCCATGTGCTGTGCAAATGTCTGTTCATGCTAAATATTACTGTCTAGAATTGATTGGTTCATGCAAGGAGGGTGTCCTACATCCAGCACCAAATCAATCCTCACCTTGTTACTTAGTTCTCTTCGAATTGGACAGCTGTTTAAAAAGGTCATTCATGTTCGTCGTGATCATCATACCATCTTGGCCTTACAGGAAGTATCAGTTACTAGGCAGATCCCCATGACTTTACAGTTAAAATTCCAGTTTCAAATGATAAAGCAAGCAGAGTCACAGCTGCATCTATGAGATACAGGTCCACTAAGAAGTCATCAGTGAAAGTTAAAAAAGGGAAAATAGCTATAGGAAGAAGTGAGGATTGTTTCAGGTAGACAAAACACCACATCATGGAAAGAGAGGGATATAGCTGCAAGACTTTAAAAAAAAAAAAAAAAAAAAAAAAGAAGCAGCTGTAAGTTATTGCAAATACAACACAGTTTGTTATACTGTAATTTAACCCCTCAAAAGAGATCTGTGAATGTGTTCTGTGTGGAGATAGAAACTGACCTGAGTGGAAGGCACTGTATATTGAAGCATTGTCATGATGTTTTCATCACATTATCCAGGTCCATACATGTGACACTGACCCAACAAGGTCAGAATACATGAGGTCTGCTGTCGACTATGCCAAGACAGGAAGGTGATCGTGGTGATCGTTTCGCGCTCTGCTTCCGAAGTTACAATTTACACTCTACAGGGCGTATCAGCCTTCCATTATGACTTTAATAGACCACAAGTCAGTGAGAAGTGAGCTTGAAGTGGTTATATGATCACGGGCAGTAGTATTGGAGACAACCAGCACTGTGAAGTGGAAGTAGCAGCCAGGTTTTTATATGATGAAGAACAGACGGATGCAGTTTTTTGTTTTTTTTAAGTGGTAGCTCTGTGTTGCAGCAGCAGAAGGGAACAATAAGCATCGGGTTAGTAAAGCTACAGTACATTGTGTTTGCCCTTTGAGCTCTGTACAACACACAAAAGCCGAGCTGAATTTGGCTCAGGGTCGAGGTGGACTACTCAAGTGGCACAACACGACAGCATTGGTATAGCACAATAATAAAGAAATCTTAAATTTTGTTAAGTGCAGCAAAGCGCATACAATTTCAGTGTTAAGGGATAGGAACAAGACATTGACATTCTTGTCAATCAAATTAGATTAACTAATAATCTGACAAAATATATATATATGTATATATAAAGTACCCATTAAAGAAGTGGCAGAGTAAATTCAGCTTGAAATTTTGCTCTATTCTTCATCATTTAAATAGGCAATTGTATAATTAATTGAAGACTGTGGAGCATAAATCCCAAATCAAATGACAGAAATATGCATGTTGAAGAAATTCTAGTTACACATATATATATATCTCTTTAAAAAGTTTGAATGCTGCAGAACATTCTCCCTTTGCTTTCTTAGCTGATAAAAGAAGGCAAAAAAAAATAGTGCAAGAGGTAATGCAAGAGTGGGTGCTCAGAGTTGGTGACGCAAATGTGAAACAAAAAGATACAGAAGAAAGCGCGGAGCAGGGCCTGTCATTTAGGGAGCCAAAACATCCACACTTAAGTACCCAAACTGACCCCATTCCAAAAAGGAAAAAAGGAAAACAGACGACTTTTCGCTCCAGTGAGACATACCTGTTAAGCCTGCGAAGCCTAGCAAAGTTTCCCCTTAAAATGGAGATCAGACTAAGACAATAAACACTCACAGCGGGACACCACCTGTGCAGGCCTTTCACTTTCAGAACTGGCACTTTTGTCTATATTTGTCTATCTTTGATTGCTTAAGATGCCCACCTCTCAAGGTGCGTCACTTATCAGTGTCCCATACACACCGTGTGGCATGTTTCTATGTGGTCTGTGAGCCGCGGGCGTCCCCATCCGGACCGAGGGCTGCTGGCCGGCCTTGTGCTAAAACGCTGGCGGAGACCATTGGCAGATGACCGGCTTCACTCACCAAGTTCTCATATTCGCTACTGTCCTCATCTTCGTCTTCATCCTCATCGTCTTCGTCATCTTCCTGCCCTGCTGCTTGTCTGTCTAATGAGTCAGAGCTTGATCCGTCACCATTGCCAAGGTATGGGGTGTTGGTAGTGGTTACGGGATTAGAGCTGGCGGCGAGGCCCAGGCCCATCCCCAGTGGGCCGGGTGTAGGGTGTCCTGGAGAGCCCACAGCTTGGGGCCGGGGCAGTAGAGCAGCACTGGTAGGCGGGGGGGAAGAAGAGGAGAGCAGAGAGACCCCCTGGGACAAGAGGTCAGCGTAAGATGGTGGGTTAGGTGAGGTACTGGGCCGCTCCGGAGCAGAGGGTGTGTGGAAAGTTATTCTGGAAAGAGGGGAAGCCTCAGAAGGTTGTGTGTTCTCATCCGGAGTGGGATGGGAGTCTGCATTTTGGGCCTCAAGGAGCTCTGTAGGGCAGAGAGAAAGATGTAACTGGTAAAAAGAGTAAAGCATGTGGACATTTTTGCTAAATGTTATCACATCAAATTTGAGGGAATAAACTTCACTGTAGGACTGATCATGTTTAATAAATGGACTGAGGGGAAGTGATCGACACAGAGGAACTAGAGCTTAATACTTAGTGATTTTGCTGTTGGCTGTAAAGCCAGTTTATATTCAAAACCAGCAAACGTTTGAAATTGAATGATACAATTCTAGTTTATCGAATCCAAAAAAGGCCCCTACTTCTCTCCTCTTCTGCCGTCTTGAGTTTCCTGAGAGCAATTTGTTGTTTGAGTTTGTTCACATCCTCTTGAATTTTCTCTTTCACGCGCTCACTTTGTTCTACCTCCCCACACACAGCCTGAAAACAAGACAAACGGGTAAACAATTCATACAAAAAGGACAAAGCAAAGTCATCTAGTGAGCAGACAATTTCACTATGTGTCTTCCACCAGCTATCCAACATCCAACTCACCTGCACTTTATCTTGTAGTGCACTGTAGACTTGGTATATTGTTCGGATATCCTTCATGACACCATCTTTGTCAAAGAATTCCGCCCTGGAAAGATATTTACCAGTATATCCATTACATCATTCAAGACATCATATATAACATCACGCAGTACAAACTCTAACCTAGCTTGTTCATCAAAGGAAAAGGCATTAGAGCAGTAAAGGTGTGTAGTTGTTGAATTATGGATGCCTTTTATATCACGAATCAAACAAATGCCACTGACTCTCACATAAAAACATCAGCTGAATAAGCTTAAGTGAAAACAAAGTGATCTTATCAGAGGCTAGATAGACAGGTCTGGCTAAATCCCCTGCAGTTAAGATAACAATGATACACAGTTCAACTCTTCTTTAACAGAAAGAGCGGGTCAAAGTTTAAACACAAAGACACAGAAATACATACCAGCTTTCCCCTGCAGGGCATCATCTGCTAATGTATGCTGGTAAATGTAAACTAGGACTTAAAAAGTAAATTGTTTGGGGGAGGGAAGCAGCTCACACTGATTAGTTGAGGCTCGAGCATAGAGGTGACAGGGAGAAAATGTTATGCCCTCAAGGTGAAGCTGAAGTATGCTGTAAGGTTAAAACAGGTGGTTGCTGCCTCTCCCTCTCATGGATGACATATGGCCACCTATACTCTGTCTGACATATGTCTGCAGTGACGTGGGTGCAGTGCAAAGAGAAAGTTGAGAGCCCAAAATCTTACCCATGCTCTTTGATGACCTGGGTGTAGTTGATTGAGGTGTTGGGCACTGAGGAGACTTTGTATTCCTGCTGGCTCGTGTTGCCAAGGTTTGGGATTGAGAGGGTGATCCTCTGGTTGTACCTACTGAGAAGTGATGACCAGTTAGAACTTTCAAAACATGTTACGGAATAATACTATACCACAATATATAACGTACAATCATTCATTTCAATTGTCATATATGTGTGTGAAATATATATATAAATATATATACTTTCACTTTTTTTTACCAGTAGCACACATATGCACAAAGTCTGTCATGTTTTAACTTTCTAAACATAATTTCATACATGGTTTAAAATGGAGCTATAACCTACTAAACTAATACTAAAATTAGGTATGCACCAATCTGACTTTTTCTCTCCCCAACTCCAACCCCAAGGTTATCTTCTGATAATTCCCAATCCTATTACAGTGCTCTACTTTACTTTAGTAATTTTACAATCTGTGCATTTATTGGGATTGTTTTTATGTGAGATGACATAAGGTAAGGGACTGAATGAATGTTATTGACTTACTGAATGACATTGACGAATGAACTGTATTTGATTTGGGATCGTTCACTTAACGACTTTCACCCAATTTACTTAATTAGGTAAATATTTACAAAAGATACCAATCAGATTTGAGCATCACTGTACAAAAAGAACTTAAAGATACAATAAATCCTGTATGTAATTTAAAAGCCTAGACAAGAGTAAATATGTATTGATCAGACAGTAATTTGACATTATACCATGAACATGTGTTTGCTCAAGGTCGACATGCAGTAATTACCTGTGGTTAGGTCTGAAGAGCACATACTCCAGTGCGTGCGTGGAGCTGTTGGCGGTGGAGATGAAGCTGAAAAGAAGGAAGACGAGGTCGGGCACTCCAAGAAGCTGAGTCAGCTGTTTGTGGATGATCTGTTCCCTGAACGACATCTGCTGCTGCGTGTTCCTCCGGAACCGGTACCAACCAATAACGTTCTACACGGCCAAAGAAACAACTCATTTAAAATATGTTCCATCCAGTAAAGCCTCACTTACCCAACCCCATTTATAATCAAGTAAATACCAAGTACATGGTCGACCAAAATACCAAATACAGTATGTGGAACAAAATTGACACTAATAATTATGAAAACTGTACAGCCTCTTGAAAACAATGGTACATGTTGTTGTATAATATCATATTTGAAGCCCAAACTGTTGAAATCAGGACTTTGAAAGTGAAATGAATCGAAATAAAAAGGTCTGATTCCTAAGGATTCAGTTTATTGTCGCCCGTGGTTGTAGTGTTGCCTTGATTTAAATGTATCACTGACATTTTACAGGACATCAGCCACAATGTATGTTGAAATGACAATTTAAAATAAAATGCACTCACTTTCCGCCTATCTTTAAGGATGCTGTTGAGATTTTCTTCATTGAGTTTGCCTGCATAGTCATAAAAGCTGATGAGAGAAAAAAGAAGAACAAGTTAGTTCAAACTGATTCAACATGTTCTTACTCCTCCTCTGCCTTGGCCTAATTATTTTACCCAATATTGTCAAATGGGGCCATCTACTGTCCAATGTCAAATTAATTCAGTCTGTGCAAAAATACATGTAAGGCAAGGGATTTATCCATGGATATTGTCTTACAATGACCTAAAACTAATTCACCAAAAGCTACTCTGCACAAAGGCTGTTTTTATTGATGGGAAAAAAAAAAACATGCTAATAAATGCCTGGAGCTCTTTCTACATGAATTGGACAACAAATAGCTCTTGTAAAATGCCACTTCAACCTACCTAACCTTGTTATTCGTGTGTTACATCAGTATTATGTCAAGTTTTCTAAACAAAATGATCATGGCCAAAATTGGAGGCTGACAATTTTGTCTCCCTAAAGCAGTGTCCGTTCTACAAACGTAACACAAGGTGACATTTTAGGTACATTGATAATTGATAATAGTAGCTGTTTAAGAAAAGAAAAAAAAAGCTCATATCTTACCTAAATAACTGTGCACAAGGATCATGGTTATGAATTTCTGTTGGGACAAATAATGAGAGATGTTTCAGTTATATAGCATCATATATGCCAAATCTTGAAAAAGGCATAAGGCGAAGTGTAGCCCCACACCCAAAAATGAAAAAACAACAACAGAGGACTACAACCTGCTGTCATTCACATTGGAATCTGTCATTTGTATGACAAAAAAAAAGACATTTCTTTAAATGTCCCATTTTGATTAGCTCTTCCAACATGAATAGTTAGTTAACCATCTATAAATCAGATATTACACACCTGCACACCTATACAGGTGTTTTAATTTATGGCTCCTCAGGTTAAAGTTGGAGAATATGTACTTAAGGAATGATGAAATGGGAGTGGGGATGATGTCAACAACATCAGTCTGTACGCGCCTACACAGACTTAGGAAGAGCTCTTAACACAATAAATAAGTGAGAACACCACTGTGGGCACACAGGCTTTTACATGACTTGTAATACATGTCAGCCCGGCCTTTTGGGAAAATTGTACCTAATGACTTTCTGACTTAAGCATCTAAATGGTATTCAGCCATCATTAATATCATTATTATACCTGCGCTTATCCTATTGTGACACAAAAAAAGGTTATTCAAGTGTGATCCTGTGAACTTCTATCATATACTTTTTTGTCTTTTGCGGGGCTTACCTACTACCTGGAGCAATTCTGCAGTGCTGATCTGTGTGTCACTGATGCTGACCGTCTCTTCTTGCCTTACATCTCCTAATAGGAAGCCCTCCTGTGCAAATGCATTTAGACAAGATTGAGGTTAGGGCACTTATGTAGACCTTTAGTTGATCAACAAGAACATTTTATATGTATATTTTTCAATCAAAAGAAAGTCAACGATTGTTCTGGTTGTGTCAGAATCCCTGAATCATAATCAAGACTTTCCTTCATGCAACATACAATAGCAAGCCCACTTTTTTATAAAAAGGTGACAGCTGGTAAGTGAACAACAACAACAACAACAACAACAACAACTCCGCCTCACTCTTTCTGCTTATGTCAGGAATGCAGACAAACATGTTCACAGCAGCTGTCCTCCTTGACCAGCACAGACTTTTCAAAGTGTGGCATGTAAAGTGTAGCTTCATGTGCTCTTATCTTAAAAAAGTGTTTATTTCCCAAAGGATGACCACATCATGGTTTTTTTGACTTGAATACTATTGACATTAGCACATGGGCTAAGAAGCTAATCTAGCCATGTGGAAACAACAAAAACAAAAAGGTGTCACCTGATCTGCCTTAAACTCCACTCCATATGAACAGCTGACACAACAACACACTTGATATCCGATGACAGGTCAACGCGTTGGACGTGAGCGGCGCACAGGCACACGGAAGTCACGTGACTTGGCAGCTAGCTCACATGCTAAGTAGCTAGCTAACCACTATGTATTTCCTGGATCTCAAACTCCCCCCCCACCCCCTCTCCCAAACAAAACAGCATTTTAGCATGTGGATAAAGCACATATTCCTTTATATGGTGATTTACAGAGAGGCTAGATAGTCAACACATCGTCTTTAAATGACTACATGTGTCTGCAGATGAATCCATACCAGCCGGTAAATAGACGGAACCGAAACTAGCTAGCCAGCAACAGGATGATGACACTATAAAAACTACACAAACTAATGGCGTCGATCACACAACCCCCCCTCCCGAGCACACACTCCTCAGCAGCAACCACCGACGTGATATGAACACTCACATGATCCGAGTTGCTGTTGGCGCTGTGGTAACACACAGAACTAAAAGTATAACCTGAAATGGACGCCGCCATGATGGAAACATCCCGATCGATCCCGATGCGGCCCCCACCCCTCTGCGTTTCCAGGCACGCTCCTCGAACGCAAAGCATTCTGGGAACTGTAGGCGGCCAGACAGACAGACAGACAGCCAGCATGGAAGGCGCTGCAGAGAGAAGCGTGGAAGTGAAATGTGGAAACAACTCAGGAGAGGACGACAGCTGCTCGGATACCGATTTTGAACCTTCAAAACTGGGGACGAGAGAATAGTAAGCTGGGTGGCGGTGGTGTTGATCTGGTGTATGTTGCAGATGTCAGTATATCAACATGATGGCTGGTTTATGGTGCAAGGCTGCACAGCTAGCAGCAGAGCTAGTTCAAGTTAACCACTTCAAATACTTTTTAATTAAGCAGTTTATCAGCATTGTCACGATCTAGAGTTGTAATTGTGTATCTAAGCTTCCCTGTAATCGTTACATTGACTTAAAAAAAAAAAAAGATGGTTTATTATTATATTCCTTTATTATATTCCTTTATTATATTCCTTTATTATATTTCTTTATTATATTCCTTTATATATTCCTTTATTATATTCCTTTATTATATTCCTTTATTATATTTCTTTATTATATTCCTTTATTATATTTCTTTATTATATTCCTTTATATATTCCTTTATTATATTCCTTTATTATATTTCTTTGTTGATCCCCATGGGGGGAATTCGGGTGTTGCAGCAGCTCAATTACATAGAAACAGATAATAAATACAACATATTATACAATAAAAATAAAAATCTATATACAGTATCAGTCAAAAGTTTGGCTGAAACATTCCTCTAATTTAAGTCTGCCAGCAGCAGGAAAATTGAAGTCAAAGGTTCAGTGTGTAAAGGAGACAGGGCAAATGAACCCGGACACTTATAAATGGGACACAAAGGGGTGTGAGTGGCTTTCAAAAATGCATGTAACACAGTGAGGTTGGTGGTGAAGTGGCTGCATGCGGGACAGTAGAGTGAAACCAGTGGTTTCTCATGTGGTGCGTTTATATGTTAATATACAGTACCAGTCAAAAGTTTGGACACACCTTCTCATTCAACTACTTAGAAGAATCTTAAAATATAAAACATATTCTGGTTTGTTGAGCATTTGTTTGTTTACCACATAATTCCATATGTGTTCCTTCATAGTTTGGATGTCTTCAATATTAATCTACAATGTAGAAAAAAATAAAGAAAAACCATTGAATGAGAAGGTGTGTCCAAACTTTTGACTGGTACTGTACATTCAACTTCAATCAACAATTTATATACATTTGAATCAAGCAACTTACTGCTATGTTTCTATTATAGCAAAGTGTCATCTGTGCTCATAGTATTTATTTAATTTCCAATTCAGTTTTTTTTGTTTAGCCCAGAATCACAAATTACAAATTTGCCTCAGAGGGCTTTACAATCTGTACACGTGACATCCTCTGTCCCGGAACCCTCACATGATCGGCACAGAAAAAACTCTCCTAAAAAACAGGGAGAAAGAAGGAAGAAACCTATGTGAGAGCGACAGAGGAGGGATCCTTCTCCCAGGATGGACAGAATGAAATAGATGTCATGTGTACAGAATGAACAGCATAACTAATTGTCGGTGACTGTCCTTTTTCTGCAGCTGGGAAGATGCATATCAAAAAGAACTTGAGACATTCACAGACATTGGGGATGTTGGTGAGATATGGTAATCATTTTCAAAATATTGCCATGATATCCACTGTTTTTACAGTATTTTGCATGTCAAAATATGATGGTTCATATTAAGAGATTTGTTTCATGCAGGATTATTGCTCTCTGACAAAAGCTTGTCTCATTACTAAGGTGTATGTGTTTCCATCATCTTGAAAGGTTTGGTGAGGAAAGCATGAGCCGTGTGCTGCGATGGATGGACAAAGCTAAGATCCCAGAAGATGCTGCCATTCTTGACATCGGCACTGGAAATGGAGCCTTTCTAGTTGAACTGGTGTGAAGAGTATATTTTTGATATTATTATGATTTTCTTTGTTAGAGGGCACTTTGTTTGGTTGTTCTTAAAGAGTAACTTCACCAAAATCACAACGGATCTTTGAAATATAGCAACATGTGTAGATTATCCAGGGAAACAGGGATATTGTTAATGGATGCTCTATTTTTTTGTTAGATTTTTCAAAGCTTAGAAAGCAACAATCCAAATGCCTTCCATCTCCATTGTATTGGGATGATGATAGAAGCCTAAGCCATCTCAAAACTCAGCCAAATAAATTCTGCATGACTAAAAACACTCAGGTTTAACAGGAAAAATGTTTGTCATCTAGGTGATCTGGGTCTTTTAATTGAGAGTTTGTAAAGACGGCTAGGTTTACTTTGATGAACTTGTCAACTACTTTAACTTTCATAAGCCATTTCTATAACAGTTGATAACTTAGCTGTGTTTTTTTTTTTTTTGCGTCAAGGCTAAACATGGATGCAGGAATCTGACTGGAATAGATTATTCTCCAGCATCTGTAGAATTGGCCAGAAACGTTCTGCAGGCGGAGGACTTGACGGCTGTCACTGTAAAGGTGGGTTCGGTTATGTTGGTCATTAAAACAGTTCTCAGTTAATTAACTAACCTACTCTATTCCTTAATGCCAATAATACAACAGAGCTTTAAGCATACTGTGAGCCAGCCTGGAAAGGTCAGAGGAAACTCTCCGGGGTTTACTATGTGGGAGAGTTGGATAGGAAGAAGGCCCTGAAAGTGATGGAAGTCTGCCCACCATTCAGATTAAACCACCCGAAATGAATTGGCAAGATTTATCACAGCTTCTGACATCTATATGCAAGAAAAACAAGTTATTAATGCATGGTCGGTCTATAAGGGATGAGTGAGTATTTCTCTCCTGTGTGCAAAGTACAGTTGCATATATGTTATATGCATCACACGGCTGTGTGCTTTGCTTGGACAGAAAGCCTTCTACTGAAGTCAATATTGACCTAAGCTGGACAGGGAGAGCACAGTGGTTGTATGAATGTGTGTATGTGAGAGAGAGAGAGAGAGAGAGAGAGAATGGTATGTTGGTATTACTTTAATACTGCAGATTGCCAAAATAATTAGTGTGGATGTGTAGCCTTGAATAGAGTCAGCAGGTGTGTGTGAAGTTTCAGCCACATGGTAAAATGTATAAAAAGCTTCTTTGACAGGTCTTACTTTAAAGGTCATTACGTCCAACCCTGTCTGCATTGACATTAGTCATCATGTGACCTTTTTGCATTCTTTTAAAATCCCATGCTCACACTCAAAATGAACTCTGATCAATTGCAGCAATATATAGGGCATTTCTCTCTCAAGTGGATCACTTGATCATCAAAGATCACTCATTTTGTGACCTATGGTTTGTGAGTATGTGGCTCTTGAGCTCTCCCCAGAGATCTGGTGTTCTGCCCTCTGTCCTCATAAAGGGTTCCTTTCACTGCTGGTATGGTAGGTCAGCAACCTCTGCAGTATTAAACGCTGTCATGTCGGCAGTTGGAGTTTAACTATATAGTCATTAAGGCTTCGTTTTTGCTGTAGTGTTGATCAAAGACAAACTTTTCATTAACTGATGACTTTTTTTTTTTTTTTTTTTGCCACCATCAGACTCTAACATTCATGCAACATCCAGTCCACACCGATGGCAAGCCTTCGGGAGCAACTTGGGGTTAAGTATTTCAGGAAATGGATTTCTTAAACTGCCATGGTGACCTAAAGGGTTTTGATGTCTGCATCGACAAAGGCACATTCGATGCGATCAGCTTAAACCCTGACAGCGCTAAGGAGGACAAAAAACAGTATGTCCAAGTTCTAAAAGATGCTCTCAAGGACAAAGGATTCTTCGCTATCACTTCCTGTAACTGGACAAAGGAGCAGCTGCTGGAGAGATTTAGTGAAGGTGAGGGGAAACGCTTGAATTATTTATTGTATTTCGGGTCATTTGGTTTTAATTTATTTCGATCGAATGTTGTTCATTTCTTTGTGAGAGCTCCATAGGACTTTCTAATCAGGGTTTGCAGCTATCCCACTGTCATACGAGGCAGATTAACTCTCCACAAACCAACTGATTAGACAGGTAACACTAGTGTAAATCCGACCTTTGATCAGACATAGTAATTAGGATTATGTCAAGCCATTCCTTATGCATTTGATTCTACCCTGCTATTGCTCAAGCAGTTCCTAGTTTATTATTTGCCGGCTTCCTGCAGCAGTTTATTCATTTACATATTTTGGTGAGCAATAAGAGCAATAGATGATGTTTTGCTCAGAATCGGTCCATGATGCAATTTCTTAAGTCATTGGCTTAAAAAGCCTGTAAATATGAATGTGTGTAATATATTAGGATATTTTAATACAGAACATGTTCTCTAGGAAATTTGACATAGATTATGCTTGATTGAGGTGTTTTATTGTGCCACAGTACAGTAATTGTTGCCAAGAAAAATGGCTGCCTGGAGGGGAAAAAAATGCATAACAAATTCAAAAATATATTACAGGTTTTCTCGTAATGTTAAAGGTTCCCTGAGGAGCTTTTGACCTCATAGCACTCTGAAGCTGTTTTTCTATGGTTGGCTCACCATTTTTATCACATGCATGCGGGTGGAGCACCACACAGTCCTGCCAATGGTTTCACATTCTTTCACTGATCTACAGGTGGTGGTAAAATGCCAAGATTTTTCAGCAATACTACAAAAAGGACAGGGAAAAAGACTAACTAGCAAGCACGGCTTCAAGCAATACTTTAAGAAGTTGGCTTTGCTAAGAAAATGTATGTTAGAGCTCAAGGATATACACAATGGGTTTTGGTGAAACTGAATGTAAACATAACTTGTGTTGGTTTACAAGACAACGCCACAGGGCACCCTTTAAGTGGATATGTGCAGTGGTGTAAGTGGGTTAAAACGGTGGGAAAACAGCTTTGTTGTGAGACCCACAGTCAAAACACAGACACAGTTCCACAACTGCCTCCCCAGTTAGCTGGCAGGTTGTTAAACTTCAGGCAACAACAGCCTTGTAAAGTTAGAAATACGGGAAGCTTCCATTAGCTGTCACTCCTCTAAGTGTAGTCGCTCTGGAGAGCCTGCAGGGGGCCAAAGGGCTTCGAGGTCTCATCTGTCATACTGACAGGTTGTCTTTACAAGGCCCCAGAAAGCGCCACAGATGGTGGATGGATAGTTCTTGACTCACAGTTCTTCTCCTAACCCTTCTGTAGCCATAGTCAACGAGAAAAGCTTCCAGGCATCTGTGTTTAAGAGGACAAGTTGCTGTTCTAGTATCTTAACCTTCCCCTTTTTCTCTGTGTTGCCTCGCAGGATTTGAGTTTGTAGAGGAGTTACCTACACCAAGCTTCCAATTTGGAGGCAAGAAGGGGAACAGTGTTACAGCCCTCATCTTCAAGCGAAAACATTGATTCACATGTGCCCAGAGGATACTTTTTGTGTGTCGTCAATTTCCTTTTCTTTTTTTCTGTTTATCACAGAAAATTATAAAAACCTGTACATACTTTTTATAACAATACTTGATTCACTTTTAAAGGATATGTGTAATGACGCAGGCAAACAGTGTAACTGAGTGGAGTTCTCTTGTAATAAATGTTGTTTTTGTTTTGTTGCGGTCGTATCATCTTACCTTGATCCACAGTGCTAAAGCAACCTGTAACTTTTGTATGAAATTGTTCAGTAATATTTGTGAAACTGTTATGCAGAGAAGATGCTCACATGGAACCTTTTAATCTCTGAATAACAAGTTCTCTCTGACCCCTGACGTAACGTAGCTGCCCATGTCTTGTGACATCAAGAGACTCAAATTTAAACTCCTCCTCCTTGTTCCCCACTGACACTTTTTTGACTGTAACGTTCCTCTACTTGTAATACTTTAGACAGACGATTATTCAATCTCTGAATTTAAGCCCAGTGGCTAAAATGTGTTCTATATTTATTTTATAAAGGGCTTAGAAGAGAAAGGATATACACAGTAACTTACGCTGAACATTTTTCCCCGTTCCATAAATCATCTTATAGCCCCTCCAGGTATGTTGCAAGGACCCTGATGAGAGTCCTGACCCACAGTTTGAAAACCACTGCTCTGTCCTAATGAATAATGAATTGCATCCATCTTTCATGTCATGTGAAAAATAGCCTTTACCTAATTGGCTCAACTGGAAACCAGCAGAGCTTTGGATCCTGAGGACTGATTAGGAACTTCTGACATAATGAGTAAACAAGAGGCCTTGCCTTCTGTGTAAGACAAGCCTCACTGCCATTTCCTTTTCCAATGGCATCATTAATAACTGTCAAACTCTGGACTCTTAATTGCAAGCTGGGCGAGTGGTCCAATGGAACCGTCGATGTTGAGTAAACACATGGAAGCTTTACAAGAATTACTGCCTGGAATTTAACAAGGCCCTGGATATCCTGCCTGGATGTGCATATAATGCCCACATTTACAACTCTCAGATTTTCCCATGAAGAGAAACCTCCATTAAAATATCCTCTCCTTTACCTTTGTTGACATTCACTCTCACTTAGACAAAACATCTGGTTAGACAGATCTTTGAGTGTTCTCGCATTGTTTTAATTAGATTTTAATATGTACTGACGTTATGGTACCTCTTTGACTATACTGCAGCCTACTCATTTTCCTTGCACAGGTGCTGTTGCTAAGAAACAGACTATGCCACGATCCTGTTTGCCTAAACAAAGTCATGGTTTTTTTTAGACTGTTTTTCCATGAAACATTATTCCTAACAGTGGATTGTTCTTGAATTAGAATCAGGGTTATTCACATACAATGGGTTTGCCTTGGTATTTTGGTGCATAAAAATGAGTAAAAATAGTAAGAGACTGGAAAAATAAACAAGTACAGGTAAAGAATCTTAAAAACTATATAGAAATATATCTGTTACAGTAATTAGATTGTCATTCCGACAAATCTTTCCTTGTCTGTCAATCTTAGTTGCTTTAAATTTATGTGGAAAAATGATGTAGAGATTGCAAGATTTGTACTTGTGATGCTGTGCTGGCAGTTAAATGTGTGTTTTCCTTATTTTTTAAACTGGATATATCTTGCTCATGTGTCTGAGACATGCTCCACTGTGCACTGTGGATTAATTCAGGAAGCCAAACTGTCTTTCTTGTTAAAGGGCCCATTTTAATCAAAATGAGAATTTGAACCGTTTCTTTTTGGCATCTTAAAAAGTATTACCATCCACCATGAAGTAAAATAAAACTTAAGATCTTGCTTGGTTGAACTGAGCTGTACAGAAAATGTACCACCGTCAGCACTTCCATGGGTTTTGGGTTGGCAGACACGTCTGAAGCTACACTTTTATTCCGCTCATAATATTAACCTATAAGGGTTTAGACGGGATGCCACTGGCTGCCCTACCAGCATGAACGCCATGCTTTCATTTTAACCTCTCAAATGTGATACTGCAAATATTTATGTTATTTTGCTTCATCTCCCCGGTAACACGTTTGAAGTGATCCTAACATGATTTTTGTGGATTTCATTAAATTACTCCACCATGTATGGTTGAAATTGAAGTTTTCCATCGAAGGAAAACCAGCAATAACACCTCTTCACACTCTGCCTATGTTACAGCATGATTAAGTTCCGTGAGACCTTAAAGTTCAAATTTTTTTTATCGATTTTTTAAAAACTTTTCCTGGGTTATTGTTTTAGGCTTGTTACGACTTGACGTGAACGACCAAAAGACATCGTAGACACTTTTTTAGTTGCTAAATAAGTGAAATGATATCTTTCTATATAGAACTGAAATGTTATCGCTTATTTGCTTAATAACTATCAATGAAAAGCAAAGTTATAGAAAGTAGCACATGAGTATTGTAAACGCCTCAGGGAGGACGGCGGCGGAACATACCAACTCAGAAGGTGTGGGGGTGTCTGTTTTAAATAAACTTGAGTCTAGTGTGAGCACGCACTTATAAGTTTTGCTGTTTTTAATTAATAGTCACACTATAATGATTTAACTCTACATTATCTCGACACTCCCGTGGCTAAACAAGTATCTTAGTGGATAACTATTCTTCCGGTCTCCCCCGTCTACTTGGTTCGTCTGTCCTCGCATATTGTTACAAATCAATGTTGAAGGCTGAAAGCAGCAGCGAGCTCTCAGCTGCTCGCAGTAAGGAGCAGTCCTTCGCTGACCTCGCTGAGCTGGCAGCTGGGACAGCCGACAAAGTTTTCCTGCTTTCCCCTTTGTTGGAGATGATCTAACATCGAAAGAGCCTCTGCTGGCCAGGTAATAGGGGAATTTGTCCAGATACGTGATCGTTGTAACTGTGTTCAGGCGTGCAATCCTCATGTGTCTCTCACTGCTGTGGAGTTCACTTTGTCTGCTCATACTGGATTTCCTCTGCGATTGAAAACGTTAGATGACAACAATGTAAAGTTACTCTGGGCCATGCATCATAAAAAAAAAGTGTCTTTTTTTATTTTTTATTATTTGAACTATGCCATTTTGTGTCAGTCTGTGCAACCTTAAAGCTGGTTTGGGCACAAACAGTGGAGTTTGTGGCATGCATGTGTATGTCACATTATTGCCTCTGGATTATTTATTACAACGTTTCTGGACTAAATTAGTTGTTTTTTAGAGTTAACCACTGAGTCTCAGTTTGCTGCATTAAAAATGACTGCTTAATAACCTGCTTTAGAGGGGGTGCACACATTGACAAAGATCTGTGAGCCAGTAACCCCCCCCCTATATATCAACCATGGTAATAAAGCCCAGGCTGTTGTTAAATAGAGTACCTATGTAGGTGGAGAGAAGCAGTGTGGTTGCTTTGCAGCTCATATTGACATGTCTCCTCACCACAAGCTGCCACTGAAGACATTTGAGTCATAAGGCTGGCTTGCATATCACTCACCAATCTCCACCATGCATTTAGATTTATGTTTACTACCGAGATAGTGACTCGTAATTACTGTTTCCCCTGCCTTTATGTGCACGTATCAGAATTCTTCATGCTGAAGATGTCGAAACTATATGAGCCACTTTGTTCCTCCTCAATTTCGTTTCTGTTTTCGGAACATGAATAAAAGGCTGCATCCTTGAAGTCTAATCCAAATATACACTGCGTTTATCAGTCCATTGTTATGACTACATGAGTCATAGACACTGAATTTATGCTATTACACATTTATGAAATTGAAACTGGGCTTGCATATAGTGATAAGATACCGATAAGAGCATAAAGATTAAAGTCAATTCTCTTTTTATATGTATTTATGTTTGGATGTGTTGGTAGCTACATGTCTTAATCACAGAAGTTCTTCTAGAGTTCAATCTACTTCATTGCCTCTAATAAAAGGCTCTCTGAATATGGAGTGACATAGCAGCAAAGCACAAAACTTCTTGTTTGTCAGTGTTTCCTTTTCTTTGTGGGTTAGGAAGTAGCTGTTGGTGCTTATGTTTTGCCCTCTCTAATATTGCATGGCAGTCGGTTGATCTTTGTGGACACCATAAACACGATACCATGAAGAACTGGTTTGGTACCAGGGTACCTTTATTGAAAATACTTGGAAATGTTTCCTGCTGCCACCATGGCAGCGGTTGTCCTTGACTTGCAGTGGAAGGCTGGCTAGTTTGGTTTACTTAACAGGAATAAATAAGTACTTTTCTCAAGAATCCTGCTCAAAAAAGGCATTCAACAAAGGCAAGGTGTAGCTGAAGTTCAGGTTGGGAGTGAAGAGGAGACCTGGTTACAATATTAAATCTCATTTCAGCTCTAGTGTCTAATTACAAAGAGGATGTTGATAAATGCCTCACAAATACAGGTTAGGATAAGAGAAAACCTGCTCTGAGTGTTTCTGATCTGCCTTTCCACTTTTGGGAAGATTATGATGACTACACCTGGCTTTGATTTAAAAAAATAAATAAACCACTGCTGGAATGTTTCAGCTTGGTGTGTACAAGCAAATTGCATGTTTCAAATCCTATCATGTGGACATACTAATGTGTAGCTGTTGATTTTATCTGACAAGGGCTGGATTGAAAATGGTCTATTGTTGCCAACATCTGAGTATTGGTTTTTTTTCTTTCTACAAAACCCTTTTCATTTAATAAAATGTGCCAATCTTCAAATGCATTATGCATATATGTTTAATCCCGGCATAAAACAAACCAGCCATACAATACCTTTTGAGTAAATACCGTCTAAAATTCGCAAATCAATGGTTTTAATCTGAAAACGCATGATGACTGACTCCGTAAAAAAAGAAAATATTCAGATCAAACATTCAATGGCATTGTTACGGAAACTCTTGGTCTTGTTCAAAAGAGGTTCGAAACCAAGCCCAATATCTGACTAAAGAGGAAGTAACCCATTCTCATCACAGTGGCTGGTAATCACTTTTTTCTTTTAATGTTTTAAGTGAAGACCAACTTTATGCACTGCAATTGTACTCGGCAACAGCTCTGGCATTGTTAGTCCGTAGACTTGTTTTGGACATACTATAGACATAATTTATGGAAGCAATTAAGGCCGCTGGTTTTTTTTTAAAGGGGATCGCTCTGCACTCCAGTGTGTGCTCAAGACGCGCACATTTGCAACGTCTTTGTGTTGCAGGCAAAAGGCCCTATTAGAGCTCCATTCTGTCCGTGGGCAGCTGTGTGCTGAGCGAGCCACTGGTCCATTCTCCGTCTGTGTGCACAACTCTCTCTCTCTCTCAGTCTACACACTGACACTTCCACTCTGTCAGTTTCTCTCTTTTGGACTTTCCCTATATTTTAATTTCACTTTTTTGCCTGTTGCCAGAAAGGTAAAGCAAAAACAAACTTTCTGCTCCACTTATGTTGTGGCTCTCTTTCTTCCACTTGTTCCTCAGCCCAAGGCATTATGCAAAGCTGACAGAAAAGGATTGTTGGCCATGCCTGTCTGTGCCTCCATGCTACTCTCCATTCATTTCAGAAGCTTCCCTTTCTTCTCTGCGATCTGCAATCATAACTGCTCCCGTTTCAGACACACTGAACCTCATAAGACTTGGCTTCAGGGAGTTTAAAACAAATACTTTATTATTTCATGTTGTCAGTATACTTGTTATTATTCATTTTGTATCTTCCTTCCTTCCTCATGATAGATTTGTTAGTCTGGCGTCTCAACGCCCACAGAGCCTAAGACCTGCAGCTGAAAAGAAAAGAGGCATTCTCACATATACCAGAGAAGCACTCCCCCAACCCCCCAAGACAGGCACCAGTCTCTACTTAGAGATGAAAAGCATTCTGGGATGAAATAGGAAGGCTCCCATCAACACCATCCACAGTGTTTTTACCATGTGGCGATAGTAAGGAATCATAAGTTTAAAAAAAAAAAGGAAAAGTTTTCCCTGCTTTTTGACTCTAAAATGAGTGATTTTATACCCTCTGGGTCTTAGTTTTGTCTGCTTCTGGTTTTTTTTTTCCTGAGCTGCTTTAGATTGGCCTCTCCTCAAAATGTCAGCCATCACATAGCTCCTGACTAAATCATGTTTATGTAGAGGTTAGCTCTCCTATAGATCCAGTCTGGTGAAAAAATCCCCCAAGTGCATCCCTAAAAACAAAAACAAAACAAAAAAGAGAATTGAAAGCTTCTGTTAGTGTTTGGCACATACACCCTGTATTTCTAGTACCTGTTTTCTACAGTCCAAGTTGTGGAACTTCATACAGTTGACTTCAATGACCTTCCTCATACAATCCTGACACTTAATGTGTTACATCATCCAAAGAGGGCTTTTTGTGCAAGCCTAGGCTTGACAGAAGATCCAATGTGTCCTGGAAATCTTGCTTGCACAAAGAAGGCTGATTATCATAGCGACATGTGTCATAATGCCAGGCTAGAGGCCTCTGTAGGCGGTTTATTCTAATTAGTTCCCAGTTGTTTCGTTTGATTCTGTCAGCATGCTTAACATACACCTGCAGGTCATTCCAAACGACTGCTCAAGGCTGAACACCAGCTAGATTTACAACCAATTACCTTACTGCAGAATGTCAAGATGTATGATCGTGCAGATAAAAATCTAACATGAGTATTACAATAGAAAAGTTTAAGCCAATCATAAGTTGTCTGTTATTGTGCAAAATGTCACTGATATTCCAACTCATATCCCAGTAAAAGTAAAAGATGGGTTAAAAAAAACAACTTTCATGTTGCCCATCAGATGGACCTTATTGATGTACATTGAGGGTTTAACAATGAATCCAAGTCTATCTTCAAAAATTAGATCAAGTCACACATTCTGCCAACACTTTGATTTGTATGATCTGATAAATCAAATCATTCCCATGAGCTCTATAACAGTTAAAGCAAAAAAAGATAAATCATCGTTAAAACAAATGTCTGCTTTTGACAACTTCTTCACAACACTTGTTTTTTTTCTTCTGCAGAATGGAGAGCTCAAAAACATTTATATTTTCCACTATTATTAGCTGTGTCAAGTGTTAAAACACCAAAAATGACACACCTTCAGTTGGCTTTCAAATATTTACCCAATGCATCTGTTTTACACCTCTACTACACACCATGCGTATCATTCACAGGGTCCATATGTTGAGCTGAGCCCCCTCATGAATGAATGACTGGACCGATGGAATGCTGCTCATAGTTTTTGGTTTTTTTTCCCTCCCAACCCGTACACACTTTAAACTCGCCCATAATACACCTCCGCAACACAAGCATGATATTGCGTAACACCAGTAATGTGGCTTTATTAGTTGATTGGTGGTGACAATCTGTATAACATCACTTTCTTACACAACATAGGAGTGGTCACCATTACAAAGCTGAGCAGTTGCAGGGGTTTGTTAGCAGCACTGGAGGCTCCCATGTAATGTATCCCTGATGGATTAGGGCTCTGGTTAGTGTGCACGGAACAGAACAGGCACTCATGTATAATGGAGGAAACCACAGGCGGAAAAGGCTTGGATTGATGGGGGGGGAGGGAGCTGGGGGTTAGTGTAATTAGTGGGGTACCTGATGTATGGAGAGTCGTGGCATGCGAGGGGTCACTCCAGGGGGCAAGAGGCCCCATACCTCCCTTTACTCAAACAGAAACACCTGATCCTACGCCTGTCAAGCTTCTTAAGATTTCAGTTAACTTAGTTCTGGTCTGAGACACAGCGGTCGACCGCAAATAAATGTTACGGCTGCCTAAATAGAGAAGCTGTGCTGTGTCTGCAGCTTAGTAAACAGGCCTTGTTCAATAGTCCAGTTTCCTATGACAGACGCACTCACTGATGAAGAAATGATGAGTCGTTCAGATGTCACTTCATCTGCCTGTGTGATGTCTGCCTTTTATTTACACCGCCAGTTGTCACTGTTATCCTGCGTTTTGTGTTCGGTTGCTATGGCTACCTATCAAATTTACAGAAACAGTGTACTACTTAGCAACTGTTTTATGAAAGAAGTGAGAGAGAAGCTAGCCCCCCCCCCCCCCCCAAAAAAAAAAAAAATATATCTGTGAAATCTTGAATTGATTTTACTTAAAAGAAAATCATCAGTTTGAGTAAGCCTTTTATTAAAGCGATCACATATGAGTGAACCTAGTGGGGGCGATCCAAGTCACTACTTATTTTATGAGGCAGCTTGTATACTATAAATGGGAAATTATGTTGGGGTGTAATGTTTGTTGCCAACGAGGCATTTCATGTGAACTCTACTCTGTCACCATGCTTGGTGGATAGGACTTGCTTTCGTCTTTCTCTTCATGTATTTGGTAATAAAGTCAGTGCGTTCCACACCCAAATCAGCATGTGACCACAAGGGAAGCACAGCTCCTATACTGCAAAGGGAAGTGTTTATTTTCTTGTGTCTTCATGCCAACTTCAGTTAACTGGACTTTCAGGGTTGATTCTTAAGAATTGGCAATTCTCAAGAATTTATTTTGAGCGTGTGCACCTGTTGTTGTTGTTATTATAGGTAGCCGCTCCTTTTCCAAAGTAACAGTGTTAAATTGCCAATAGGGACTCTTAGTGATTGTTGTATGAGGATTAATGTCGTTAGAGACGAGATCAGGGGAATCTGCAACAGGAGGCCAGATTCTGACTACTGACAACGCATAAAGTTTGACTGAATGAGCTCTCCATTGTTAATGCACTTCTGAAGATCTAGTGGTGTAGTGGCCTGTTGTTTTTGGCTAGTGTTTCCGTGCCACTGGGAACTAGGGTGATGGCCAGAGGAGTCAGTGGTATGTCTTGACCTCCCTAGGACCATTTTTACGACCCCTCTCATTATATGAGAGAGGGGTGGCTGTGTGTTGAATTACCAATCCACACCGCAGACTTTCACAAAGGAATGGTTCTTACTTTTATTCGGCCCAGAATACAAAAAGCCTGAAACTTTTCTTTTTGATGTTTTTCATTTTGTTTCCCATGGCCATCTCCACTACGCAAAACAAATGCCAACGTCCAGCGTCATGCACCATAAAATGTGTTCTAGCAATGAAAGACTGAATAGAGAAAACATTTCAAATTTTGAGTAGCATGTGACCTTTTTCAGTATAACCACCTGATATGCACACAGTGTTTCACTCGCATTGCACATGCAGTGTAATGTTGGTTTGGTCCTCATCATTAGTATGAAATTAGTTGGTTTCTTTCAGCCGCAGCCACCTATCAAAGTCTTGACACCAGACGCGCTCCGCACAAGTATGCAGTAACCAGAGCCAATTGGTGATGGACACCAAACACCCCGTCACAGAACTTTAGGGGCCCCCGAATAGGCTTCTATTCATCTGCCTGTACAAATCACCGCCTGGGCAAAGAGCCATATTATCTTAGCTGCCCTTTCTAGTGCCCTCCTGAGTCACTGGCTATTGTGAGCCAAGAGCTGCTGTCTGCACCCCAGAGTACACAAGTCTGACTTGAATTACCATTAGATTTCAGTCCACCATGGACGTCAACTTGGTTACACGAACCTAGAATGTTTTATAGACCCAAACAATATCATAGTTTCCATTTAGGGTAGAGGGCTTTTCTTCAGTTTAGTTCTAGTATCAAATGGGAAATGACAAATACACGATGACAACATAACATCTAAGTAGACATTTGTTTGAGAACGGTGTTATTGCATCATGTATGATGAGTAGATGACTACATGAGTACATCGTACTCCAGATCACGACCTGCTGGGCAGCCACTTTTAAACTGCAAAAACATGGTAGCTGTGCCAAAAATGTCACTTTTTTTTTGTAAATAAACTAATCTGAATGGAGAAGTAGCACATCCAGCTGTAGGGTCATGCTTCATTTGATACTTACAATGCCTTGTTTAAATGATTGTGTACGATAGTAGGACGTACCTGTAGGTGAGCAGTCCTGCAAACAGGTCTCATCCTGGATTATTATTTTATTTTTTTGTATCACCGCAACCAGGAGATGTAGCCAACAAGGACGACTCACTTTACATAGTGAAAATCTGCTTTGATCACTAGAGGCTCCACACAAATGCTCTGCAGCTCTCTCTCCATTAGGCTCTGGTTTCCCCATCATGAGGAGTCGGTTCATTAAGTAAGCATGGCTCCAGGGTTGAATTCACACTCGGTCTGCCCTCTCCCATGACCCCACTTGCCAGTCACTACACATACGCACGCACACAAGTGCGGGTTAGCATAAACCTGCACACACATGTACAGACGCACATACTCGTTCTCACTGTCGAGGTGCTTTTTGAGCCCAGATGGAACACGTCTCACTTCAGTCAAACGGCACACTGTAACAGCATTTACACATGACCGTCATGCTCAACAACAACGCTCACACAAACCATCGCTACGTTGCCTCACCCATTAATCAGTGTCGGTCCTAATCAGTAGAGCAATCTGCAAAACTGATCAAGAAGAACATTCCCCTCTCTCTCTCCTCTGACTCCCACCACCAACACCAGCCCCCTTTTGCCTGCGGAGGCCCAGTTGTGCTCCACTGACTCTATGGGATAAATGGAGATAATGGGAGTCATATGCTAGCAGTTGGTTTGGGGCAGGCCTACGTGAAACATTTATAGTCCTCATGTAGTCATGGGGCTGGAGAAGAGGGAAGGGATTGAGATGACCCAGTGAAGTAACGAAACATTACTAGACTGGTTTAACATTTCTTCATCAAAGTTTTAACAACCTGCCCATCTTTTTCTTTTATGATGGGTCCCTTTTTTGGTTTGCACAAGTTACTGTCCCACAAATCTCAGTTAATAGCAAGTGCACACTTGCACCCTTCTATCTAAAGCCTGTTTTTAAAAGGGCAACCACCCTTGCTTAACATGAAACCACATTTTACACGGGCAGGATAACATAGTCGGCCTGGATGATCCATTAGTCTCGTGTTGCTCCACAGCAGAAAGCTGTCATTAGTCAGGAGTTGATTGCGGGGATCTGAACCATGCTGCAACTCTCTAATTGGGTGCTCTCAGTAAGTTTGTTGGTTGGCTAATGACTGAGAGAAGCTCAAGGCCAAGGTCAATCCAGCTATTCCTCCTTTTTTCTTTTTTTTTTCTCTCTGATAAAGAAAGTGTAACTGGACCTGCCAATAATTTACCTAGATCTTTCCAATGAATCAAGCAACATCAGAGTAAAGCAGACCTGACAAGGCATGGTGAGCATATGGACCATCTGCCTAACATATAACTGTTTTTAAGAGTTTGTGTTTACTGCCACCACTTCTGTCGGTGCTTTACCATCTGCGGGATTCAGGCAGTCAGTGAGGCAACCGCAGCCCCATATATGTTCCTCCTCTAGTCATACTTCTTAGCCACATCTGTAGTCATGTGCCGTGAGTGATGCCTTTTCCAGGATTAGCTAAACTATGCTTTCTGTTACAGCATGTTTAGATTCCCATATGTTCTGGCAGATGACGTTGACAAGCCAAATGTTCCATTATTTACAGGGTTATGGGAACTATTTCGCATACGGCAGCATGTTTTTGTTTTACAAAGACGGTAGTTTTATAGGCGTGTAGCTATATGGAGAACTGGGTGGTTAAGTTGCTATAAGTGTTACGGTGGTAAATGCTGAATGGGAAAAAAACACAAGTCAGCACTCTCTTTTCTCAACGATGTCAGCAGTGTAATTAAAGAAAGTAGTTAAATAACATAGTTTACAATTCCTGTTCCGAATCAGTGAATGTAGCCCAAATATCCATGTGAATTAACAATAAGCAAAAGTATTTAAAAGGAGGTGGATTATATATATTATATTATTATTTTTTTATATGTTATCCATCCGGTCTCAGCACCATGCACTGCTCAAACAGCCAGGCACAGTAACTGCAGTTTGCATGATGGTACATATTTATAGGAATTTGTAGACGCCTTGTATAAGATTGTTGTCTTCAGTAGATTTATGAAATGCAAATGTAAAAGGATTCATTTAAAATATGAAGGCAAAACCAAACTTAATTCAGGGGGCAAATAATGTTGTTGTCCCACTGGCTGCTAATTGCCTTCCTCTGCCTTAGGCTATGCTCAAACTTGAGCAGTTTTTTCGGTTCATCTCTCTGCTCGTCCTGTCTATCAGCCAGACTCACCCAAAAGGTGGCTTTTTCTGATCTCCATTTTTTTTGTTATATCTGTGGAAGCAGTGTGGCAAAGTGGAAATGATATGGGTTGCAATGTTCTTTCGGTTGTGTCCTAGATCGAAACCCAGTGTCGCTATTTAAATGAGTATTTATATTTACTTTACTCATCTTTTTCCGTCAACACAGGGTTTGGCTGAAGTGTGAGAGACACCCTCCCACCACCGCCGTCAGCACTTGAAGCTGCTCTGCAGATGGGAGGTCACCAACCGGTCGCTTGTTTCGCCCATATGCACTATCTGCCCTCCACCCTCACCTAAGATGGCTGCCTGTGGCCTTCTCTTGCACCCGAACAGACTGGACCAGAGCTTCGTGTTACCATGGTGATCATTTTCTTGAAAACACTGGAAAAGAAGAAGGGTGTCGATGATGTGAGGTCCAAGAACACCGAGAGACGGCTGGTGAGAGAAACTTAACCTTTTGCATTTCACACTAAGGAAACCAGTTGCAGTGTTTCACATGCTAGGTATTAGTCAGCAAAATGAATCGGTGATATGATTATGTTACATCAGTGCATGACCACAGGCCACAGATGACACATTTAGTCACGTATAGGCTACACATTTGCACAATACATGCAAACATGCCAGAATGTTTAGTATTTATCTTTAGCTGTCTTTAGTTGTCATAAATGCCACAGGGAAATGGAACCCAAGCCTTTTTTCTTTTTTTACTAACAACTTTCTAAAGCCACATGAGAAGTTAAATTTTTTCGTGTTCACTACCAAGATGTCCAGGATGAAAGCAGGAGGTTGAAGCTAGTCCGCTCCAGCGTGTTCTGCTCTACCTCGGGGCCTCTTAGCAATTGGTCATTCCCTGTAAGACCTCGAAAGAGAGCCGTCCATTGGCCTCCTGATCAGATGCCCCAACCACCTCAGCTTGCACATTTGATTCTAAGGAGCAGCGGCTCTTCTCAGAGCTCCTTCCGGATGTCTGAGCTCCTCACCCTATCTCTAAGGCTGAGCCTACCCAAAGTTCATGACCATAGGCTATGGTCTGAACGTAGATGGACTGGTAACTTGAGAGCTTTGCCGTCCAGCTCAGTTCCCTCTTCACCACAACGGTCCGGTACAATCTTAGCATCACTACTGACACCCCAGCGAATCCCCCTGTCTATCTCACGCTCCATTTCACCCTCAATCGTGAACAAGACCCCAAGATACTTGAACTCCCTCGACTGGGGCAGTGACTCGCTCCCAACCTGCAGGGTGCAATGCCTTGTTTTCCGACAGCGAACCATGGCATCGTACCTGGAGGTAGTGATTCTCATCCTGACCACTTAGCAGGGTATTCCAGACATGCACTCCAGTACTTGCTGGAGTTTACGTCTTGATGGCACCAACAGACCCTGGCTTTAAACTATATCAGTGGATATACAGTATAAAGGCTTTGGAATGTTGACCTAGCTTGATATTAACTTTCACTAATGAGATAACCATGTTGGGCCTGGAGTTTTAGTGAACTAATTGTTCCATTCAATCATCTTTTTCAACACAATGGCCTTTATTGTGGGTTCTACGCCTTGTATCTTAGAAAACATTTTTGTTGTTGTGGTGATAACCTCCAGGTGAGTCAGAGCAACGTATTGTGGCATTTCCCTTTTAGTCCTTTGTGCAGACAGCCACCACCCTGTTGTAAGGAGTGAACTGTGAGACAGGATAGGTGTCTGATCAGAAGTTAAGCATCTGTAGCCAAAATTGTTTTATACTTCCCATAAAACATGTTTTCTTTGTTTAAAAAAAATAATATATAACAGGTGGGGTGTGAAGTTTTTTATGACTCTCTAATGGGTAAAGCTATCGTCCAGCATCATTGTAAAAGTTGAAGTAAATTTTGAGCAAACTGTGTAACGAGGTTTTAGACTGGTTTTACAAGCTAAAAAGAATTACAGGCATTAGTGAATACATTTGTTCATTGCATTACACGAAAACATCTATACATTTGGAGTCACGTTTCCGTCCACCAAATAACTGTCAGTCAAACACAGTCATTCCATTTTTTGTTAATATGAAGATATGATTAGTGCAGCCTGAAGTAAGCATTGTATCAGATTAAGGTTGAGTTACTTTAACTGTTCTGTACTGTTGAGTTGGGTAGATTAATTTGCAGCATTGGGTATGTTGAGCTGTATAGCAATGTGTTATATTTATGTGCTCATATAGGTTTTTAGAATCTTAATCTGCAAACCTATGATAGCTGTGCAATAAATGCAGTGGAGTAAAATGTACAACGCCTTTCCTAATATACTGGAGAGGATTTATGAAGTACAATAAAGTTTAAAACACTGAACTAAAGTGCAAGTACTTTTTAGAATTGCAGGCAGAATAAGTAAGATTTTCCTTAAAAAACATTAGATGGACACAATACAAAAAGTGATACTTTCAATCATAATTTTTGACACACTATTTACACATTTCACCAATGTCTATAAAAACATGGTGCCAAACCAGGTGCCAGATCGTAAGGTTGCTTTTGTGTCTCCCTGACTGACAGTCCCTCTGTTTGCCTGTCCTCCACAGCGTGAGCTCCACACCATGAGCAGAGGGACCACCCTCTTCTCCTGTGGAACTGTGGGTGGGTTATCTCCACTTATGTCTCTCTGTTCGTCTTTCCTTCTTTGCAATGGCAATAAAATTCTTCCCATCTTTCTATCCTCTGCATTCACTCAAGAGCTGAACACTGGACAGTACTAATAGTTGAGGTGGGTTTTTTTTTTGTCATAACATCATTTCACAAATGTAATATCATAATGGATTGCCCCTTTGACTCCTTGTAAAGTTGAACCGTCAAGGTCAGCGACCCCGACTATAACCGTCTCATTTTTAATCCACTCGGTCTCTCACTTCTCCCTTTCTCAGTCACTCATCCCCCTTTCATGATCAGGGTGCACCTGCCTCCACACTACGTTGCACACCACTCTCATGGGAGTGAGCTGTAATTGAATATGCTGTTGCCTATGTCAACAATTTCCCTTTTGCTCCGTCAGTGTTGCAGTTATTGCCCCCTGTGTTAAAAGACGTGCTACTGTAAATTCAAGCCCCCCCCCTATCATGTTGCATGCTATGTGACCTTACACAGTGGAGCATGGCTTGCGGTTTCCACTGTTAATGTTGGCATTAACATTTTCTCACATGTCTTGTTAGTTCAACCAACACTTTGTATCTTGCTTTCAAAGGATGGCCTTTTGAAGTTCATCCCTTTCTCCCTTTGTCATGACATTCCTGTCAGGTCGTCACTGTAGCCCCCTTGAATTGTTTGGCCGCCCGAAACAATGATTTCCGTCCACAAGCCTGTGAGAGAGCGTGCCAAACTGAGAGACAACCATCCAAAAGGACGGGAATTTGGATCAGCGAGGGGCCCTTTTTGCCAAAGGCTTCAATAGATTCACGACATGACCACTTGGCTTAGTAGCTCAAGCCATTATGGCGCTTTACTGTAGGTGTATTATCTCCCACAGCTGTGTGATAGACTCTTTTGTGCAGATTGGGAAATAGCTGGCAAGTCCTGTTGCTTTCCAACTACTTGACTAGTGGAAGTGATTTGCCAACTGGTTTACTGGCTGATTCTTATCGTAATATGTAGATATTTGTAATCTGCAGTCTTCAGGTCCAGGTTTTAGATAGACTGGAGTGTAGATGCTTTTCTGTTTAAAAACAGGCCCATAACATTGAGTGGAAAGGCATGCTTTGTACTGAGGAACAGTCAGATTTCATTGGTGATCTAGGATTTCTAGTTTATTGTCCGTAACTATAAAAGTAATGGAGACAGGAGCTTGCTTAGAGTTTGGCACCAGAACAATGCGCGGCTGAGCTTTTCTCTTCATGTCTTCTGGCAGTTTATGTGAAAAATATTTGAGACATGGTGATCTTTTTGAGCCGTCGGCAACTAAACGATTCAGTATATCATAGTTAAAACTACCACGTTATTCCTTTTTAAAAACAAACTTCAAAGTTCAGACAAAATATGATTGCTTGCTGTCATCTTTAAGTATAGTTGCACATGAGCAGCACAAAGGACAAATTATTTGTTTAAATACCCCAAAGCTTTTCAGTTGACTCTTGTGCTTCGCTGTGTGTAACTAGACTTAAAAGACCCTACAACTAGTGTATGTTCATGTTCTTCGTCTCCTTACAGCAACCTTTTTCTCTTGCCTTAAGCTCGCTTCTGTTTGTTGTACCTTTTGTGTCTGTGTGGTTTAAGTGTTGAATGTTCCTTCCAGACATTTGTACCTTTTTTCTTTCAATACATTCTGCTTATTGCAAGTTAGAGCCGTTATTGAGGTCCATGAGTTTGTATGTTTTGACTGTTGCAGAGGCAGATAGGTGGATAGACCTGGGGCAAAGCTGTGCCGTCCAGCAGAGAGCTCCCTGCCAGCCTGGTGCCAGTCTGGAGAGCCTCTGGGATTTGATGCCTGAGCCGGGGAGCTGGCAATGGACCAAGGAGCCAGGCAGCGCCACGGCAATCAGCAGTCTGATAAGAGATCTCAGCCTCGGCGACGGTGGCGGGACCACCCCCGTCTCCCCCACCACGTCCACCACTGCTCACTACACCACTAAAGCTCCCAGCCAAGCTCCGGCGGCACCCCCGAGCAAACGTCAGTGCCGCTCCCTGTCGTTCTCCGATGAATTCACTGGGTTCCGCTCATCTTGGAGGCCCCAAGGCTCCAGAGTGTGGACAACGGTGGAGAAACGAAGGTGCCACAGCGGAGGAAGTGTGCGGGGAGGAGCGGGTTTCTCCAGCGCTCATCTTCCCACCATGCAGCGTAGCTCCAGCTTCAGTTTGCCCTCACGCTCCAGCGTACCCTCAGATGGAGCCCTGGAGCTGCCATTCTTCAACCAGCGACTGCCTCTCCACCCTCAATTTACTGCCTCTCCAGTCTCCCCTACCTCTCCTTCCTTACATCATCACCACTCCAGCCATCACCACTTCCTCAGGCCCCTCTCCCTCTCCCACGAGCAGATCAGCCTGCCAGAGCTGAAGAGGGAAGAGGCTTCCGAGGCCAGCTCTCCAGACTCCACCCCAGAACTGGGGAGGCGAGCTGGCCAGAGGGCCAGGGCCACGGGATGTCTGTCTCGGAGCAAGTCCCAGCCCTGTGTGCTGAATGACAAAAAGATTGGGATGAAGCGCAGGAGACCAGAAGATGCCCAGGAGCAGCGGCCCTCCCTGGACCTGGCAAAGATGACTCAGGTTAGCTGGAAATGTGGAACACGTGTTGGCATGCACAGACAAGCACACACTTGCATTCGGTTGAATGCGTGTTATTATAGCTTTGACTAACTTCACAGCACTTACATGCAATGATTACATCAACATAACATGTTCTTAATTCATAACATAAATCGGCATCAGTTTATTTCTAATCTTGCTGCAAACTGTCCTCTATTGCATTCAGTTACATCCCGGACCAAACATACTTACCACACAGACAAACACCTTTTTGATCCGAGACCAAGAGGAAGTTCAAGAGATCCTCTAACACAACTGGGCCTTTCTCTCTCTCTCTCTCTCTCTGTCTCTCTCCATCTGAGTTTGATCAGGGACTCGATTTAATGAAGCTGAATTAAGTTTTCTGGGTCGTCGGTCCGAAGCCTCAGGGCTAAGTGATATCAGGCCTCCCTCACTTTAACTCAGGGAGTGGTGCTTACTGAAGAAGCATTCCTCTTGTTCGGTCACGCTGCCTAGTGCTACGCTCTGGCAAGCCCGGCTCCGGTTTATCATTTCATTTACTCTGTTGGGTAAACGGCATGTCCGAAGGTTGGACCCCTGACCGATCATTTGCTTCCTCTCTGCTTATACTTCTGCACTATATTTCCGTCTTTCATTCCCAGCACTGCTTCTTTCTTTTGCCCTCGGTCTACTATCAGGCAGCTAGAGCAACCAAATGTGATTCACAGTGAGGATATTTAGATGAGTTCTGAATTGCTTTCCTCGCGACAAGAGTTTATTTGTTCTTTTGAAAGGTCAGAGGAAGCAGTGGAACAGCCAGAGGGTAAAAATGACCCCTGAACAAACCAAGACCCAAAATAGAGCCGTAGAAGTATTTTAATGACATGTACTGTTTTTGATGCTTGGCAGTGCTCTGATGTTTTTACAGAGCCCAGAAAGATCTTGATTCTTCACATCCTGCCTCATTATTCATTTGAATGCTCATGAAATCTACATTACCAAATCCAGCATGTACTCGTCAGCTAAAAATATTCCTGCTTTCCTGGATGTAGCACTCGTACGACAAAACTAAAATCTTCCTTCAACTTACCTCCTGTCTCGGAAATATGGTTTCCTTTCCTGTTCTCCTATTAGAAAGTACCATCAATTTATATCCCTCTACTCCTCCCTTCCTCTTCCCAAAGATTTCTGTTCCCAGCCAGTCACCCTCAGGACCTAGCCAGGGTTGGATCAACAAGGCTTTGGTAATGGAGCCTAGCGAGCATGTTTCCTCTAGTCATGCCAGCTGCTAAGAGGGGAAAATCAGGCACGATGATCACACATGTATGCACAGATACGCACACGCACACACACACACACACACACACACACACACACACACACACACACACACACACACACACACACACACACACACACACACACAGAGTCAGTTTTACATTAACTCTGGTCCCAGCAGTTCTCTGATGCAGGAGGACGCATCTGCAGTGTGCCCAGGAAGCCAAATAAGCATTGTTGTGCTATGTCACGTAAATGAAATAACCTGAGGCACTGTTAAAGATTCTCGTAGTAGTCATTGGTGTAAGAAGTGGTTTGTCTCAGTGATAGCTAAGGGAAAGCTCTAGTGGCTGGCAAGCTGTCTGGAAAAGGAAGTGGTAATGTGCAGACGCTGGGCTGGTCACAACCTGTGTCTGTTAACCTTCAGGGAAAAGCTGAGGTTTTACCGCCTCACAGGTGCAATTTTGTTCTTTGCTTGCTTTTTGGAAAAGATTTGTACCTGCAGTTATCGATTTCAGAATACATGTCACATATCAGTAATTATACTTTTATTTACTTGTTTTTGGACAAACTGGATTTGTGAACTGACCACTGACGGTCGTTGCTATTTAAGTGATGCACTCCTTTTCCCCTGGCTGTACATACACTTTCACTCCTTTCATCTACAACACTCTCGAGCTGAAAAGGCATCCAACTCCTATGGAAGCATTTGACAGACAAGATTCCATTTTCATTTAGAATTGAATCTGTTAGTAGCGAAAAAGCAAATTGCATCGTTTAATTTTGATAAACAATTTGAGCTTATTAACGAACATGTAATTGTGAAATGACATGCTGTTCCGCCAACTGCTTCTATACTCTGCCCTGCCCGTGGGGCATAAACTAAGAGTTATTACTCTCACACCTACGCACACTTGCCACCATACTTTATCCATTTTATAGGTGTGTGTGTGTGTGTGGATGAGTAATACAGTCCATGTGAGGAAAAACACCAAAAAGTCTGTGCACTTTTGTGTGGCAGCAATCACTGTCTCTTATCTCCCCATTACAGACATGTTTATTTCTTTGTTGGACTATCCAATGCAGAAAGTTGTTTTAAAGCCTGCTGCAGGTTGGGGGGGGGGTTTAAGGATTGTGAGGGTCAACATATTACAAGTCCCTCAAGTGTGTTGTCAGTGGAACATGGTGTAATTTGGCCTCTAGATTCCTCCACCACGTCAATGAAGGCGGGTGTGAATTCTGTGGATGCATGTCATGCTTAGCGGCTATAGCTCTACTACCGTAGGGATTTAAGTTCGACCACCCCCCAAAATTCCTAGAATATTCTCCTTGTCGGCCGTGTTTATCAGTTCATTCCTCTGTCTGCTGCCTTGTTTTCCAATCCTCCACTGTCTTTTCACCTTGGCCCTTTTTGTTGTGTTTTCCTATGCGTAGTGGGTGTAGCGACTTGTCAGAAGGGGAATGTTGTGTCTTGTTTCTAGATCACTTTTCTGAATGATGGTTGACGCAGCTCACACTTTGCTTGTGAGGAAATGGCTCATGTGAAATGCCTCGTTGTACTTTTCTTTTTTTTTTTTAAAGAAAAATTACAGACCATCATTGGTTTATCTGTGGTAGCAGTATGGGTGGTAAAAAAAAAAAGGGGGGGGCGTGTTGAGCCAGTGCTTGGATGTGTTTGTGTGGTTGCCTGTGCATTCAGCAGAGAAATGGCAGGGTGAAGAAAGGGGGTATTATTTTCTGCAGGGAAGCTGGCAGACAAACTCCTCACCCTTTCTCTATTAATACCTTCTCCCCCGCCCGAGTTCGAGCTGCTCTGCCCGTCTATCTCTATCTCTCTCTCTCTCTCTCTCTCTCCATTCCTGGGATGGCAGACATGGTGATCATAGCTGAGCGTCAAACCCCCGCAGGCATGAGAACACCTAGGTGGGCGTCTTGAGGTGCGGTGCTCGAGGTTTCATAACGGCGTGATGCGACTTGTCCCAAAGGTGCTCTGTTAAGCATCGACCAAAACAGCAGTGTGCAGTCACCCCGTGCTTGTTCAGCCTTTTGATTCATCTTTACATATTTATCTGATATTGTTCATCTTGCATGTAGGCATTTTCACCTATCTGCCATGCATTGCAAAACAAAGGACAAAGCAGGCGCAGACAGCATCGTAGATAATTGATGCGGAGGTGTGCAAGTATGCAGTCTGGCTGTCAGGAGTGAGTTAAGTTCTTGTCTCTCTGTCTGCACCTCTGCCCTCTCCTTTTTGTTTTATAGTTGTTTGCTGTTGGAGGTCTGTTTGCCTGTCTTCTTTGGAGCCATTTGTGGCTGGATGTTGTTAATCTGACCTCGTGAAAATTACTCGTATTTTGAATTTGTAAATAGAATGCGAGAACCGCATGATTATTTTCTTTGTGTGTGTGTACACCTCTCTGTGTGTATGTGCAGGTCCTCTGCCAGAGTACTTAGCAGGGTGTTTGTTGTTTGCCCTAATTATCAGGAGGATATTTGCCTAGCCTCTTGGCTTTTGCTTGTGCTTCTCCCACAGCAGATGCCTTTTTCGATCCCCATGTTGTTGAAAATGTTGTTACAGTTGTTACTGGTTGCGTTGATTGTGGTTTACAATAATGATGTCTACCAGAATGTCAGTTAGCTATATAAAGAAAGTGTTTTATTTTATGACTTTGAATGATGAAGAAAATGGAAAAAGTGGACTCTCTTTTAGCGGGTAATCCAGTGTGAATGGAATAAAGTTGTAAACCTAAATATTTATATACATCATACATTGGTTTTGATATAATTTATTGCAAGCCAGTTATGTTTCACCATGTCAGGCCACATCTGTAACTACTTCTGTCTTCTTGATGAAAACAACGCAATATCATGAACCTGCTCAGTCCACAGTGTGTTTGCATGTATTGTAAACAGATACAAGAGTTACTGTGCATTCCAATGCCCATACTACCATAGTGTGCCAAAACAAAGTATGTTGAATGCAGTGTGCCAAAAAAACACGATGTCCTCTCATGCATCCGGTTGCATTTTGCGGAATGCAAGCCAGCATGCTTTACTGTCTAATCTGACCCACAAACATCTGCCTAGAGGATATATGTTATGACGATGTCCCAACTGAATGCAAACTGCATGCAACATTATGTACTTTATTAGGACAACTGCAGCATGTACGAAAAGAAGTAGTAAAGTATTTGGAACCCAGTCTTGTTCTTCTTCTTTTGCATGTCTGGCGTGTTTGCTGCCCCCAGTGGTCGACACATGTGTCATACTATTAAAGCACTTTTGCCAAATCAGCTAGAGATGGACACTTAAAGGAGAACTACACTGACTTTGGGCCTGAGTTTTAAACATTTTTACCCCTTTTTTTTAAGGATTGCAACTTTATAGGAACAATTATTTAGTCAGAAAATGATTAGATTAAGAAAGTAACCTACCCAACTGCTTATTATGGCAGTGACTTATGTGAGACGGGACAGCATGAGGTTTTAGACCCTAAATGTGCGTGAATAGATGGTGAATATAGTGTGTGTGTGTGTGTGTGTGTGTGTGTGTGTGAATATGTGTGTGTGTGTGTGTGTGTGTGTGTGTGTGTGTGTGTGTGTGTGTGTGTGTGTGTGTGTCCATGTGTGGGTGTGGGGTGTGTGTGTGTGTGTGTGTGTGTGTGTGTGTGTGTGTCCATCTGGGTGGGGGTCTGCTCAAGTGAAAGGGGGAAAAAAAACACACAGGCAAAGCTGGGTACATAGCAGAAATCTAACCCTTCTCCCCCAACCTCCCACCACACCCACCCAAATCCCAGTCAGCCCCAGTCGATTTTTATAGAAAGCATATTGTGGAGACGCTGCCTCTCCCCCCTCCTTTTCTCCCTTCCTCTCAACTCCTCCTCTGCTGTGATAATTAGTAGTGGGGTTATACCAGGGGGTTCAACAGAGAGAGCAAGGGCTCAGAAATTCCCTTTTTCCACTCTAATGGGGTAGCTACAGCAAACGCCAAAAGGCCTCTTACTCCTCACATGAGCACCTTAAGCATTTGCAGATGAGGTATCATGTGTTTGAGCAGCTTACATGTAAAGTTAATCCAGCAAAAGTGAGCCAACTTTCAGACGGCCAAAATCCCGTGTTAAAGTTTTCTTTTGGAACGTGCTGAATCAGAGCAAGGTAAAGAGTGAGTCTACTAAAGTCAGGCTGAAGAAAAGGAGACTCCCAGCTTATTGTAACGGGAAAAGCAATGTCCCAACACACTGGGGAGCATTAGAGGTGTCCGTCATGTAAACCGAGGCTCTATAGAGAAAACCTCATCTCTATTCACCTCCATGCCTCCAACATCTGCTGCTGGGGCACCGCAGAGATCATTAACCCCTTCACTGCGCTGCACGGCTGCCTCTCTTTGTCTAACAGAGGAATTCAGGGTGGAAAGAGAGCCCGTCTCTCTCTCCATAGAGGGCAGAACGACAAAATATCATAACCACTTTACAAGATTAGGTTTCCAGTGTGTGTTTCAAATTGGCTTCCACTGTGATAAATAGGCAGAGAGCAAAAGTTTGAAACAAGATACCTTTTGTGGTTTGCAACTTTATTCTGAAGCCAGAGGGTTTTGTGTATGTTACCCGGCGGCTTGCGTGTGTACTTGCGTGCTTGTGTGTTTACATGCTCACATGCGGTCGATGACGGTAAAGCCAGCTCTTGGCTGCCCAAACTTAAACCCAATTTCAAAGTGACATCCTGGAAAACCCTGAGCTTGATTTCCCCCCCTCCTGACAAACCCCTGTACTTTTATAGCTTCATTAGACTGAAGCCAGAAAGTGAACATGAGCTCAGGCACTAACACACACACACACACACACACACACCAACATCTATTTTCCCTCTTTGTCTCCTCTATACAGAAACTTCAGACTTTTCAGAGCTTGAGCTGCCCCGGATTCTCAGCCAGCGACGGCTGCCAATCAGGCTTGCCCACTCACACCTCCAGCCAACCAGATTGGGACTTCACTGCTGTGTCCGAGCTGGAACTGGAGTCCCGGCAGGAAGTGGCAGGAGACGACGAGGAAGAGGATTCATCCTTCGAGGAGCTGGATAGCGACTCAGCTTGTAGCGTGGACTCGAGGTCCGGCTCTCCTGTAGGCATCGTGGGCAGTAAACACACCCTCTGGAAGGGTGGGACACAGAGGGACATTTTCCAGCTCGGGGGAAAGCTCGATCTTGATCAGATTGAGAGAAACTGAACATTTTGTAGGAGATTTTTTTTTTTTTAAAGGGCGTGTCTGGACTGTTTTGGAAAGTTGTTTGACATTGATGATGTACCAAGAGATGGTGATGAGGAAGGGCTGTGAGGAAAAAGAGTGGAGGAGTGGACTTTGAAAGCGAAAGAAATGGAAAGTGATCGATGATGGACTGAGTATGTTGTTAACGACTGCCTTTTTAATGACACATTTGCCTTGAACATTATTACTGTTTGAATCAAAAAGCAGTGAACTTTTTTTTTTTTTTTTTTTTTTTTTTGGGTATTCAGCTTAACTCAGGAGTAGGAAAGTGAGGGTTAGTCTTAAGAAAAACTCCCAGCCCCCACTGTCTGTTCAACCTGATGACCTTTCCAAAGTCAGCTAACCTTAGGTTTGTAGTACTGTAGCAGTAGCTGGGCTCGCCTGTATTTAGCGCAAGTTTTTTTTTTTTTCAGAGAATGCAGGGGTGTCAGGGAAGAGGTGAAACAGGGAGGAAGGGAAACAAAGTGAAGATGTGTCTTCTCACAGACTTACCCTTGACCTCCCTCTTCGTCTTATGTGCACACATGAAAATATGATCTTTTTGCTGAATGTAGGCTCAATAAGCTTTATGAGGAGTTCGGAATATGACAGTGCCTTCTTTTGGATGTTTGCTCTATCGGTTCTCTAGCCTCAATCGAAGCCACCTTTTCTGACCTTTTACTCGTAGTTTCTTAATATGCAAATTGTCTATTTGAATTAAACACTGAATCTCAAGTTTTCAGTTCTAATATCAATGTATATTTTTCTAAGTAACTGTTTTTTATGAGTTGTTTGTGAAGGAGGAAGAATACAAGGCCTTTTCTTTAACAGAATGGACATGTAATAAATGTACAACCTGCACTCATATGTCTGGTTTAATTTCAGCTTATTTATAAATGCTTTGTACTAAGACAGATTTCACTTTGACAGATCAAAGTTTCCAGAAACCCTTAAGAAGTGGTGCTCACTTCCTGCTTCATATTTCAGAGCCATTTTACTGAAGCTCACTCATTCAAACTTCATTGTTTTGAATATCCATAAATGTATTTTCTTATGCCCTTTTTTTTTTTAAGTCATTTGCAGCTCTTGAGGAAGACAGCAAGTTAGGTAAACATCTGTGTAATGCCCTGTTGTTGCCCACCAGCCCCAAACCAAATGGTAGGAAGTCTAGACATGAATTGTCCTTGGCCTGTAACCCAGCGGTGACCAGAGGAAGTGATGTCAGGAGAAAATTTCCCGAGACCTGTGAGGCAGATGGACCGAAAGCTGTGTTCCTCCCTGGGATTTCCTATCACGTCTCTCTTATGTCTGTCCAAGTTACTAAAAACAAACTCGAAGCACCTGCCACCCTTTTATAAGACCTACTTCTTTTGCGGGTCCTTCTCTTTAAACAGCATTAAAGGCTTGTGTCGTCACTATAAATGGCCACGGGGGAAGCTGTATGCTGACAAAAAGTGATAGGACAGATTGTTTTTTTTCAACACGGGGAGGAAAGCCTTGGCTGCAGAACCGTGTTTACGTCCAAAACAGGATGTTCCAGCCAGTTGCAGCTTTTCCTTGAAGGAAGGTGAACTCGGACATCTCAACCCTGAGGTGTTGGCTTACACAAACACACACTCAAACACGTACAGCACCCACTCATTCAAAGGCCCTGAAAATGGATGAGTGTGCTTGGCTTGTATATGCAGAAAACCTGTCAACCGGCCCAGAAAACTGTATAGGCTGTCACTTTTTCAATCCTAATAGGTGAGAGATTGTCTCTCCGCCTCTAGATTTCGCAACAATAAGTATGAGTTGATGAAAAGAAGGACAAAGGGCTCACATTTAGAGAATGAAAAGACATCTGGTCACGCCTCACTTCTTTGACTTGACACAAAAAGGCTGGAAACACAAAATCCTGTTGCCATCAACAGCGGTCTGGTTGCTCACTGCTCCCAAAGGTCAGTGAAACACACACACACACGCACACACACACCCCTCCACTTCCTCTCTAACAGGAAGTGGAGGGCTAAGTAGGGGAGTGAGTTAATATCTGAGGTAAAAGCGCTATAAATAGTGAGCATTGTAGTTGCTGCTGACAAATGTAGACATTGGAGAGAGGGAGACAGGAAAGGCCACATTACATACCCACATTCACAGCAGCCTGCATTGCACACAGCCTCGATTACATGTGAGAAAACATTGGCTGTGTTTTCAAAGCAAGCCTTGTTTTTTTCCGCTGTCAGCAAAATGACTTGAACCACTCTTTGAGAACCTCAGAGGAGGTCAGAATAATGACATCACTTATCTCAGCCTTTTAAGGCGTAATCTAGTGTTTATGTCCAAGTGAGTGGGAGCCATGCTTGCATCTTGACTTAAGAGGAATATTTCTTATGAAGTACTGATGCGTTTAAGGCCTCTTGTTCTCCTCTGGTGAGTGTATTTGTGTTTTGGGTGAAGATTGCATCATTTTTTTTACTGTCAGGGATAATTGACATAGGACAAACACGGGTTGTTAAAAACAGGGTAGACGTGACGTTGTATATACTGTCGGCCTTAGGAGAGCAAATAAAGAGCCACAGAAAAAAAAATTACAAAAATTGATGAAAACTCGTAAAAGCAACACAATCTTACTAAGTAAGAAAAAAGAAACTTTGATTTTTTTTTTTTGGTTACAAAAAACTTTTGTGTTTTTGAAGTGCATGTTGTTAAATAATCATCAGAGACTATTACAATAAATGTGTTCAGAAGTAGCCTATTAATAATTCATACACCTCCTAAGTCATGACACATGGTTTTCCACTATATGATAGTACATTAGCCGCTATCAGAGAGTTTTGTGGAAGGTTTATTAGATCATAAGAGATACTATAAAGAGTATATGTCTGTGTGAATAGTATGCAGATTGTGCTGTGTAAGAATAGAGCAAGAGAAATAAGCACAGACAATGTATAATGAATAAATAAATTATAATAAGAGGGAATAGAATGAGCAAAAAATGAATTTTGCTTGTTTGTTTCAGGAAAACCGCGCCTCCAGTTTACTGAAGATACATTTTGTGCTTTCATGTGTGCTTGTTAGTACGTGCGTGTGTAAGCAGACAGCTTTCGTAGTTCGACAGGTGGCCGGCAGTGTCACATGTCAGGGATTGACTAATTCTCCACTCAAAGGTGACAGAGTGCAACCCAACACTTTATCACCATGGTTCCCATGAATGTTTCACCCTCCTCTCCACCTCTGCATCACAGTGTGATTTACATCTTCATAACACGCTGTAATGACTGGTTTTGTTGTATTCCAGCCACCCAAGAGTAACTGGAAATCCCTGTGGTACAAGCCTAGTTTTTTTTTTTTACGATTCAAATATGTTAAAGCAAATGTTATAGCCACAATGCTTCCTGTTTGATTAAAGAAAAGCTCTTCAATTTATATTCTTGCAGGAATCAGGCATGGAATCCCATACTTTTGGAGTTTTGGCTTAACTAAACAATTCAATAACTCTTACATTTAATATGTTTATATAATGGTTTGAATAAGGATACGTATAAATCATCTGTTTTGTGTCCTTCAGCTTCATTAATTACTGTACTTATGATGCTAAAATGTTTCTACAGAAAGAGAGCAGTCTTTTCCTCGCATCTGTCAATTTCAGGAACAGAGAGTGAGAGAGTGATGGTCACCTGAACACTACATGTTGTTGACTTGACCGAGATAAATGTCTGGAAATGCTCGTAAATGTTGCCAAGTTTATTTGGAGCAGATGGCAACATTGTCTGGTGTTGATGTGCTTTTGTGGTTTTCACAGCAACTCATTCAAATCAAGTGTTTCTCAAAGGACTATGCTGCCAGCCCTGCTAAGTACCCTCCTATTATAAGAAAAAAGGACTGCCATAGGGACACAGACTATTTGACAACGCACATGCTGCCAAGCATTTATTCCATTTTGGAAATCTGTTGCCATGTCAGCCAAACATTTCCCATTCTGCGTGTGCTGTGAATTATAGAATATGAGAGAGAGGAAAGTGGGATTTTTGCTCAGTGGAAGGACACATGCCGAGAGAGGAAACACATGCCTCCTTTTTTTTGTTTCTATGAATCCTTTTTCTTTTGTGATCGAAAGGGTAGCACACACAGGAGACTGCCTGTTGACTTGTTACAAACACAGTGATGACTGAGGGCCAAACAATGGGGGACTGAAATAGACATGTTGTTGCAGCGGCTGGTCCACATCCATCCATCACACCAGTCACATCTGGGTCGACTCGTGCTGCCTGGAAGCTCCTTCATCCTGGTCCCAATACAGAGTGGCTGCTGCTCATGATTCAAGACCAAATATCAAACGTGTAGTCAGTGAAAATTTAAAATAAAGAACAATTCCTGAGTGAAAATCTCAAACAAATAATTGCTAGCTGCTCCGTGATAAATATTGCATTTGTCTGTCTGTTAACAAATAATAGCCTTTACACAACAGCTTAATTTGTATGCAGCATCTAGAATAACCCTTTTCATTAAATTGCTTAACACATAGTATACAGGGTTAAATCCCTGGACCATACAAAGGCAGAGTAAACAGACCTGCACAAATTGTTCTGTATAAAAAAACTTGATTTATAATCTGGCTTCACGTCAGCTGCTCTCGCTTAGGTTTGTTTTCCAGCTCCAGTTTACGATGCGAGTGACCAAAGCAGACAGGGTTGAGTCAGGACATTTGAGCTGGAGTCAAACTGAAATCAGCCAGCACAGCTGCAGCCTGCCTGCTTACCTTTGACCTTGGGTATAAAGGTAGTGGTGGGGGGTTGTCATTTCAGGAGTCTTGCCTTGGTCATGGCTAATAGAGGCTGAATTGGTGCGACTTTACCACCTGGGGTGTTAATGGATGTGAAGTAACGCCTGGTTTTAACAACATCAGTCAGTTTAATGTGAATTGTTGACATGAGTTTGTGAGATAATGCTATTTATTATAATAAGTAATAATTGTAAAAATATAAATACCAGCGCTCCATGAGGAACTCTGAACTCTTAGTTGAGCTGAATGACAAAAACAAAATAAATCACAAATGGAAGCATATGGCAGGTTGAGATTGTGATTATAAATAGTGCAAAGTACAATTTTACATTTACTGTTTCATATATTCTGCATAGATGGGCTGACTTGTGCTTTTTTCCTCACAGTCTGTGTTGCCACTTGTCTCTGAAACTCAGAATGAAGTTGTCCAATATGTCTTTGCTCTTATTCTCAGATACCAATTACACAATCCATGTCCTTCAGAGAGACTTCAGACCAGCAGATGACCTCCTCTGCAGCCATCTAGTAGGTGGGTGAAGTGCAAGGCTGTTGCTATTTCCTGGAGGCAGTACGTATCAGTGTAGATCTGGAGGAACAGAACTTGCAAAACAATAAGTACAAAAGAATAATTTGTTTATTTTGTTCACACCTGATTTTGAAGGTCTGATTGCACTATTATTTCTCTAAAAGGGGAAAAACATCTGAGATAGGATATGAACAATTTGCATATCTGTAAATACAGCTAACAGACATCTGCTTTTTTTCCTGTTCCTCTAAAGAGAGAATAAATGAATAAAAGACACAATTTATGTTTTATAACAAAAATTGATACCGTTTGCATGTATACTAATAGATGACAAAAAACATACAAACACAATACCAACTCTTTAAAAAGTGGGTTTATTAAAGAGCACACATGCAGACCAACACACTCAAATAGCTTCTGTGTACATTACTGTAACCTATGGATTACAGCTCAATAGAGGTGTGTTGTGTAGATTTCACAATCGGAATGAGAATAATGCTACAACCCTCCAGCTTGGTCCCGAGGGTGTGCACAGGAAATGCGCCTGCTGCCGGTCACACATCTGTAAACATGGGCAGACGAGGAGGCAGCTGACGCCGATGTTATCAACACAGACATTAACCGCCAGGCAGACAGTAAATTAACATGAAAATGGTCATTAGTTTCCACTTTAGTCCCTGGATAGACTGGTTGGTAGGTCTCTGACTGATCAACAACCAGAGAGGACACTTCATATACCTCACACTATAATGGGATAAAAACAATATGTACTTTAAAGGGGGTTAGTATATTTTTAACCATTGTCCAAAGCTTCTTTAAGTCATTACTTTGTACTTTAAGATAGAGTTCTTGTACTGAAGAATCCTCCTTACAATTTTCTTTCAGGAAGTTCACTAATGTTCTCCACATCTTTTAAAAGCCCTTGAATTCTTTCCTTTTAATGTTAACGTTTCTGCAGATAGCAAGCATGAAAGTCCCTCCCTCACAGCACCTGAGTATTTGGTGTGCAGCTAACCAAAATATCCGTCCTTTTCGAAACATCTCACAACTTAAGTTACATACTGTGTCCCAAAAACTTGGGACACAAAGGAAGATCCTAATTAACAACAAGACAAACACTTGCAGAAGCATTCTTACAAATCTAAACAACAAGGAACTGGAAGCCACACACTCATTTTGGAATATAATCATGTTTATAAGCTGAGCATGAAATTCTTGTTTCTTCATTTTCAAACAAGTAAGAGGAAGCCCACTTTCCAACTATTGTAAGACTCACAAGCTGATGAAATGTATCTTGCAAGAACTGATTTGCAGTTAATTGGCATTATTCTTTGATTTGAACCTCATCTCCTTTTCTGCCTGTAAGATAATTACAACAACTCTTGTATTTTATTCAGAGAAGTGCTCATTAAGCCACTGTAGCTGCGTGATGAATGGATTCAGTTTGATGAATGTTATCATTTTGTTTTCCCAAAATCTGAGGGGAGGAAGAACAAACAGGATCTTGGAATGCCCTCAAATCCTGTGGGAGAAAATATTCTTGATGCGGCTGGTTTTAGTGTTCCAGGTTCCCACCGAGTACTGACAGATTACTAATCTGTGTGAGCCCGTGTTGTTGCTTTGGTGTGGGTCTCTGTCAAGGATATGCACAGATAGTCCTGTTTGATCTAGCTGGGAAGAGAGAAAATTAGAGTGCTGAGAAAAATCCTTGGCAAAGCATCAGCAGCTTGCCATTATCTCTATAGTACATCATGTGTCATGCTCATTTTACTCCTCTCAGCAAAGCAAAGCCATCAAGGTTAAAATGAAGAGGTTTTTTTTTGTCTCTTTTACAGACAGACGTAGAGGTGACACCTGTAACTGACAAAGAGAGCGAGATGGGGAGGATTACTGTATGTATGCATTCCTCCATCGGCACTTCTTTGTGAAGATTCAACTGTTGTTTGTCTCGTTTTTTCACTTCCCTTTACATCCCCGTCTGAATGTCGCACACAAGCAAAGTTGGCCTTTGTGCAGAAACATCGACAGGGTCATCAAGTGCAGACTGTGGGGGCCTTCATAATATACACTGAGTCGTCATAGAGATATGAGTAAATAAGAAAGACCAGAGAATATAATAATACAATAGAGCTCCATGAGTAAGCAAAGACGGCGCTGGTGTCTGTTTTTTCTGCCTCCCTGTAGGTTTGCATGTCTGTGACAAAAGAGAAAGGCCTCTCCCCGTGTTTGCACAGTGCGGGCTTTCCTAGTGCGTCCTGCTCCTGTACTGTTTGTGTACAGTCTGTGCATGCCTTCCAGCCATCCAACAATGCGGTCGTCTGTGTAGGAGTCACAAAGTTTTTTTGTGCATCGCATCGAGGGAGTCGGTTGATGCACTTCATGCCTGTCTGAGATTTGGACGTTTCCTCCTGTTCTGGCTCTTTTTATCGCTCCTCCCTTCCATTGACATACACTCATTAACAGGGAGATGAGTGTCTTGAGGAGAGAGCATAGATGTTTTTTTTCTTTTTCCGTCTCCTCTTTACTCCATCACTGAGTTGTCTGATCTGTCCTCTCTGGAGCACGTGGCATTTCTTTCCCAAGGTTAGGGAGCAAAGTCCATTCAGGGGGGAGGAAGTTGAACTGTCACTGGTGCTCCAATTTATCAGTTTCCCTTCGTGATTTACAGCCGTGGTCCACTCCTCTGGACGACAATCCACAGGCTGCTATGAATAGTGAGGCGCACACACACACACACACACACACACACACACACACACACACACACACACACACACACACACACACACACACACACACACACACACACACACACACACACACAGACATCCGTGCACACATGCATGGGCAGTGGCATGCATACCCCAGGCACTCCATCATGTCGGTGTACATATGTACGTACATGTGCACACTCTCAGCACACTTCTCTCTCTGAGACAAAGAGGAAACAGGGAGAGGATAAGTTGTGAAATATAGGCCAGAGTTGAACCAAGGATTGAACCAAGTGTGCTGCAAAGTAACACAAACAGCCAAGATTTAAACAACTTCTCTTCTGCAAATTTACAGTGTTACAAACCCTAACCAAAGTATTTTTACTGCCAGAGTGTGAGAAAGGCACAAAGCATGTTTCAACCCTTGTCCTTCATCGCATGCTGGATTGTTTGTAAGCTGGGGTAAATACGGGTAAATTCAGCACAATGTAGTCAACTAAGGCCTTGTATGGTGTTTCGGGGTTTGGAAAGCCCCATAGCATGCTATTCATTTTCCCTCCCCTGCACTCTCTAGCCCACTCCACCCGGCTATTATGGCAGGGTTGCTCTCCAGGGACCCCCAACACAGACGCTAGTTTGGAAACCCCAAGCATCCCCGACCGCCTGCATTTCAGCAAAAGAAAAAAAAAGGGGGAAGGAAAGGACAAAGAAAATGAGAGAACAGCCTTGTTCCTGAAGTCTGTGATTTCCATCCACCGTGAGTGTAAACAAACAAAGACATGAAAGAGGAAAACATGGGCAGAGTGGAGGAAAAACAGGAGGAGGCAAAAGAAGAGAGAAGAAACAGTCAGCAGGCAAAATATATCTTGGCACGAGGCGTGAGATACATGTCACAAGCTCATTTACTGGTACAACTGCCAGACACTAAGACAAAAAAACACATGCAGGCAACAAAAGCTGGCTTCCAGACACACCGGCACAGAGACAGGACTTTCTATGAAGACTATGACACACATCAATGTAAACTTGTTCAACAGCTGCAGGACAAGAATTTCTGATCTGGGGTCACAAGATAAATCTGAAGGGTTCATGATGCCATCAACAGAATAGGAAACATATTTCTGTAGCACTGTCTATGATGCCTATGTCTATAATGCATTACAAACATACTTGTAAAGCAATATAATCTGTTTATAGCACTTTGTTATATAGATATAAGCACTCATATATATTCATAATGCTTCATAACAATAATCCTAACACATTATAAAGATGTTTCTGATTATTTATAAGGTATCATAGTACATGAGTGCTGGGTAATCACTGACATTATTTCTTTGCAAGTAGCATAATGTGATCATTCTAATTGGTCATTGGGTGCTTAAAGTGAAGTAATGAAATTCCTGTGGTATAGGCAGATACAATTAAAAGCTGGTTGTAAATCACTATAACTGATCATTATCTGCGTAAGTGTAGTGAAAATATCATTAAATATATGCAGGAACAACACTTAAAAGAGTAGCACAACGTTTTGATGATGAACAACTGAATTTACATTTTACTAATGTAATGTTTCACCAAAAAGCTCACCCTTTAGAGTCAATTGACTCAACATACAGACAATACCTGATACAATATCTCCTTTACCTGTAACTGTATATCAACTGTTTACCAGGTCAGACTGTAAATAACGAGTCATAACAGACAATGAACGGAGACATTTACATTTCCACTGATGTTAAAAAACAACTCTAAATACTAAATTGACCCAAATTACATATATTACCTGAAACAACTTAACCTGTAGCTGTATATTTTACTTTATTCAACACAAGTGACTGTACACATGTAAATATGGAGTACATGTGAGTACTGTATAAAGATAGACTTGAACATGTCATTTAAAAGGTTAATGGATAATTGGAAACTATGTGTGAAGCCGCTGGCTCTTAAGTGTCTAACGCTGCAGATGCGGAAGTGAAAAATGTCAAAATAAATTGTCCCTGCTTTATTGGCACAGCTTGTGAGCCTGTTATCTATAAATTATTTTAAAGTTTAACAGCTTTTCTTTGGATGACAGCTAAATTATAGTGGATATGCATGTGTGTCTGATGAATACTTCTGTACAAGTTAAACATTGGGGTCACAAATATGTGTATACTGTTAACAATTAAAGTTCTTGTCAGCAAATGACAGACATTCAGGCCCTGTTTTATTACAAAATGTTACATAACCTGTGCAGAACAAAATGGTACCATGTGAAAAAGTCCATATACATTGGTGGACCCTGTGCAGAGTGCAGGATGTCAGGGACAGATTGATTAGGTGTCAGAAGACCAGGAGGAAGGAGCTTTATGAGCTTTAGGCTCCAGTTTCTTTTTCAGCATTAGTCACTATTACCTTGTTCTGTTCCCCAGTAACTTCTCTTCTTTCTTTAATCGTAAGTTTAGTGATAGGAGCAACAAAGTTGTTGATTGAGTCAAACCTCATGTGTAAAGTATCTGTCCAGCAAAAATCTTTTTCAGCATCAAAGGGGTCTTTGTGTTTGTTTCACATGAGAATTATTTTTCTCCACAATGCTAGGCGTTCTGCTTGACCTTTATGTTGAGTTGTGGAGATTATCAGATATTTCTTTGCTGCTCTCCAAAATCCTCCACTGGAGAAGAATGGCAAACATATTGTCACCAATCTAAGCCCATATAGAGCCATCGTAACAGCTCTGGGCAGACTCCCTGCAGAAAAACCTGAGGTTTCATTTAAAGCAATTTCCTTCTTTTCGTTCATTTTCTTCGTTCCATTTTATCTTTCCCTGGTGCATACCATGAAAGCTATAGTGGTGTTTCCAGCTGCCAAAACCTGCCACAAAGTGCTTTCAAATCTGTGTCATATGGCCTGTCTGTGCTTTGCTCTCCCAACGGCCTCACCACTTAAAGAAATGTCACCACTGTGACATAAAGGAAGAATGCACTTTATGTTCAACAACAGCAGGTACACTTTGTTTGTTTTGACATAATAACGTATAAACACAGTTAATCTGCTTTCTGATCTGTAATTTAGCTCTATGTAAATATTTACTGAAAACTTCCTCCTATTCAGAAGATTTCATGTCCAGGACGTGAGGCAAAAATCCCTCCCATGCATCAGATTTTGGAGGGCAGCCAGTCATTGAAACAGTTGCTGTGGCAGGTGATCCTGTAAGGATGTGAGCTGTCAGAGCTGTAGATAGGTTGATGTACAGATACAAGCAGTATAAATAACTACAGCACCGGGTGGTGATGTTGTGTGTCTCAACTCTTTGATTATATTTATTGTAAGGAAGGAAAACAAACAACTTTAAAAACCCAATAAAATGGAAGTTGGAGCATCTTTATCTTCTGTACTTTGATTATTTCCCAGTGAAACAGAATATTTGGGCGGCGTACTGTTACAGGAGGGATTTAAATTATCATGAGCATTTGAAAAATGTGGGGAGGCTGGGCTGTGACTCCACACAAACCTCCCTCGTCGCTTAAAGTTGCAGATTTATTGACGGATAAATATCTAGGTATTATTGGTTGAAATTGTTTGGTACTAGCTTTCAAAAAGCAGTTTGACAGGAAGAAAAGATGATTGGATTTAAATTATTTATTTGTTTTTGCACATATTGTTAAATTGGTATACACAATGACCGGGATTTGATCTGAAAGAGTTAAAAAGGCATTTTTCATTTAATTTAGACTTTAAACCATCATTCATTGATTTTCTTTTTCGGAAAAATTGAGAGCAGTGCCACAAGCTGTAAACACAGCATTTATAAATGTTCACACTTTAAAGTTGTTATGGAGAATGTGTTGGCATACAGTTGATTATTTACATGGGGCAAAATTCGGTTGGAGGTGTCTTTCTGGCCACTTGTTGAACGTAAATCCAATATTATATCCCCTTTTAGCTCTGTTTTTGGTCTCCACCGGCTCCTGAGGAAAAATATCTGTCTCTTTAGCTGCTAAATGCTCCACTATGTTTTTGTTGAAAACATCTGCCTGCTACTGCTAGAAACACGGTTGATGAGAGCAGTGAGACCAAACCAAGCAAAGCTAAACCAAAACTATCAGCCGAAAACAGACCTGTTGAGTTGGGGTGATCATTTTCTGTGGGATCATCAGGACAACTTTGACATTAAATATAATCATCTGAGCCATAATTAATGTAAACATATTGATTAGTTGAGTTTTAAAGTTACCAAATCCACAGTGATGATGGATTAATAGATTTATAAAAGGAGTTTCGGTGTTTTCCTTTGTCAGTTTCTATCTATGATTCCTTGATTGGATGGAATCCAGACTTGTGACACAGCTTGTTTTTGTAGATGACTGTTACTTTCCTTGTAGTGCCTGTTGCTTACACTGCACTGTATGTTTTGCTTGGAATTACCTGGACACCATCTTATTACTGGCATAAAGCCCTTTGGATCACAGAAGGTGTTTGTCCAACAGAGAGTGTCAGACAGGGAAAAGCTCTGAGCTCTGACATGGAAATGTTGGGTTTGTGAAAGAGGGAGTAAGCTGACATCCAAAACAAACAGCACTCATCCTTCTTTTGTGAAATGCAGAAGGGAGGTTTCCCCGCAGACGGCTAACTAAATTAGTATTTCTGATAAAAGCAATGCAGATGACGAGGGATTGAAAGTAAACAACTTGACTCACTATTGATCTTCCCCTTTAAACATTTCAGGCAGGTCCTGCCCCCCATTGGTGTTAGGTTTCTGCCTTCCATCTGTCCGGCTGCATGCCTCCCCCACTCCCTTGTAATTTTTTCCCCGCTACTGGTTGTGTTCAATAAAAAATGCACAGAAAAGTCTCTCTAACTCACATGTTCAAATAACCTGGTGTGACACTTGAAACTCTATTACAGTAACCCAGTTAAGCTAATGCATGGCCATGAGAAACACAGTTAAGCCGTCTGACTGTCTCTGATGGTTAAATGAGTAACAGAGTGTAATGGCTATTACGAATATTTGGCATTATCACTCTCTTCTTAATTAGAAGTCACTGAGACTTTTTCAAGCTTTTCTATTTGCTGACTATCCTATCTGGGATTATTTTGGTCACTTAGTGTAATTACTTACTCATAAAGTGATTGAGTGAGGTCCCTGTTTATGATTCATGGGACCTCAGATCACTTTTGGCCTCTTTTTTAGGTTAGATACAAAGCTGTGTTTTCATTCAATTGTCAAGCGAATTTAAGTGGACTTTTAAAATGTTGCATTAAAAGAAAACTGGCACGTTTCTGTCAAATGGCTTGGATCGCTTTAACTATGCTACAAAAAGTGTAGTTCTGTAAGATGTTTGCAGCTTAACTAGAGACAAAGACATATTGATGCAATATTTCTAATGCACGAACAAGGGTCGCCAACAGCAGAAACAGCTGATCAGTCATGTGAGTTAACTTTTCTCTACGTCAGAACTTATTCTGTAAAGGCGTCTCAGTATTACATTTAGTGCATCAACTTTTTTGTTAAGACCACCTTTGCTAAACCCAGTCCCCTGCTGATAATCTGTCAAGCAGTCAGAGTTACCATGGAGCCCACACTGTCACTAACTGCACTCCCTGAAGAAATACTGCATTTTAAGGATATATCCAAGGTGTCAAACTGATTTTGCAGCAAACAAGCAGGTTACAAATATAAAGATAGAAGCTGAAGCCTACAGATCACAGTGTAAAAGTGAAACACCACATCACCTTAGGATGGAACAGAACACAATGAAATTAACGAACAACACTGTTCCTGTAAATATCCGGGTAGGTCTTTATTCACTTTCACATCCATTAAAAAGCAAAAGCAGCATGTGTTGACATTAAGTATACCTTCAAGTTATATCTTGTTTGCCCAATCCATAAAATTAAATAACACAGAAGTTTCAAGGGGTTTATATGAGGATTATTTCCTCGTCAGGACCACTTGGCGGGCAACCAGCGATTCCAAGAAGTTACTGCGCAGAGTTAAGATGTTGTCAAGCACATAAGTGCCTGTAAATGTGAAAATTCTATTTGCGTTTCTGGTGGATTTTGTTGTCTTTGGACAGAACCAGGCTAGCTGCCTCCCATTGTTTACAGTTTTTGTGCTAAGCTAAGCTAACCGGCTGCTGTCTGTAGTTTCATATTTCACACATATCTACTCATCTATCTCTCCACCAGAATGAAAATGAGCGTATTTCCCTATAATTTATATTGTATGCAACATGCCGTTAATATACGCCCCTTATACATGCTTATGAATAGCTACACATTGCAAAAAAAAGGGCTATGTTAACCACAATTTCGACGGGTTGTCTGTATAGTTGGAAGTGCGTGTGTAATCAAGGAAGCCTAATTAAAAGATAAACACACCACACCTCGTACTGTCTTGTCCTGTCTGATCCCGTCTCACTCTGCCTGTCTGCTGCCGCCTCTGGGTCAACAGGAGTGGCAACTGCATATACCTGACCGTTTAAATTGCTACCAGGCTGAGCTTTTATTGTCCCAAAAGCGTCAAAGCTGATGCAGCACTCCTCTTTGAAGGGAATGCTTCATCCATACGCAAATTGCTAAGAAAAAACATGAAACTAGGTGTGTTCAATGCACACAATGATCTCAGTTTTAGCTGGAGTTCACTCCTGAAGCATACTCAACACTATGAACGCATTATATCATGATTTTCATGAAGGGCATTTCCTTGGTGAAACTATGCTTTAGGTCAGCTTTACTTGCCACTCCCACACATAAGGGCATTAACACAAACAAACGGAGGCATGTGGAGACACATATAAAAGTAAATGAGAAAGACAGAGCGTGGTCTGTTTACTTTATCAGTTCGTCGTGGCACGGCCCGAACAAAAGGCCCCGTTTTTTTGCCACACAATGCTCCTTGCAGGTTATTTCTGGTGCCCTGGCCGGGGAGAAGGATGAAAGACCAGCCACAAAGGAAAGAATGTGGTTCCTGTTGTGGTCTTAGGGGGTCATGGGCGAGTAGATGTGGGGGTGGGTTGTCTGCCTTTTCACATTGGGTGGCCCCTGGGGTGCATGAGTCAAGGTTTGCTGTGGGAGGAAGGGTTAAGGGAGGGCAACATGGGTGTTGAGCTGGAGTGGTCACAGGGATGAGTTACGTTATTCAGAGAAGACGGCGATTCAAAGGATGCCACCTCGGTTTAACCCGGTTAAAGAATGAAGACAGTCAAGCTGTTGTGAAAACCGACTCGAAACTGTGATGGAAGTGGATTTTGCTGTGTGCAAGTATTTGAACGCAGCAGTCACTGACACTGAACTCAAGCCCTGACTACCCTGAAGGAACATCATGGCCTCTGCTAGTGCAACAAAACAAATAGTGTCAGAGGAGACATACGCCATGTTAATCCCTGTGGTAACATAGTCTTCACTACTTGTATTTGTGTCGATAGATGAGAATGTGTGCATATGTGTGTAAGCAGCCACACTACGAAACCTTATTGTCAAGTATACTTTTTGGAGTGAATGTATTTTCTCCTAGATTACGTCCTCTTTGATGTATCACAGATATGTTTATAATCAAAGTCTGTGTAGGGAGGAGGTCAAGGGGTCTTGTGGGTGAGAGGAACACTTAAGCGACTAGGAGAGATCAATACTTTGCCCTCCAAACAGAATTGCCAATACAGAGTAGTTGTATGGGAACGTACTGCGATCACATGACTGTCACAAATCTTACACTGATAAAATCACTATTAACATGTCTAGGAATTATATAAAGTAGGCCAATTCAGTTTTAAATTATTTAGAAGCTGTCTTAAGTCTTAAAATTCTTCATTTGAGAATATATTTTGCCAGCCAAATCAAATTGTTTACACGATGTTCAGCATTTGTTTCTTTATAATTCATGTAATACTTGAGTTTTATATGCTTTGGCGTGAGAAACTCTGTAAATGTTAACTGTGTTAATATAATGTGCTGTGACACTTCTATGACATTACACACATAGTAGATCCTGTTACCTTATAATTTGTGTGTGATGGCATGACACAGTGTGAGTGTTGTTCTAGCAGTTTGTGTGTACACACTACACTTTGGGCAGGCTGCCATAACTGCCATCGAGACACATAATCTGGTTCTACCACTGTCGGTCTAGCTGTCTGTGTTCACTACAGCCACAGGGCTGTCATTATCGTAATTTATTTATTGATTCTGATCTTCTACCTGCACAAGGAGTTGGATTGGAGCCAACTAAAACAAAAACAATTAAAGGCTTTAAAGGCACAGAAAGCATCCCTCTAAATGGGCCCAAAAGACCCTACTCTCTCAGGAGAGTGAGATGGACCGATATTTTGAGTCTCCTTCGTGTTTCTATTTTTGTGCAAATTGTTAAGTGATGAAGGGATTGAGTGATGATTCAAGTAATCGTGTCAAACAAATGTAGAAAAGATCTTCTGTGATGATGATGATGATGATGGGGGCAGAAATCCCAAACAAAAGCATCATGTTTTCACTTCCTGGATTGTTTTAACATTCCTCACTCTCCCTTTTCTCTGACTCCATGTGCGTGTGTTCAGTCTCATTGGCAGACTGGACTGGAACCCAGTGGCCGCCTGCCTGGAAGGCTGGCCTAACAATACAGGAAGCCAGCACTTATCTGGGAGGGACTGGGAGGAGGACACAGCAGACAAGTCAAGAACTGTGCAGGATTTCTCATAAGATATTTTCAAATTAAGGTAATCTTTGTTCAATTATAAATCCAAAGGAAGGAAAACCCTCTTTGTCTAGGAGAGGACAGCATGTGGGAAGCTGAAAGTGAGGCTGCAGTGTGTGAGCTCCTGAGGATGTTTGTCATTTACTGATATGTGTGTTTTGTTTTCCTGGTGATGACATGCACATAGCTTTGCTGATGTGTATCATCCAGAGTACAACATAATCTAATGTGAAAGCAGGAATTTCAATAGTTTGCTCACACAGAGCTGATATGTCTTTGGGGCAAGTATGAAATTAACTTTGCTGGTTTGTTGATATTAATGTTACTCCTCTTCATTTTGTGCCACAGAGTCTGCTGCAGGGGATGCTGATTCAACAAGAATTAGGCTTTCGATACAAGAAATGATTTATAAATCACACTATAATATTTAACTCTTCAAATAAGTTATGCATATGACTGGCATGTAACTACATGTTAATGACATCTTTTAGAAGATTGTTCACAACCAGGCCTGAAGTGAACGACACTGTCTCAAACAGGCCAATTCTTTCAACACACTCAGAAAAAGTTGAGTAAACCTGAACTCCATGCGAGCTCCTCTGTGATAACAAAACCTGTTGAGTTTCTTGTGCAACTTTTTTAGATGAGTCTGGGAAACATCAACAGACAGATGGATTCTGTTGATGTTAGTCTGACCAAAAAAATGTACAAATGTTAATGGAGAAAACAGTTATACCATTAAGCCATGCATGCACACGGACCACATGAAATATCGTGAGCATTACATTGTCATGCAGTACTTATGAGTATATTTTCAACTCAACAAATGTGCATTAAGGGACTACACTCCCCACAAAATAAACATTTTACAGGGGGGAAAAAAATGAAGAAACTGCAATAGATGACGAGTGTACAGAAAAGACCAAAAAAAACAAAAACAGGATGGCAATATCATAGAAATATTGTAAACTTAACAAATAAACCCTGAGCCACATGACCTCCTTTCCACCATGGAGACCTGGAATGAGGACAGACTACACAAACACACAAGAGGCAAGTGCATCATTCACACAAGCGAGAGGGAGAGTCAGCAGGGCCCACATGTTCCTTTTGCCTGTTTACATTATGTATACAAACAGAACTAGAACAACGGGACCCCAAACTGAACTGTTTCCCCAAAAATTTCCAATTGGACAATTCAGAAAATAGGCAAATAGATCGATGTCAGGCGGTCCTAAATCCCCCTGAGCAGCAGGTAATCTCCCAAGATTTGCTTTCATTGAGTAAAGTGGTTGCACCGTTGACTTAAAAAGGCTGTGCATCGGTTTGGCATTTAAATTCCTGAGTTGGTAACATTATCTCTGCTAATCAGCTGGTCTGCCCCTGCAGGATTTGTATACACACTGGAGGTAATTAAGAGAGCAGAGCAGTGTTGAAATGGTTTGGGTAAGGCAGAAAATAACTATTTTATTAAGTGAACCAAAGCTTTTGCATCTGATCTTGAACAAATAAAAACACATTACAAATTGCATTCAAGTGCTTTGTTAATGTACATAGAAAAACAATATATTTACCGATAGGCATATAACATCCCCTTCCTGAAATGCCATTCAATTGCACTGTGTTCCAGTAAAAAGCCAGAGATGCCTATCTGGCAGAAGGACAGGGAATTTGAGAAGCCATAACCATACCAGTAAGCCCAGTGACGATTATTCAACACCCTGGCCAAGAGGCAGCTGTCAGGGATACGAAGTCAAACACTCCCCACAGCTTTGAACCTGAGCAGAGCCTTTTCGTGGGAGAAGATAGATGAAGCTGGGTGAGGAGCTGCATGGCTCTGACTTCAAAACGGCAGCTGTGTGTGTGTATGTATCTATGTGTGTGTGCGTGTGTGAGTGCCGACAGCAGTACGGCGGTTAACCTTCCTTCATCCACCTGATGAAATGACCCAGAATAACACTTTTAATGTTTAGGTGACAGGTGACAGGTAACATATGTGTGTGTGTGTGTGTGTCTATATCCTTTAATAACCCCTTCCTGACCTTTCTATCAGGGGCTCATCTTCTAATAGCACTTGTCAGGGTCACTCATCATTTCACAGACTGTTGCACAACACCTTTCACCAGCTCCCAGGAACAAACTGTGCTGCCAATAACACTCATACTTAATAAAGACATTCAGCAGCCTCCCATGTGCCATACACACAAACGCACACAAGCACACAAGCCGCAACACGTTTTTAGCAACATTTGAGTTGGAGAGTTTAATGACTGCGAGTAACACTGAACTTGTTAAGGCTAAATCCAGCGACCAAAACAATAAAGCACATCATAAAATATGTAATTTGTGGGGAAACACTCCAGAGAGCAAACTCTGTGGTGCCTCATTACAGTGCAGAACCAGCAGATGGCACCATTTTTCTATTATATGTTCCGAGGTGATGAGTTCAATGTTCAGTCCAGAAGTCATCATGAGCCCCACAAACTGCACGGACAGACTTTAGTTGTGTTATATAGTGACTCTACCTCAGGTGTTTTTATGTGAGTGGGAATTTTTGTGTTTTTACTGTAAAATAAAATATTTTTATGTAGTATTTTGTTGCATTGCCTTTCTCCACTGGATGACACAAGCATGAAAATATGATTGAATTAACCTTATACCGTTTAATTATTTATGTTATTTATTATTAATCAAAAAACACATGTAGTCCTCCAGAGAAACTCCTCTGATCAATGTTCAGGGAGAGATCTCTGAGGTAACTGCTCCCTCTTCTGACACAGAAAATATCACCACACAGTAGCTCACTTCACTGGGTAAATAATGTGATTTACATGATTTAAAAGAGAATAAGTCATTAAAATAATGGGATATAGAATTGAAAATTTTAAATGAGGTGTTAAGAGTATTTATTTACGCCTATCTAAGTCTGAAGTTGCGCAGTTGATTTTAAACAACACACTCTTCCCTGTTTTATAATAAAAGCAAGAACTTTCAAATCAGAGTGTAACCAAATGATATGCCACCATATATATAAAATAACATAGCAAACAGCAGACAATTTAACCATCTAATCATGTATTCACTGATACAGTCATTCCTGCAGTGGAATTGATGATAAATCCCCAGGGTCTCTGCTCAATTAAAGACTGTCGTTACTGTAACAAAGTTAGCTTTATGTGTGCATTTACTTGAATTTTTCATCTCAATATTGCACCTCTACCATATAAAGTTTAAAAAAGTCATGATAAACTGCATTATTATGAAGAATTTCATAATTATAGTGTAAGGGTAGCAGCTTTATTGTACCTTGGCATAGTTAAATAAACCTTGTATTTACCCAATCAAGGATTTAATGCCCCACCCCAGGGGCCCGTTAAGTGACCCAAATCAAACACACCACGGCATTGGAGACAGGTACCAGGTGCATGGCATGCTGGGTCTGACGCTAACATGGCAACCGAGAAACTTTTACCTTCAAGTGCAAGGACTTTCTGCAGTTTGTGACAAGAATCCCTGATGTGACTACAGTGCCTCTTTCTGCTGAAAATGGGGAGCACAATGGGACAGAGACATCGAGTGGACTGGTTATACTGGGACAGTGACGCTAAGTGTAGGCCTACTGGTTATCTGCGAGCAGAAAAGTTGAACCCGGAACTGATCTCAAAGCGGTGCTCAAGACCCACAGAATGACAGGAAGACAGGTGAGTGCCTGCAATAACACACTCACCGTGATGGTTTTTAACTTTCTCCAGGGGAAAATAATTGTTTGCAAATGTTTGTTCTACAAGTACAATGTTTGTTCTACAAGCTTTTCTTTGCTTTAATATATGTTTGTGGCTGTATTCACAGTTGAGTTTATTTGTATTTATTTATTTATGTGTTGTCTGCTTTGGTAATGTTTTATTATGCTGTGGATTCCATAAGAAGTGTAATCTTATTTAATGTATTTGGCTTAGTAATTATCTGGGTTTTGTCTATTTTCAGATGTGTGCACTGGCTGCAAAGTGTCTCTCTTTGTTTGTACGTGTACATGTTAATGCACTTCATTTTGTAGCATAAATATGTTCATTACTTAAATAGTTCATCATATAACCACCCTTCTCTTACATTTTAATTTAAAGTTTTTACCAAGTTATTTTTCTTGTATTTGGGTACCAACTATTTAGTGTAGAAGTACTTTTACTAGAGTATAATATTCTTGTACTCAACAGTACTTCAGGCTGCAAACCATTGATCATCTCGCTTACTGCTACTGGTATCTAACCACACAGATGGTTTTGTTTGTCCGGGTTTTGAGATAAATATCTTGGAAATTGCCTCTGGCCCAATTTGTTGAATTTTGAAATAAAATCATTACCAATGCTGTAAGCATGAGCAATCTCAATGATAGACCAAACTAAATGAAAACTATCCTCATGGGTACAATTGGAGACTAAATTATTTTTGTCTTTGTGGTTTGGATAAATAAACACCTTTTGACCTTTTGTGGCTCTCATTGGTATATTTATGCATTTTTTTACATTTATGCTGCATTGATTTTAATGCAGTTTGTATAAAACCAACAAAACATCTCACTATATGTGCAGCAAAGTATGACTCTGCATTCTGTTTTGCTGCTTTAAATTAGACAAACTGGACCAAGCAGGGATTACATTTTACGTTTAGCATTTTTTTTTCCACATACAAAAACAAAATTCAATGATTCCCTTCTAGACTTTGAAAAGAAAACTAGTGGTGTAAACTGGTTACAGCCAATTTAGCTTTACCAGCCTACCCTTTGTTATTAAGGGCATGGCCTATAATTGATGAATAACTTGATGTTTGCCATAAATGCATTAATAGTGGAGTGGGGATGGGATGAAAATGACGTGAACCCCCATGAGAGTGCTCTCTGCATCCCGGAGGTCTAATCAGTTGCCCTCGTTGTCCCTTATGCGGCCCTATTTGCTGCTCACTGTCACCCAGCCAGATAGATAGAGGTCTAATAGAGAGGCCTGTGCTCTGTTAAGTGATTGAGCTGTAAATACAGATTGACCTGAACTAAGACTCTCATCATCTGTAAACTCATTCAGCACTCTGCGTCCTCTCTCCCTTGATGTCTGGTAAGAGTCTGAATCATTTCCATCACTGAGCAGGAGGGGGTGGGGGATGGGGGGGGATCTCTGATCATGAGATAGAGACTTGCACATAGCTCATAGTGTATATAGATGAATGTGTGGGGGTGTGTGTGTGTGTATATATAAATGTGTATGCGCGAGGTTGCTGGAGCGTCAAACGACGGCCCCCAAGATGATCTTTCCATCAGCCTCACAGAGAGCTGAGATTGTCCCAGAGAGAATTTATGGAAATAGTCATAAAACGTGAAGACTTCGGTAATGGGATATGTCGATAAAGCCCACGGCGGCACAATCTACGGCAGTTTACTGAGGAGATGAGTGGCCCGGCTGTTAGACAACTCAAATCTAATTTTCTCAATAAAGCCCTGTAAGTCAACAACCCTAAAGCTTCTATAAATCACAATACAGGACATATTCATCAAGACCGTATTTATTGTTATGGCGGAGTGCCACTGCAGCATTAAACCTATCACTATGTGAGCTATAATGGCAAAATTAGTCCCTATCCTCTTGTAATGTGCAGCATCTCATACCGAGTTACTCCAGCTCTACAATTATTCGGGATTTACACAAGTTTTTATTAGTAAAGGATACATTTAGGTTAATTCTAATTCGAATTATGAGGATTAAAAGAAATACTAAAGTTTCAATAAAGTAGTTTTTATTATAATTATTGTTTATTGAGGGAAAATATTCAATAATATAAGAAAGGAAATTCTATTATTTAAATAGTGATGTACACTTGTGTGGATTTATCTTTTTAATTGAGAATCTGTATTTAGGGAGTGGATTTTAGTGTTGGGAAAACATTTTCAGACATTAAGATTCATAATTTTACCACAATAATAATAACAATTTTCCTCCTCCCTCAGAGGTTGGCTATTGTGCATTTAGTATAATTTGGAAATGCTGACGCGTCAATCATACACAGTGAAATCAAAACATTTCGGCAGTGGCTTTTCTTGGTGCTTTATTCCCTATTCTCTACGGCAAGTGTGAAATCAATGAGGTTAAAGTAATGGCAGTTCATTTTAATTTCAGGGAATGTCTAGTCATATCTTATTTAGAGCAGTTAATGACCCACAATCCCCCTGTGGCAGATGATCCCCAGTTCAACCGGCATTATTGGTTATTTTACGTGAGGTAATTTTGAGTATTAAGTGAACAATGCTTAATGTGCATTGACTTCTGAAAAGCTGTAAACTATTCAACCTTTTTTTGTAAGCTAGACTTTTTGATCTCAATATTTCTGGATTTAATTTGATATTTATCAGAACTGAATGAACTAGGTTGATTCTAATTGTCATTTAATTAAAAAAGGTACAGATGTGGATTGTCACAGAAAAAGTGAAAAGGAGTCAAAGCTGTGAGAATTTGCCAGTTGGTATAACAGTTATGAACTTATCTTAAAGACACAGAATATCTCCCCCCTTTTCCTTCCTCTGCACCAGAGTCGGTCCTTTGACTGCTGGATGCTCCACATGGGCAGTGATGCCTGCAGAGCCAGACAGCCCGGACGGACGCCTTATGAAAGCAATGCGACTCCTCCCCCTGGGGGAGGAGAGGACCCACACCGTTTTACTAGCACAGAAGGGCAATAAGTGCTAAAGGAAAACAATTATACCCCAATCATTTCCGATTCTTTGACAGTCTTGGGCCAAAACGGTCTTGAGGATGAAGGTTACAGAGCAGCAGAGGGCAACTATGAACACGGACCAAGGTGCTCAAGGGACGCTTTGCTTAGAACCTGAACTTACAAACAGAAATCAGGCACTAATACAGTGATGCTGAGATTATAAATTGCTTTCTTAAGTAGCAAACGGCTTACAATTATAAAAAAAAATTTTTTTTAGAAAGTTGATTGTATGTATAGTAATCCACCCTAATTACCACTCAAATAAAACCTAAACTATCTGCACTGCTAAATACAAATACAGATGGCCGAGAATGTTTATTTTCCCCATTATTTGGCGACCTGACCCTTTTTAAAAAAAAAAAAAAAAAAAAAAGCCTTTTAGAAGGTTATTAAGAATAAGCTTCATTGCTGCCAACATATGCCAGTGTATTAATAAAATACATGCTGTATATATGTAGCTAGTTACAATAAACTAAAGGTTATAAAGAGCATGTTGGATCTCAAACATTGCTTTCTCTGTTGGCTGAATCTACATTCCTGTTTACTGTGCAGGGTTAAAGTACAAGACAGCCGAGCTGTCGCCTCAACATATTTAGGCCTTTATTTGAGTCGGTGGTCGTGCTCGGTGTCAGAAATGAAGCTGCTCTGGGGAAGCTTGAGCTTGGATCAACAGTAATCCTCCCCCCATGGAGGTCACTTTCTAGTTATAGGAGGCAAAGGTTCCCTCCGCTGTTTTCAACCAAACTTCCATTAGCAATCTGTTAGCCGCAGTCCATCGAGAGGAAGGACTGGAGCACGAGCTCCTGGGAGCACACGAACATACGAAGACCCGCACACATGCTCACGGCACAGACCTTGTTTGATGAAAAAGAACAATTAAAGGAGAAATGAGGGAGAATCATCAGGGGAAACAGCTGATGAAGACTTTATTGATTAGAGCAGCTCTACTGATCCAGCTCTCAGTGTAGCAATTACCACCAGCAGCCTGCCGCTAGTTGGGGGCCGCATGGTGCAGGGCCCCATTTTAAGACCACAATGTGAAAGACAGGAAGAGAGGAATCCTTTTTAGACTAATATTTGTCAGGAGGAATAACACCATTAAAACTGAAACAGAAGAATGTCCCTAACTTTCCATAAAATGTTTTAGTGTGTAATTACATGATTTTTTGATTGCTTAATCTGCAACTTAATACAATTTTTATCATACAAAACAGCTGCAGAATACTTATGAAAAAGAGTAGAGGCAAGATACATAATAGAGACAAAATGGTAATGAATGCATCTCAAGGGTTAAGGGGAAAGGAGGTCTCTTCCTGATCTGCTGGATGGAGGGTAGCCTATGTTTACTGTGTAGGACCTGCTCCTCATTATCATAAATCATTCCTTGTCCCTTTGTTTCACCACATTTACCAAAACCCTTCACTTGCATGTTAAACACATGCAGCAGAGCAGGCTGGGATCTGCATATGACAGTGCAGAATGACCGACTGTCCCCTTTAACAGAAAAAAAAAATCACCAGTGATTTATTCAAATCCCTCGTGAATAAAGCAATAAAGTCTTATGGGGGCACATCTGAGTCTACATACCCACCACGGTGGCCAGTCTGATCATTTCCATACGTTTGTTTTCTCAGCCAAGAAGGCTTTGTATTTGTATTTAAATCAGACTGTTGTCTCTTGTTAGACCAAAGAAACTGTCACTCAATTGATGTATGTTGGCTTATCAATGCAGTTGTTTGGATTGGAGACTCTCTCATGCATGGAAGGCTTGAAACGGTGTCCTCTCTCTGCTCTTACCATAAATTATTGTAGTTTAAATGTAAAAGTTGCATACGAACGAGACAACAAGGCGTCTCTTCATGAGACGGAAGAGGGTCACATCGTATTGTGTCACATGATGTCGCCATAGTACACTGAAAAGAAAGTAAATGTGCTGGATTATATAATGGATCTTCATCCCTGTGGTCTGGATACCAAGTTCAAAGGTCAAATGAGTTGACCTTGGGAGAACCATCATCTAATTAGAAGTGAAAGGCCAAGATTAATTGGAAATGTGACCTGGTGCCCGGTGAACCGATTCAATTTCACAAAATGAAGGTAGTTAACTAAAATGAACACAATAGTTTTTGATTGTTATAAACCGAAATACATAAAAACACTAATTATGCTAAAACTATAGGTACTATGGAAAACACACTGTATGTTCATGTTAAAAATATGTAAGCAGATAATTTCTTGCTCTTTTTACTGAATGCTGACTCCAACATATTGAAGAAATACATTTACATTAGCTCCTCTTACTTTCCTCAAAAGGTAAAGCCATACAATCAAATAAAATTATAAAATATAACAGCTTCAGTTACGCATGTATGCTATAAAATATATTGCAATTGTCTATAATCACCAACTCAAATAAATAAATTATAAAAAATATTTCTGTACTGAATTTAAAACAAATAATTTAATAAATATATATTAAAACAGAAAATCATGCTGTTAATTGTCCAAACCAGAACTGAAAAGAAGAGATGTTGCTCTTTATTGAAAGGAACCCCTCTGTTGGGCTTTAATGTCTTCATTTCATGCTGGGGAAAGATGAGAACAAACCAGTCCTCCCAGTAACATCTACCATTACAGCGCCACTGTGTACTCATTCCGCAGCTTACTAACTACAGCCTAACAGATTCACAACCATTTGGCAAGGGCACAGAAACAAAACAGAGATAATGGTCAGTGGAGAAATATAAAGGGACAAACACAATCTGTTTCTGCACTAGATGGAGATGAATGAGGCATAATCCACCGCCTTCCATCACACCTACCCAGCCTGCACCGGGGCTGCTCCCCTGCTAACCGCAATGATGATTAATCCTACACCCACTATTTATATTTCCTAATTGTAATTAGCACGAATTATCAATTATGGTTAGTGCCTAATTGCCCTTCATAAAGACAGCTCCCCAGGTTTAAACGGGTCCATTTAAATAATGTAACTAATAGCTCTTGCCTTTGCGTTGCGGATACATCTTCATTGTTCCACGCGTGAACCGTGATGGTTGCTCGTAATTTAACAGGGCAATCGAGAGTATGAGTGCAGGTGGCACTGCGGGACTAATTGTTGTTAATGAATTATGATGTGACCTTCTCAGAACAATGGCTAATCAATGCTCACGTTGAGTGACAGTACGCTCTCTGCAGATGCCGGGGATCACAGAGACGTTACTAGCAGGCCTCATCCTCGTGGAAATCAGGCAGCTGCACCTCTTGCTCTATGTTTACCCTTGGTCTCTCACAATATCCACACTCTCCTTTACCCTCGCTAATACCAGACAGCTGCTTTTGCCAATTTTGTGTGGAGAAGACAGGCAAAGTATCTGTGTAGCCTAATTTACAGACAATCATAAAGGTCTAGTCAGGCATTTAGGCCAAGATAGCTTAGCTTTGTACCCAGTCCTTGTGCCCTCAGTATGCAAAAATGGCTACTGTGTCCCCTGATTATTTTTTCACAAAGTGTTCTCCCTATTATTCATATTTAATGGTCTTTATAATATCACATCAGTGCTCATCACTCATACAATTAACATTGAGACCAAGCCTTAGGAATGGAAATGAGATCAAATGCTCTGATCATTTAGTCCATCACACACAGCTATCTCACAACTGAGGATCATGGTTTTCATTGATTTCTGAATCCATGTATACCTGCAAAGCCATGTGAATGCCTGAGGAAACTAATGCATATGTGTGCATGTGTGTGTGTGCATCATTTATGAGACACGATTCAGCACAAATCACTGTTTTCCTTTTGCACAGAGTCCACACAACAATGACATAGAAGCAGAAAATGAGTGCAGCTCTGCCCTCCGTTTCTCCTCATACCTTTAGTTGCATTACCGCAAGACTGAATTTTGAGTTTTAGTTTTTGCGGGGCACAATAGACAAAACATTTAACATTAAGGACAATCTTAATAATCACATACCAATTGAGATTAAACTTTGAACTAAACATCTGTGATCACATGTGTTGGAAAGTTTGCACACTTTGCCGACGTGACCACACTGTGCTGGTCGTTAGTTGTCAACATCAGCGTTTGAACTGACCTTTACCTTGTTGTGACAGGGACGCCGTATGACTGACAGTGTCCCTCAGCATAATTTACCCCCGGCCCACATCACCCTCCATCTCCTCTGTGATGCAGTTGACCCCTTTACAAATCACCCCCAACTTTACACATCTGCTGCCTGTCAGCATCTGCCAGGCGCACTCACCCGTTCCGCCCATAATGAAAAACTCTCATTACTCGCCTCCACCCAACAGGTATACAGGCCGTTAGGACAATTACTGGGCAATGCCACTGACCTTGTTGTTAGAGAGAGTCAAACAAACACAGAGGTCTAACTGAGAGGAGGCCCGGCAGCAAAACCCGCAAGCATGCACTGCCGACGGGAGACTTGGCAAAATGAAGGAAGCTTCATGCACGTTAGCGGAGGTTGTACTGTATTGATCTACAGTGGCACACATCAATGCCAACTCAGTGCTGATAGAGTAAACACACAGAGAGTAGCTCCAAGGTACTGTTAAACACAGCAGTCAAATGAGAAAATCTTGTGAATTTATTTTCACATAATGTCTTAAGTTATGAGCTTTATTTCACTTTAATACAATATAAAAATAAACTTGCAAAGACCAGAGCTGTGTTTGATTTGTAATGCATCAGTTATCATTTAGTATTCTTTGTTTTTTTTTGTCAAAGGTACTTTGATCACTTGCCAAAACTAAAACAACTGTATGCTGTCATCAACCCCAGATTATAGATAGTAAGCGAACGTGGATAATGTAAAAAGGATGATATTGATTTGGTAAAATTATTTAAAAATCAAAGAGGTCTCTGCAAGTGGAAACTTGTAAGGTACTAAAATTAATGCAGAAAAAGAGGACGGTAGAAAATCTAGTTTGGTATTCTATTGGATGAGAACAGTAATGGAATATATAGATTTATGGGCCAAACCATGCAAAACTATTCGTACGTTCTTCAGCGATATTACTGTTTCTTAGAAACCACAGCAACTGCAAAGTTACGGAATCTTGCCTGGAGGATCTAACAGCCTCCCTCAGCGATTCACCAGACGCTTGCTGACCCAGTTTGTTTGAGTCCCACTTACAGGGTTTGGGAGGACTTTAGAAAACACAATAGACACTACAGTCTGTGACTACAACCTCAGCTCATAATGCGGCTCCTGCCATTAGACAAATTATCTGACGTTTAGCAGACTGGGGGCAGCCTCCCTGCGAAGTGATGACTTTATTGACCCTTGAGGGGGGTCTCGGATGGAAGTGTGTCTCTCCGGCTCCCTGCGGAGGAACGCTCATCCTCTCTGAAGTTTAGCTTTGGCCCTGTACAGACTCAGAGCTGAGCCAGCTTCTGTTCCCGCTCTCTGAAGTCTACCTGAGGGCCTCTTTGTCCTGGGGGGCTCATCCCTTTGTCCCGCTGACCCACACAAACAGATGTCCAGCCACTGGGCTTTCTCGTAGGAAGTTGTAAACCTCCAGTGTGCAGTGGGCTCTATTCATATGGAGGGACTACAGTAATGGCCGTGCAAGTGGCATACACATGCAAATGCGGACACGCAGACACCCTGTAGGGGCGGCTTTAACAAATGTTTGACTATGTAACTACTGCAGACCATGCCAGTGCACCAGACTATGACCGGGTAGCAATGAAACCTCCATGTAGCTGAGTAATCACCCTAAACTATATAAGTAACACAGGAAGTTGTGTAGGGAGGAATTTGAGAGACATTTTAACAGTTTGTAAACATGATCGGATCCCCCATGTCACTAACACCAGACAGAACTACAGACAGAGAAACAGCATCTGTCTCATCCACACACAATGTGGACCTCACAGGTCTAAGATGGTAAAATATGTTAATATGTTAAAAGAGTATCACCAAATCCGAGCTATCCTTGGAAAAAATATATATATTTACCAACAATTTTAACCTATTCTAATACTGCAAAAAATACAAATTGATATAATTAGATGATAGGAACAGCATTCACTGAAAATTAATGTAGGTTGTTTATGGACTGAGTAGTTAAAGGGAGCTCTCTTACTAACTGGTTTGGCCTTCCAGTATCCAAAATGACTGTCTGTAGCCATCAGGTTTTATCTGTATTGGACACCTGCTGAGAATATTGATCCTGTGCTGGTTTCACCATTTTAGCCATCACCAGGCATCAAGCTTTAAACAACCCTGTGTCACATTATATTGAATACTAATAGCAAAGACTTGGAAGCCGACTGATTGTGAATATAAATCTATCACCTTAGGTGAGAAAACAATCATCCTTATTCACCATTTCTTGCAATTTAGTTTTGAATGCTTAAAAGAAGCATCTAGAATAGAGATTTGTCATAGATCCTTTTAGTCTGTCCAGCACAAACACACACATTTAATCTTCTCTAATTAGCAAGTAGAATTTACTCTCATTTTTTTTACAGATATGTCACTATATGAATTCAAGCAGGCAACTAAACCATATTCTGTTATTTTTCAGTCATTAAATTACATGAAAGTTGCTGCAACGTGTTGTAGTGAAAACGATACTGGAAATTCAATAGGATACTGGGAATATTATCATCACTGTTTCGTGAAACAACTATAACACAGATGTAACATTTATAACAGAAGACACCTGCAATTATGAATAAGAAAGCATTCTACAGGATAGAGGATGCTATAACCATTAGTTACCTTCAGTATATCCAGTTTTTTAATGAATCCAAGGTAAGCCGCTGCAGCATCTTCAGTGTATCTGTTATATACTTATCTTCATTATATCTGGAACCGTCGTCATCTGTGTGTTCCTGAATAGCATATAAACACTTCTATATCACCGGGACACATTTTAAGTGACTTACAACATGTTTTGATTTTTCCTTTTCAGTCATTGCACATACATCATATCTGTGCTTATAACTGATGCCTTTTGATATTGACACCGTTATATTGAAAGATGAGAGAGAGAGAGAGAGAGAGAGAGAGAGAGAGAGAGAGAGAGAGAGAGAGAGAGAGAGAGAGAGACATTTCGATGTGTTTCACATTTTTGAAAAAGTTATAATTTTTCACTGATTACAGTCGCGGCTGAAGCAGAAACAGTTTGCTTTCGATGAAGAGAATGGTTTCTTTATCTCAATGGACACGACGGTCTCCTCCCTGACAGTGACGCCTCTTAAAGAGTCCAATTTGGGGAGACAGGGCGATCTCTGATACAGATCAAGTGCCATCTGTGCCCAATTTACTTTCACGTTGTGGATTATTGAATTTAATGATATGGGTGATTATCGACGAATGCTTGGAGCCCATTAGGCGGTCGTGTGAAACACTAATAGTGTTTGTGTCACGTGAGACTGGGGGTTGGTGGTGGTGGTGGTGGTGGGGGGGGGGGGGGGGCAGACGCTTTAAAGACCGCGCTCCGGTCATCTCATTCACGCTGCAAGACTGACTGACAGACAGAGGCAGAGGAGCGAGGTCCACACTGCGAGGGATGATCGCCACTGATCCGGTTTGATGAAGCTTGAGAACAAGAAGTATAAGAAGTATAGGAAGTATAGGAAGTATAGGAAGTACAGGCTAAACTATGAGAAGTTCCGCTCCAAGCGCGTAATTACGCACGACGGTCCGTTCCCTTTCGCTAAAGGTGTTTTTCTATAAAGGATGCTGGACCCCAAGGACTGTGGAGTGACAATGACACCCAGTCATAAGATTTCTTTTTCTATAATTGACATACTGGATCCGAACAAATTCAACAGCAAAAGGGGAAGCGAACTTTCCATCGTCGCGGAGAAGTTCCCCGAGCCACAAGAGGAGGGGACAAGTTTGGAGTCGGACAGCAGTACAGACGGAGACTCCGGAGTTGAACGCATGAAAGCAGGTAGAGAAAACAGATATGTTAAGAATAGTATTCCTCTAGATCAAACTTTTACGTGTACTATTCTGTTTTTTTTTTTTTTTTTTTTTATTGCATATGCCAGTTAATTCAAAACATCCAGCCTTATTGGGCTGTGGCACATGAGGTAGAGCGCTTGTCCCGTAACCACAAGGTTGGTGGTTCAAACCCCTCTACCGGCAACATGCCGAGGTGTCCTTGAGCAAGACACCTAACCCCAAGTTGCTCCCCGGGCGCTTCATTGCAGCCCACTGCTCCTCCGGGATGGGTTAAATGCAGAGAAATAATTTCCCCATTGTGGGACTAATAAAGGATTGATTATTATTATTATCAACAAATACGGAACCATACACTGTCTAAACACTTTTAAATAGGAGCATCAATATAATGAATCTTTATTATTATGACCGTAAAAACTTTTTTTTTTTTTTGCTTTGGGTCTAGACTAAACAGCAGCAAGAGTGAGACGCTATTTTCTATCAGATTTATTGTCATCTCTGTGTGACCTTCACTTAATTTCCAAGGCTGCGTTTCCTTTCAAGGAAGCCACAAAGGCTTGCTCCCAGAGCCCCGGCGTGTGATTGGCACTGGGACAGGCAGGCCAGATAATTGTTTAAATCGTCCCATTGAGGATGCCTCCGCGCGCTTTTGATCGATATCCCATTACTGCATCCTGCATATCTCCCTCCAGCACCTTGCAGGTACAAACTTCACACCCCATCCATGTCTGATCCTAAATATCGTTCGATTAAAACTTCCCTTTAAATAGATGACATTTATCGATCCACCCGCAAATATGAAACTCCATTAGCACGTCGCGGCTGAGGTGGCGGAGCTGGATTTAGACGGGATTTCTTTCCGCAACATGACATTTTTGAGGCACCGTGTGGTTTATAAATTATTTAAGGATTAGTGACCAAGTCTCCCCCCCCTCTCTCTCCTCTGAATCTCTGCTCCGCTGCGCTTCAGCGACCTCGTGATCCAAATCAAACGCTTTACAGATGTAAACTTCTGGCCCTCTGTGTTTGGTGTTTAAACTGCGGTTAAAGCAGGACAAAGTGGAACTTCTTTGGTCAGTGGAGATGCGTTTCTTAAGCAGGTGTGGGCCTGACGCTCAGAAGTTTGACAGGTGACTTCTGTCTTGTGGGGAGCTGTCCTTTCAGAACCATGAGACAATTTAGCCCTTTTAACAGCTTATCATTGAAAACACAAACACATCAAAAGATTAACTATCTACATTTTAATCCCTATTTTTTTTTTTGTTAGAAAAAAATCTTCTTATTAATTCTTGAAAATATTGTCAACTAATCAGTTACATTTTTAAGAACAACAATCGACGCCAGGTCTTGACGTCCAACATTGTTTTCATCTTTTATATGCACTAAATGTTTCCACCCTCAAATAGATTTTGCACATTCACCACTACTCGAAGATGGATAGGGCTTACAGTTGCCCTAACGACTTGAAAAATATTAAATATTTGTTCTGTACGACTCAAATCTAGCAACTCCTTACTCTATCCCTTAACTGCTAAATTTGCTGCAGGGGTTTGCAGGATGTGGACTAACTTTTTATATATTTTTTAATTACAGGAGAAGAGACAGGAGATGAACACTTTGCATCCTCCAGGCATCACGCAGTTGTTGCTGACCCACTTCTGCTTTCCCCACCAACCGAAACAGAGCCCTGTCCCACCGGGGAGCAGGACGAGGGGGGGGCAGAGGTCACCCAGCAGGATCCCTCCCCTCACAAGCGGCGGCGCCACGACCAGGCCTGTGCCAAGCCACGGCGAGCCAGAACAGCATTCACGTACGAGCAACTGGTGGCTCTGGAAAACAAGTTCCGCACAACTCGGTACCTGTCTGTGTGCGAGAGACTAAACCTGGCCTTGTCTTTGAGTCTGACTGAAACCCAGGTGAAAATCTGGTTCCAGAACAGGAGGACCAAATGGAAAAAGCAGAACCCCGGGGCGGACAGCACTTTGCAGCCCGGCTCCAACTCCCTGGTCAACGTCAGTCCAAACCCACCCACCTGTGGGGCAAACCCCGCGAGCTTCCACCAAACTTTCCCCAGTTTCAGCTCTGGTAATGTGATCTTCCACACGGCCGGTGGTGTTCCGCTTTCATCCACTGGAGGGCTTCTGCATCCCTTCATGACCAGTGGTTTCGTCCAGCCGGCTTATTTTAATCCACATCTATGAGAGCAGCCGAGATGCTGCTGGTTATATTGTTGTGGCAAGTCTTTAAGGGAACTAAAAAAAATATTCAGAACTGAACTTTTACTGCCCAGAAACATTGTAACTGTTCAATTGAACAATGTTCAATTAACTGAAGAGAAAAGGAGGCCCCTGTTTGTTTAGCCTTTGCCTGTTCACATAAACATTTCTTAAACGGGTTACCTTTTAAAGGAAATGAAAGAAATTCCATAAGAAACTCAAAATAGACTGTTGGCTGTCTTGAATCGTTTGTCATGAACCTTTTCCAAAATGTGAACATCATAACAAAAGGCCAAATCTGTGACTCATCCCAACACATCCGAACATTCATGCTCCTTGGTAGCTCTGTGAAGACTGTACCACTATCCACTGATTGTCTTACATCATGTTTTGCTGAAACACCTGCTAACGCTGTACATTTGACAGCTCATACATACATATCATTTTCTGTGGTATATTGCAACCATCCGATACCCAGCTATGCGTACCTTTCAAAGGCTTGCACAGCTCTCATCCGTTGCAATTTATACAACATTATCAGTGTAACTTAATTAAAAGAAAAACATAAAACATCTATGTGTGGCTTGTGTATTACAAATTAAAAATATCTCAAATGCGAATGAATTGCAGGACATTTTGAATCCCACTCAACATTATTTGGCAAAATGTTACAGCAGTACTAGGTTTGTAATAGTGGTAGATCATGTCCTCGTTAAAAGGCCTGATATGCTGCCATCTCCTGGGCAACAACGTGCAAGAAGAGGGATCTTCAATTACTCTATGACCAGAGACTGAAGCATCTAAACCCAATTTGTTCTACACTCTAGTGGAAAGTAATTAAGTGCATGTCCTTAAGTAAACAATGTAGCTTCTTGTACACTACTTGAGTATTTACATTTTAAGTTGCTTTACGTTTGTACTTGTGTATTACTAGGCTACTCATTACTACATTTCAGAGGTAAATGTTGTGCTTTTGTAATTTATGACAGCTGAAGTTACTTTGCAGATAAAGACTTTACACATATGATAAATTTGTTTAATATGCTGCATTGGCACTGATTAAACTACCCAACAGTATATAAATCAAAGTAAATGTTAATTATAATAGTCCAATAATATGTTATATATGGGAACCATCTTCTAATAAGGCACAATTTTAGAGGTGTAGCTAATGTCTTTATGAATGGATGATAATTAATTGCCCATGCTTGTATAGATGAGTTATAAGTCATTAATAAGAGCAACTTATTTTTTTAAGTTTTTAGTTCTCAAACCTGCAATAGCTAAATTGCCTGGCCACTAGGGGCAGCAGAACACAGCATTCAGATATCATCACCTTATATGGTGAACTTATAAGTAAACAGTTTCCTAATTGCTGATCCATAGTCAGCTTTTGTGGCACAACATCTGGACCAAAATATATAGATTTAATAATTTATTAACATTTACACCTACAGACTTGATGGATTATCAAAAAAAGCTTTTATCAAGGATTTCTTACCTACATATCTATATATGCAGGGGACTGACGAACTGTCACTGACAACTTATAAAAAAGAAATTGAGAGACCCGTGACCATTTATTAATCACTTAACTGCAGATACGTGACTTATTAGAAAATGTATTATTTACATCATGAAGTCATGCTGGAGGAGGATTTTCTACAATCCAAAAAGCCAAAAGTTATTCTTATTAAGAGCACCTAACGATCTATAAAGCATAAGTAACCATTACCAAAGCCTGTAGTTGTATTTTACAAACCATTTATAAAAAGTGCCAAACTAGAAAGTGTTTTTAACGTTTAATAATATAAAGAGGCAGCTTAATGAGCTGAGCTAAGAGCTACTTTTTTATACTTCAGTGCATTTTGTGGCTAGTACTTATGTACATTAACTCATTTAAACTTCTGAATTTAGGACTTTTACTTGAATGCTTCACTCTGATACTACTTCCACCACTACTGGAGTCAACAACCTTCACTTTCATAAAACAACCACACAGTGTCACCATCTCCTTTCTTTCTTTTTTACATAATCTCAGTTCAAAGGCAGACATGATAAGCAGAGCCATTATTTATTAGAATGTATGAAATTGTATCATCATCAGGGTCTTCTGTTTAGGATTTGTTCAACCATTTTATGTACATATTTTCTATGGTTTATATACTTTTTATGATATATTTGCATATTTTAGCAATCTTATTTAATTGATGTAATTTCATTATGTATTGTGAACTCTGACTTCATATTCCAATTCATTGAAAGGCATTTTTTAGAAGGTCATGTATGCACATATTGTTTTTACAAAGAGACAGATTAGAAACATAGAGCCATGCAGACCTTTGAATTCAGTGCACTACTGGTGTAATTAGTGAAGGATTCTTAGAAACATCTATTACATTTAATTTGACTCCATTTCAATTTGTAGCAGGTGTGCATGACAGACAACAACTGGACAGACAAAAAAAGGGCAGACAAAAAAGATGTGGTCCAGCGGCTATAGGTAGCCAGAATGATCGGTGCAGTCCTACAGCAGAGGACTGGGATAGGAGAGCTTCAAACCCACTGTCAAGCTAGTGTCATTAGTTGACATCTTTCAGGGGTGTGTTGTGTGTTCACTACTTTGATCTACAATACACTAGTTGAATAAGTTACTGCAGATAATGAGTGTGCTGCTGGTGGAAGAGACAGGAGTAGAGCTGACTGAAAACAGCTGGTAGGCAATTTTCCTCCTGACATCAGTTTGCAGTTCGAGGTCTGACAAGCATCCTTCAATTAGATGGGATTTTCTCACTGCTGTCAAAGCCTGTCGCTGAGGTGCAGGTGTGCAATAGTAGTATTTTCCCCTCTTTCACATACATTTGCATGATGCTTAAAAAACATGCACAACACACATTAATAAAAAAATAAATTGCCATCCTTCCATGTAGATTTGTTTCTTCTGACATGTGCGTATGAAAGTCCCCCGCTTTTGTGCAGTGGTATTTTTCATTCCAACAAGACCTGGCATGCAGCTGAAGAATCTGACAGTTTTGATCAATACTCTGGGAAACACAGCATAAGGAACCCATCCTGTACTTTTGGCTTGAGGCCACTGTATGACAACGTGATGAATACTTTTTCAAGTTATCTGAGGGGGGTTCATTTAGGTCTAGGCTAAGAGGCTGCATGTTTAAAATTCATGTTGGAGAATGCTCTGGGACAAGGTCAGATTTTAACAGTCCTTTCATGTCCGTGTGCGTAAATGTGTGTGCGGTGGTATGAGGACAAAATTACATCGACATCCTCTGTTGCTGAACTTATCTCTTGCAGAGAAACGAGTGGGAGGCTTGAATAAATAAGATAGAGCTAAGAATGTCCTGGTGTGTGTGTGTGTGTGTGTGTGTGTGTGTGTGCGTGTGTGCGTGTGTGCTATCTTCAGCCGTGGTGGTCCACAGGGATCTGCATCGTTTCCACTGAGGTTCATGGGTCAGATGGGAGGAGCGAGGGATAGAGAAAGGAAGAGAGAAAGAAAGAGGTTTCCACAGTAGAACATGGTGGGATTGTTTTATAAGGACACACATTGAACATCATCACATCTAACATTTTCATTTATCTTTATATTTATTACCCACTCACATAAATTAGCTTAGTCCTTGACTAGTTTTTGTCTTTAGATTTGCTTGAAGGAGTACAGTGTGTTCAAATTTTCAGAGAAAATCTATATTTTTTCTAATTCAGTCTGGCTTTGCCCTCTTTCATTGATTTGTTCCATCTATGATTAACAATGTGGTTTTGATAAAGCAGTTTCTATATGGAAGTGGTTTGCTAGATTGGAAAAAGTTCTCTTTAAAAGTGGTAGAACAGTTAAAGGAGCCCGACTGAGCTTTACAATTATGAATCAGGGTAGGAGTTAAGACCTGATCTGACCTTGAAACATTTGGATAACTTCCCAGTTAGGGTTTTGCTAAAGACTGGAAATGGCAGCGTGTGAGCGATGTTTTGGATAATTCTCTGGCAGGCCACTTCAATTAAGCCCAACCCTGTCCATCTTGTCCCCTCCCTCACAAATCTTTTAACTACGTGTTCTAATCTTTGCACACGGGCCAGCGTAGACACACTGATGTGATTACAAGATTACTGGCACAGGAGTCAAGTAGTGGATGAAAACAGATTTTCCAAAGAAAAGGCTTCACGGTTTGGGAAATAAGTGTAATGTGATTTAAATGAGGTTGTATTCCAGACTAGAATCAACTAGAAACTCAGGGCTGAACTCAAACAGAGCTGACAGGAATGTGTTTCCCATCGTCACTCTGAGAAGAAGCTGTTTTTGACTCTCATAACATTTGGGCCCTGTCTCATCAGAAATGACAGTTCCATACAACAAAACTGTGTTGTGTATCTTCTTGCGAGGGAAACATAGTTTGTTGTGGATCACATTTGTTTTTGATTTATCACAATTAAGTTTCACATCCGGATGTCTGCAGGGGGAGGAGGTTGAAGGGGAGGGTAAAAAAAACAGAGGACTTTCACCCAGGAGCCTGTTTTTGTCCAGTTTGAACCAAGTCATGTTGTTGCCTGAACAAAACCAAGCAGAAATTTTGTTGCCTAAATCCTTATTTTTTATTTGTTTTTTCAATTTACAACATTAATCACATGTTTCAAACTTTTTAAATATGCAACTGTAATACAGGAGAAAATACATTTCCCTCGAAACGTTATTGAGTGTGCAGTTTAATTCTATGGGAATGTAATTTTGTAGGAGACAGGGTTGGAAATTGACAGAGAGGTTATTATTTAACCATTCTGGTAAATCCTTATTTAAAATTCTACATCTGTGATACTTTTAGTTTGAAGTCTTATATAGTCGTTTTCAGGGAGATTAAATATTGAAAATGTTAAATATTTTAATATTTAGAATGGATACTCAAGCATAATCTGGGTATTCAAGTACCATCTAAACAATGCGTCAATAGTTAAAAATCCTAATAATCTGTGATACTCTCTCTCACTGACAATCTCTGTTTAATATTCCCTTCACCTCTCCTCTCTCCAAACGCTGCAGCTTTACCAGATGTGTTGCTTCACTCGTCTGATGCATTCAAAGGTCAGCTGTGCTAATAACACAGAAGAGGACAGAGCGCTGTTAATTACAGTCTATCTCAAAGTCAAAGACCACAGTGCTGGAAGAGAGCTTGTCCTCCCTTGCACACACGCTCATTAGAGGACATTATCTCGCAACGGCTGCTCACTGAACTAATGACAGTGTAATGAACTAGGGTGCTGGTGTTAGAATATGGAAAAAATTGATGCAACAGTCTGTCTTCCTTCCTTTCAACACTCATGCACATATTCTGCAAAGCACAATTTCTCAATCAGCTCTGTTTGCTGTTGAAATCCTGTTGTGCCGGATAAGTGCCACTCCAAGGTGATCATCTTGACTCATTAGGAAAGTTACAGATGGAAGCAGCGTGCACAGTAGAACATTTCAGTTCTTTAAATGAGTATTGCTTTACTACAAGGGTATCCAGTAACAGTGTGAAAAAAATACTTGGAATGCTTATGCCCGCCTTTGAAAAGACTTTGAGATGACAGAAGAAGCCTGCAGGCCTGTGTTGTGTGTTTAAATAGATTAGATAATGTATGAGGGTGCATGTCTTCAAATGTCAAAGGAAAAAGGGCTATAAATTAAAGCAAAATCTAGTTTTCCACTGCAATAACTGATTTAGCTGTTTGCCCCTTTGCAGGCAGCAGAAACAGGTTGTTAACACAACATGGACGTGTCATCACTTTTAATATACACTTCTTACTTACACAACAACATTGTGTCGACCTGTCGAATGTAATTCCAACATTTACTTTCTCTCAACTCTGTTTCTGGTTTCTACCATCTGCTAGGGGAATTATCTGGCTTTTTAATGTGGTGAGAGTGAACCAAAACAGTAAAGTTGGAGGCCTGAAATCCAAACAGTGAACTAAAACTCACTATAAAGCTCCGTAAGGCCGGGGGAGGGAGTCGTTCTAGCAGGTGTGTGCGACTGAGCAGTGCTTTGAGCAAAATGTGTCAATCATGAGCAGTTATAATTAATTAAGACTGTTAGCAAAGTATGGCTGAGGAACTAGGAATGTTATTAGTTTTGCAGGTATTTGGTAATAAACCAAAGTATTTCACAGACCGCACATTTGACCTGATGACAGTGCCAAATGCAAAGTTATGGTCACAGATGTTGTTAGATTCATCCTTCGAGGCACATAAATGTGGGAACTATATTGAAATCCTTTCAATATTTGTTGCACTATCTCAGTCTGAACCATAGTGGTGGGCCGACAACATTGCCGACCCTAGAGTGATAACATCCTTTGATGGTGTGTTTGAAACCACATCTGAAATATTCAAACTGATCAAAACTGATTCAGGTGACCTAGGGGGAAATCAATCTATTAGAGTTCATTCAAACAGCACACACAGCGTGTGCATCTCTGTGAGATGTGAATAAATCACAATCAATTTAGTCGGAATTAACAGTAATTAGACCCAGAGTCTCATGCATATGGATGTGCTCTGAAGGGGAGGCAGTTTATTCAAATTAGACTTTATCTTCATAGAGCAGTGTCAGTTTCCCAGTGCAGTGACTCGTTCACTTGTCAGAAATGAACCATCTCACCTCTTTAAAGTTGCAACCGGTTTGAGTCCCCAAGAGGAACATCGTAGCAGCACTCAACATATCACTTCATTTCTCCCCCCCCCCCTTCTGTTTATTCCCTTCAAGAAACAGATGTCATGGCGAATGGCAAGGGAGTCGGCTCTTGACAACAGAATGAATTTCCTTCCTGTAAAGAGTAGGATATGTCTCAATGGCAGGGCTTAAAGAGAATACTCTATATTGTGATTTAGAGTAAATCAAAAGGATTTAATGTCATCGTGTTCTTTTCACAAATCCATCTACACTGACAAAAAAGTACTGGCCACGCTCTCTGCATTTTTTGACACACTTTGTTGTTAGGTGTTGTCTTGTTTTGGAATGAATCACAATCTAACACTCAGACTTATAGAATCAAGGAAACTCTGATATCAGTGTTGATGAAACCAATTCCTCTACCAACAGTAGCCTCAATAGTTTTAAGTAAAGGGACATGGCAGTGATCATAAACACCAGTGCTCAGGTTAGTTAGCTTGCTTAATTTAATGCAAATACTGTAACTACCGAGTTATTCTAAGCATTTTTCCTTAAAGATTTCTCCTAATTTCACCTCAAGATTGTTGAGGTGGTAAATGGTAAACAGCAAAACATGCCCACATATTTTCTTTAAAGGAGAGATGGAATAAGCATGTGTTCTGAACAAAGAGATGAATTCCTTTGTCCCACATTCATGTGGACCAGAAGTTCAGTTTCATTTCAGCAGAGTTGTGGTTTTATCATTAGGTCAAATGCGCCATTGTGAAACATCTATACTCCCACTCAGAATGAGTCATCATGACTACTAAGACAACTGTGTGCACATGACGGTTGTGGTAATAATGACATATACGTAAGCAATGAATGACTGATTGCACAACATTGCAGCAGTTTTACCTTAAAGGTGCCATATTCAGGGCATATCTACATTTGAAGGGATTGCCTCCATAAAGCAACATGGTGACGGCTTAGCAGGTGGCTTGCAGCTAACAGCGTATACAACAGCAACAGCGACGACAGAGTCTTTATCGGAAGTGGAACAAGGCGTACAAAAGGAGGGCGACTTCAGGCTCTGCTCAGGTAGACATTAATCCACTTTATCTTTAAACAGCTAATCGTTTTCTGTTGCTGTATTCATTCTCAGAATTTTGAAAAAAGGACCTTTAATAATGAAAGTCCAGTTTAGTAGAAATCAGCTTCAAAGACACCTCTTCTCCAAACAGGGCTTTACGTCAATACATTCTCAATTTTGTTTGATACTGGACAAGGAGTGAACATTTAAACAGCATTAAATAACAACGTATGTCAAAGCTTGAGTGCTGCTATTCAGAGAGTCTGGTTCGTCCATAAAAATGAAACTGCTGTGATGCAGCCAATTCAAATGAAATGGGCCATTTACAGCAATACATATTATGATATGTTACTTACTCAGCTTCATGATGACACTGGTGCATCTGATCTGAGATGATACAGTAGCTTTAATAAGATGGTTTTTTTGGGGGATTATTGAATTCCATCAATCGTTTGAGCATTTCCCCAATTTAGATAACTTTGTTTGCTATTTATGTGATTTAACATTCATCATAACTGTACCCCAGTCCGAGTCAATACGAGCATTTCGAGGTTGATATGTAGATAAGATCTGTGTCTGGTTCCTTCGCTGCTCCACGCGCGCACCTCTCCTCTCCTCCCCTCTCTCCTCTCCCCTCCCTCTCCCTCCCCTCTCTCTCCCTCTCCCCCTCTCCCCCTCTCTCCTCTCCCTCTCTCCCCCTCTCCTCCCTCCTCCTCTCCCTCCCCTCTCCCCCTCTCTCCCCTCTCTCCCCCCTCTCCCCCTCTCTCCCCCTCTCTCCCTCTCTCTCCCCTCTCTCCTCCCCCTCTCCTCCCCTCCCTCTCCCTCCCTCTCTCTCCTCTCCCTCTCCCTCTCCCTCTCTCCTCCCCCTCTCTCTCCCCCTCTCCCCTCCTCTCCTCCCTCTCTCCCCCTCTCCTCCTCTCCCCCTCTCCCTCCCCTCTCTCTCCTCCCCTCCCCTCTCTCTCCCCTCTCCTCTCTCTCCTCCTCCTCTCTCCCTCTCTCCCTCTCCCTCCCTCTCCCCTCTCCCTCCTCTCCTCTCCTCCTCTCCTCTCCCTCTCCTCCTCCCTCTCCTCTCCTCTCCTCTCTCCTCTCCCTCTCCTCCCCTCTCCTCTCCTCTCCTCTCCCTCTCCTCTCCTCCCTCTCCCCTCTCTCTCCTCCTCTCTCTCCTCTCCTCTCCTCTCCCTCTCCTCTCCCCCTCTCCCTCCTCTCCCCCTCTCTCCTCTTCTCTCCTCTCCTCTCCTCTCCTCACTCCGTGCCTCGCGCATGGGGAGCTCCGTCAGATGGAGACTCCGGAAAGTCTCGCGCATTTCCGCGTCTAAATCCAGCCGGCGTTTTGTCAGCAGGAGCAGCGTTCATCCTGAGGATATGCGGTCACATTAGTTCCACTCCTCGCTCCGTACGGACGTCCGTCAGATGGCTCTCCTCGCCTTGATTGGTGTCCATCATGGGCCGTGAGCGGCGACGCAAGAGGCGCGGGGATTAAACTCAACTCTAGTGTGAGTATCTTTGCAACAAGATCATAGATTACAAACAAGAAATGGAAAGAAGAAAGGATATTTAGATAGATTTGGGGGTTTTTTAATGGCGTTTTTTTCAATTATTTCAAAGTTCATTATCCTGATACTGCGCATTTTTCACCCCCCCTTTTTTTATCAGTTTGATCAGGAATCTCAACGTTATGTTGATCTGTTGTCAGACAATTTGACAGTAGAGTAATACAGCTGTGTAGACAGCCTGTTTATACAAAATAGCTTAAACTTTGCTTAAACAGTAGGACAGACAAATATGGACCCAAAACACTGGTACACCTTCTTTATTAATTGTCCAGAAATTAGCTTTAAAGTCTCCCAAAGTGATGTGTTAAACGCTTTTTAATGCATGAAACTTAACAGCCCCCTGGTTACATTTTTTTCTCCCTTACTGAACAGCTGCAGAACATCTCAGTGTCATGTCTCTAGGGGGGTCAAAGACTCTTGGTCTACGATACTGAATACAGGACTTTGTTATGAGTCAGAGATAAACCACGGTAAATATTTGTACATACGCTTCCAATGTATTGCGCTTATGTTGTTATTATTATCATTCTGTTTATTGTAAGGTTAACAAACTGAAGCTTTCTGTTTCAACATTTGACTATTTGACAGTTTTTTCCCCAGATAACTCCTTACATTATGCCCTAATGGTTTCTGTCATGCATCCAAGCAAACAAGCCATGAAGTGATTGGTTTTGAAGTCTGGGCTGAGGTCTGTTTATGTGTGAGTTGTTTACACGCTGACTGTTTCGGTTTGGCATTTAGTTAATCCCCCCCCCATGCTTTCCCCATTCTAGTTTATTAAAGGGGCTGTAGGGTGACGGTCCTGACAGACGTAAACACATGACCTTTGGACAAACTGGCCTTTGTGGTTGTATTTCATTGTTAATTGGAGGGAGATGGAGTTGGAGTGTGAGAGAAGGAGGACGTAGATGTGGTGACAGTTTGCAGCACCTCTACACCCTCCGTAACTCTGCACACACCCAAGTTTAACCTCAATCCTGCTGCTGTGCCCAACACCCGCAGTCTGTCAGGGCAACTGTGCAGAAAGGTTTTAGGTTGCCCCGCCAGTTTGCAGAACAAATGTCTGCCTGGAGCTGCTGAGATGTCAAAGCCATGCTACTTTTGGCACGAGCTGAGTTCTAACAGTTAGGTAATGCTAAAAGTATGAGGGGAGAGAAAGATGGAGAGGGTTGAACCATATCAGATTGTTTAGACTGGACTCAGGGGGTCCACCACATATGGAAGAAAAAAGGACTCTGTAACAGAGCGCATTAGGAATGTGGGAGGTTTGCGTGATTGTTTTGGCAACAGCTCTTAGTTTCTATTTCAAGAGTTGGTCATTTTTTTTACTTGAGGTGACAACAATCTTCAGTGAAGCAAGATTGGCTCTGCACATTTTCAGTTTTAGAAAGGATAATTCAATGAAGTTAAACTTTTATCAGCGGCTGTCCCTCCCGTGTTGTTCTGCTCGAGCTGTTGAACATGGTCATATGCATACAGTACAGTACATAATGTGTTAATTTACACTGTAGTAAGTTTATTGTCATATACATTAAAAAGTACAGTTGTACATTCAAATGTAATGGTATGCATCTGCAATTAAGAAAGAACATCAATAATAAGGAATTCTACAATATTGCTCATACTGCTACAGAAACCAAGGTTATTCTTTAAGTGATAACAATTGTATATCACTCAACGTTTTAACTTATCTATTCATAACAAAGACTATATTATTTTTACCTTTAAGTTGCTTAAAGTCAACCATTCATAAATACAACTAATCAAGAATGTATTTTATTAGCTGCATTATGTATTTGCTTTAGCCCTGAGCGAGTCACCAGCCAAGACCAATATTTTCCCATTATAATGTGGGATCAGGCCATGTTAAAGTGAAACAGAGTTCATGAGTGAGTCATGTCAAGGTATCATAATTATATTAATGGCGCATATTAGTTACAGTTTTATTATAAAAGGTTTCAAAAAGAAAGAGAAAGAGAAAGAAATCAAACAGGTGCGAACAAGCTGCCACATGATGTTGTTGTGCCCGTTTTGTGTGAGCAACAAGATTAACAGAAGGTGGTCAGACGAGATCAAAACCAACCGAACAACACTGACAGATTCTGCCTTCAAGCTTGTTTCATAAGCCTACTGGTGGCAACTCAGGAATAAATGTGCAGGTTTGAGGAGAGCACTTTCTTTTATCATTTCAGCAACAATACAGAGTAAGTAAATTATGTATTGTTACCATTTCCGACTGGAATCTTTGTGTTTTCAAAAAAAGCAACTGTAAAACAACATATGCATTATCTGAACGCCACAACGTTGGAAGTTTTTGTAGTAACACAATTACTTCCAAATCCAATATAAATTAAAAAGTCTTCAATAGCCATATAAGGCAATTATTTTAAATAGTGCAATGCTTGTTCAAAACATGCTTGCCAGTTGCTGTTTCTGGTTTCAAGTTTCTCAAGCAGCTTGTACAAACAACTTCACACTTGACACTGCGCTTCCTTGGCTCCTGAGCAATATACTTGCCTTCAGACCTGCCTGCTCCTGCTCCCTCATCTGCTTGTTATTAATGCAGTTTCAGTTTTAAATCGCTGCTTAAGCAATCACCCTGTTACTATTAGAAAAACATGCATGCAAATATATACGGTTACATGCATTATTAAGTACACAGTTTAGCTTTAAAGGACCACCTCTGCACTCCAGATGTGAGTATTGACTTTGCTGACCTGGCTGATCAAGACACACGCCACTGTTAAACAATAAGTTTAATATTTTGAGTGCTGTTTTGCTTGGACTGTACTTTAGCTTCAACAGTTTGCTTATTTAACAGATGAAGAAGTCAGATTCCTGTGAAGGCAAAGGTCCTTTTTAAGTGATCTGAGCTTTTCAGATGTGACTGTCACAAATAGTTCACAGATAAAAGCACTAGTTACACCTCTGAGGATTATACAAAGAAGGTTCATTTGTTTTTAAACGGAAACAGGAGGGCTTAAAAATCTACATTTGAGTAAATGGCAGCCAAATCAAACTGTTTACAGGATATTCAACCTTTGTATCTTTACATTACATGTTATACTTAACTTATTTCTTAGTACTTATATACAGGCAATAAAGTAGTCCATGAACTCCTTTGCACTGGGGAGGTTGGTTTATGCCGTTTTGTTGGTTGCACTCGTTGTTTTTTTGCTTCTTCAGGCTTCTTTTGTTTTTACGGCCTCCAGCATCTCGGAGAATAATCAAACGAACAGTGCATTGAACATAAACGCCATTGTGTATGATTTGAGCTCAAGCTTAGGGAGTAATTGTTCATTTCTGTCATTCAAATTACTTTGATTTCAATCAGGAGATACTTAATAGACAATAGGAGTGAAAAAAATCTGTTACCTATGCATGATGGATGAATAGTGAAGAGTCTTTGGCGTTTAGACTCCATTGTGACGTTGTATATTAAAGGCGGCAGTGACGCTGTGGTTAGATCAGGAATATTCACCCCTGGAAACCCAGTCTCCTAAATTTGGTTTTGTGGAAACGTAGTTTTTAGGAGACAGGGTTGCCCCTAGAGTCGCATCTCAATGTCAACTGACAGCAGCAGAGAAGAGAACAGTTTGATAAAAAAATTTGATAGCAACAATATGATTGGCTTATGGATATCGTGTCAGAATCTGGTTGGTTAACTTGAGAGGCAGAAAAACGCCATAATCAGCTGAGTAGAAGCCAAAGTGAGAGAGAGAGAGACAGAGAGAATACAAAATATGAGAGTGTAAAGAGAGTCCTACTGACTGAACTTCTTATTAGCTTCATTTCTTTTTCATCCACATAGAGAAAGTTATATAACTGCAGATTTGGTATCCCATACGTCTTTGTTTGAATCCTCCATCAACAAGGAGGCTGTCTTATTTCCTTTTGTGGCATTAGCTTCTCTCGTACCTCCCATTTCCCAGCGCTGGAATTCAGCCAAGTCCCAGTCACAGAGCGCACTGTACAAAGTCAGAATATGTTTACACAGGTATAAACATAAAGACATGACTAAAACATGTTTCACATGTGGCGGGAATATGTGTGTTATGATTGCAGGCTCTTGGAACAGATTGTCAAATAACAATTTTCACATTTATAGAAGCTCTATTTCATGATTAGATTTCAGAATGTTGACTGGGCTGTGCATCTGCATGCAGCAAACTGCATTTTGTCTCTGAAAGAGCTCTGCAGGGAGGCTGATTTTCATCTGATGTTCAGTGGGTATATGAGCCACACTGACTGGGCTGAGGCTGATTGGCATCATTTTGTATCAAAGGGTAGATAGAGAGTAATAAATGAAAGGGTGCAAGACACTCCCAGATAATTACATAACCTGCAGCCACTTTAACAGCCCAAACAGAATTTCGATTAATAAATCAAGCAGACATAAAATAAAAATTTGGAATCTGAAATGTCATAGTAAATGCAATCACGTTTTGATATACTGTCACCTTGTCTTTTAGGACTAGAAGTCAGCGCTTGTACTTTGTTAATATTCATCAGCAGCGCAAAAGGTTGAAATCATATTCGACACACAGCTGTGGAACCTGTATAGCTGGGGTTGATCGAAAAACTTTTTTTTTTCATATATAGTTTTTAAACTAGGGTTATTTTAAAAATGGCATGCAAGTGTGCTAAAGACATAATAACCATTTGGTGGTCGTATCCAAAAAGGCACTGTGGCAGAATGCAAAACATAAGCCTCTTCTTTGACTGCATCAATTTCTACTAATATTGTCTAAATTGATGTTAAGAACAGGTTGTATATGAACAACATTAAGTGCAATTTCCAGTCAGATTTGAGTCTGGTTGTGCTGGACAAAAACTCATCGCTTGTTTGGCAATATGCAAACAGACGTGTTGGAAGTCTATCAATTATCTGGAAAAGCAGCTATCGTTGTTGTGATATGTTGATTTGGTCCCAGACTGAACAGCTGTCTCACCAGCACCACCATCATTGGGCCTCACTGTCCAATACTTTTGTGCAGACTGAAATGTCAAAACAACCATATGATGGATTACCATAAAATCTTTTTAAGACATTCAAGTTGTCCAGATGATGAATCAGTATGACTTTGGCAATCCCCTGACCTTTTTCTCTAGTGCCACAGTGAGGTTGACATTTGTTGTTTTTAGGAAAATAACTCAATTAGTATTGCATTGAATACTATGAAATGTTGTCCATGTCCTCCTCAGGATGAATTGTAATTACTTTGCTGATCTTCTGGCTTATCATTTAGTGCCTTCATCAGCTCAGCTCAGATCTGAACAATACAGAAAAAATACATTTCACATAATCTTATAAAAAATAGAGGGTAAACAACCCAACGCATTGCACCAACAACATGACTAATATCTTATTCTGTCTTTGATACCAGTGGAGTCTTGACATTTTGTGGACTTAGGACAACAAAGGCATCTAATGCAATGATGAATGCAGGCTTTTATTTAGAGTCAGCAGGATTTTGATGATGGTGTTTCACCTCAGTCAATCCCACCTGCTGTTTTATTCACGCCACGGATCGATTTTTAGACCAAAGAGGTCTAAAGACTGTCTTTCCTGCTCTTTCTCACACTGTTTTTCTCTGTTTTTCTCTGCTGCTTCATTTCTCCACGTTGTGCTTTACCCTTGACTCTCACTGTCCTCTTTATGCTTTCTTGCATTTCCAAATCTCTCTCTTCTCTCGCACTTTGAATTTTTGCTCTAACTAGCCATTAATCTTTAATGGGAATACAAGATTAATAGTCACAGAGAACAGCGAGGATAACAATTACCAGGATTTGTAGGAATAAAGATTTGCAGAGGTATGAACAGAATGAGACAAGAGAGCAGTAGCATTCATTAATTTTAATGGCAATAAAGGGCTTAACAAATCATTAAAAAACATAAAAACAATGTCCAAATATGGAAATATAAGACACATAATGGGTAAGGCAAGAATCAGGATTAATATTAGAATCAGCATCATTCACTAATAACTTATGAAATATTAGATGACAGAGCTGTATTTAGCAAGTCGTGTCTTTGGCATTTCAGTGTCTTTGGGCAGCTTCATTTTCCATTAAATGAACCCCATAACAAGTCTAGAAAAGGGATTAAAAATAGGTTCTTTGCCCAATCCCACACAGGCCTGCAGATATTGCCTTGCATTCCTGATAAGTCTGCAAGAGCTCAGATATGTCACATTATGAAATCTGCAAGTGTGTGAAGACTTTCTTGTGGACTTTTAAAGCCCTTAGCAGATATTTAGCAAGTTCGTTCTCATGCAGAGTTTGCTTTCTAACTCACAATTTATAGGAGTGTTGCAACATTAAACCAACGATGAGGTGAAGGCTGCAAGTACAACAGGAAACAGGAAAGAGGTTACACGCGCAGGTCACAAGCGAGAACAAATTGTTTAGTATCCTACGAGGACATGATTATGAATCATGATTATGAAAATGTTTTAGAGGGATACTCCAGGAATATAGTGTTGCACTTCCATAAACTTGGGCAGCTCACAAGACACAGGATAAAAAAACAAAGATGGCAGCAGCGTACAAGTAATCCCGATTTAAGTGCTAAGTATGCTTCAAGCTACAATAACAGAGGATCCTACACTTCCCAAAAGGCAACTTGAGAGTGTCTTTCATTGGACTCAATCCACTAAAGTTGCCTTAAATGACTGAAGTGGAGCGGCCTTTAAAAACTCTGAATGTGCACTTTTTAATGACGTAAGAGTTACGGAAAATGGATGGATGGATGGATGGAGTTAAAATGCTGAGTCGCATATTGTTGGCTGTACTCTAACAGGCCCCTGTTGTGCAGCAAGAAAAAAACACTGTAACTTTAGAAAGTTCCCCATGAAGTTCACCGGAGCTGGTGCAGGATTTCATTCCCGAGTCCAGTGGGACTGTTACATCTTACACACTTTGCACCAAAGAAATAAAAACGCGTCACTGCCCTGAAGTGTCAGGAAAGAGTTTGAAAAACAATTTAAACTTCGACGTCTGGAATTCATTAGCACTGTACCCTAGAAATAATAATGCCTACCTTCTTATTATTCATGTGGCGGGGAAAAGAAAAACAAAATGAATGCAGTTGCCACACTGCGTGTCCACCTGTATCAATACCCAACGTGGTTTTCTCTTTGAAGAACCTTGATCTTGAAAATGATATTTCCAGGTTAAAAAAATAAAACTCTCAGTGATCTTTTAGCTTGCAGAGAATAATCGTGTGTTTTTAGTTTTGAATTACAGACTAACTATTATTCTGACCTTGGAGGTGTCTTTGTAGAGCTTGTCTTTGCATGTGCTAAGTAGCTCTCATCATAAAGCAAGGCATCTCCATACAGCAGACCACACACACTCTGCAGCTGACCTCAAGCACTTTTAGAGGTGATTTATTCTATAGAAGGGAGTATGTTTAGAAATTCACATACTGATGTCTCAGAGGGGGAAAAGCTCCCTAAAATACCCTAATATATACATGTTCATACCACTTACTTGGAATTATGGGAGATGACTGAAATACTTTAAATAAAACTACACTTCTGCACTTTTGGTGAAAAGAAAACTGAAGTCATATCAAAAACATCAGTGTTTTAACATGTGTTTTTCGTTCACAGGAGGCCTGACTGAAGACTGGGGAGCATGAAAGAAATTAAGACAAATGATGACATGAAGATATTAAACTATGATGAATACACAGGACACATGGCCTCCTGTAGGTGAAGCTTGAACTTTCTTTTTTAATTTCCACATGCCTACGCTGCTTCTGTGTCAGTATGTCACTATCAGACTGCAAACATGGGTGCAACACCCAAACATGCCACCCTAACAGCCTCCACGGCTTGCCCACGATCAAGAACTATGGAAAAAGGCCTATCAGGACATTGTTTGACTTCAGGCAGTTACCGCTGACCAACCTGCGGAGCATCTCAAAAGTCAAAGTGGTTAGCTTTCTGATGGGCTTGACTCTGATGTTCCTCATCATGGCTTCCCACATCCTAACATGGGACAGGAAGGGGCTTTTGCTCACCCCGCCACCCCATCAGCTCCGACCTGTGGGGATCCCGACCAGCTCAGCAGCAGATATGAAACTGCTGGTGAAGATCATCGGCTCCAAACTGGACTACACACCCAGGAAGGTGCCTGATGAGAAGGATGTCGTTGGAACAAACTCCCATGTAAGTCTTTGGAAAATTGGTCTGACTCACTTATTGCTGTATGTGAGTGGGCCAAATAAAATATAGGATGTTTTTGTTATAAAGTTCCAGGCTGCAATTATGCAATGATGTCACTAGAACAATATGCTGACAAATGATCATTCCGGTCACACTGGAACATGTTAATAAGTGACCACTATGATTGCTTTATTTTTGTTGACAAAATTGAACAGCAAGAAATAACAAACACCTAACAATCAACCCTGCAGTAAAACTCAGGTTTAGTGAAGCTCATAACAACCAGTGTTTGTTGAGACTGACGAAGGCGTTGATTCAACTCAAAGTTCGCAAGGCTGTTAAGTAATATCAGGTTTCCTGCCTCACTAAGTGTCGCTAAAGACCTACTGACTGCTGTTGCTGTGTGATAATGTTCTGTAATTCTCCTGTGATTATTGTATGTTCTCATCCTGCTTTTCCACATTACCCTAAATCATTTTGCAATGTTTATGGCTGCGGTATCAGTAACACTGGCAGTTACACTATGAATTATAATTACAGTGATAGCAACACAAGTGAGTCAGTTGAACAGTTGAACACCAACAAGTGGCATGTGTCAGTGTTAGACACATCAATATCTACCTGAGTTTTCAAAGCAACATAATGCAACTAAGAGCTGCAAAATCACGTCACTTGATCCTAAATTATGGATGTGTTGATGCTTTTTATATAAGGAGAACTTCTAACGGCTGGTGTAAAGTGTAATTAACATGAATTCAAAGAGTAGAATCTGTCATCTTTTACCAGTCACCACCTATAACAACACCACAAGATGACACATTTTTACCAGTTTCACCAAAGACATGATGTCCTTCTCCATCTCATGATTCACCAAAGGGCTAAAGTGTATTGAATAGTATTTCTGTTGTTTTTCGACACCCTTCTGCATTACCTGATTTTGTTTTGTTGCTCTCTGCAGTTGTTTTCTGTAATTCCTCGCCATTTCCTGCCCGACGTCAAGAGCCCTTGCTGGTATGAGGAAGTTTCAAGTGACCTCAGCACTGCTCCATACAGGAGGAACCACTACGCCCTGCGCACAAAGAGCTTTAAGACTGTGTGCGACCACCTGAGGACCAACTTCCACCAGCACTTACACCACAGAGACGGCAAACTGTTTCGTCTGCGCTGCTTGCCGTTCTTCTACGTCGTCGGCCAACCGAAGTGCGGGACAACTGATTTGTTCTACAGGCTGCTGCTGCATCCAGAGGTCAAGTTCAACACGATAAAGGAGCCGCACTGGTGGACCAGGAAACGCTTTGGTAAGTAATAAAGAGATGGATGGTGTTTCCAAAAGTTCTGATTATGATGGTGGAGGCTAGCTGATTGATTGAAAAATAGTTTTTACTGAGGTATGAATTCATCCAAAAGAAGGCATACGCACTGATTTAAAATGGAGCTGCTAATGATTTATGGACCATATGATTAATATATTAATCAAGAAAATGAACCCATTACCTCCAAACCGACCAACAAAGCGCACTGAAATCAGTTCCAATTTATTTGCTTCTGATGACATCTAAAAACTGTCTTCTAGGCTTTGTAAATGTTAAATCAGAGAACAGAGATCATTAAAACTTTTCTTTTCATGTCAGCCTTCGACTGATTTTCCTGTTGTATCCATATTTCGTTGTCCTCTCTTCCAAGTTTTTTCCTGTTACGATTCTGTTTCAAGGAAGGACAATTATTTTGCTTTTCACCACACAATATATATTTTAAATGTAATAAAATCACAAGAGCACATCATTTATAACAATACACACAAATTAAGCAGCATGAAAATGTCCACATGAACAGTAAGCTAGAAAACTACCCTACCACAACTGACTATAACTGAGGACCTTCTACATCCACTTCAAAAATATAAAATGCTGCTTACTGTGAGCCGACAGCACAAGAAAAATGATATAATGTGTTTGTTGAATGCTTGTTTGTCTCAATTCTACTATTTCCCTGCATGCAATGTATGTTGATTGTTTGTGCATGTAAGTACTATGCTAAATAGATTAAATTCATTGTTTGTGAGGGTGGAATTCTGATTATTCTCCAGTAAAAAAAGGCTTTTAAGTCAATCTGATTGAAAGCTTATGCATATCCATCAAAGAGATTTGATGGTGAAGAAGTCTATAAAAGGGTACATAATGAGTGTTATTTTTGGTGTATCTTCGGGTGCAGGTTATATTCGTTTCAAGGATGGCTTCCAGGAAACTTTTCCTTTGGAAGATTACCTGGATCTGTTTGACTTGGCGGCCCAAAAAATCCAAGAAGGAATCAGTGGAAATTCATCTGGAGACCACCGCGCACTCATAACAGGTGAACACATGTGAAAGTGTTTGTGTGTGTGGGTGGCTATGGTTTGGTACCGTTACTGTACATTGTGCACCAGATGGAATGATTTGCTGCCTTTTATAGTTTTCATTTGGTGTTTTTTCTGAGGACCCAAATTGGATCTGGACCATGAGGTCGCTTTTGTTTTCCTTCACTTTATTGGCAGGCCTAACTATTTTCCACTGGTTTCCACACAAGTGGCTCTGACCTCAGACGCACTACAGTGTCGCTCACATATTCTAGATATTCTGTGGTACAATATGGGGTTTTTAAGTTTGCACAGAACCTCAAACGCCCCTGGGTGCTGTCACAAACATCTTTATTCATTCTCCATGCATTTGTGAATATAAATGAGGTCGGCTCAAACTTTTAGGCCTGGCCCAGAGGGACAGTAGATAATGCCCCCCAATAAACAATGACTTGAAGAAATTACATTAACAGAGTAAGATAATATTGATCTTTTGAAGGGCAATCCTTAATATTATCTTGGTTTTGTAGTTTTTTTTGTATGAAAATGTGCTACTTGGCTTTTGGTTTAAAATCTAAAAAGTTGCAACTGCAATGTCACAATTCTCTCCAAGTGTAGATTTGGAGGACAAAATGTCCCCAGATAAGGAAAGTATACGCATCATCTTTTGCATATATTTAGTCTATAAAATTCAGTTAAACTTCACTACATTATTCCATGAGTGCCTGCACTACTTGCTGCATTTCAAATGAACTGTTGTTAGCCAAGTCGTGCTCAGACTGTAGATGTCTTGACAGGTGAAGCCAGTGCATCCACCATGTGGGACAACCAAGCCTGGAGCTACGTTCACAGAGACAGGGGGGAGACGGAGCCCCCTTTCCTGGTCCAAGACTTCATCCACACAGTCCAACCTGGTGCTAAAATCATCATCATGCTTAGAGATCCAGTAGAGAGGTACTGTGGGGAAAAAAACATCCACAACCATAATCTGATGATATGGATGCAGATGTGATTTTCAGTTAAGATTGCTTTGAAAAGATTTTACTGCAGAGCATTTTTGTTTTGAGTCATAATTCCTATTCTTTGTCCAGCAAAATGTCATTCCGTAGTTCCAACTGGCTTAAAACTCTGTTTTCTCTGTTCTCAGACTTTATTCTGACTACCTGTACTTTAAGATGGCCAACAAGTCAACAGAGGACTTTCATCAGAAGGTCGTAGAATCTGTACAGCTGTTTCAGTCCTGCCTGACTGAGAGGTCACTTCGATCCTGCGTCTACAACACAAGCCTCTCCAACGCCATGCCGGTAAACCTTACATATGTCCTCACTTTTGAGTTTACAGAAGAATAACTACAGATTTATAATTATATTTAATCAAACCTAACAATAAACAACTTATTTCTCCTTTGAGACTGTCAACCTGTTCCTCCGAGTGGTTGAAAATAGAATTTTCGTTCTGTGCAGGAAAAAATACAACCAACTAGCTGACCAGAGTTGCTTCAGACGCTTCAGCATATATTTTATCGGGCAGCGCTCCCTCAGGAGTAAGATGAGATATGAGCTGTGTCTGTTGTCACCTATAATCACAACATGTCAGGGACAGCACTGTTATCCAGGGAGATTTACTTCAGTAAAAGCAGCAATCAGCTCGACCTGAAACCATTGGAACAGAAACAGTATCCATCTCAAATCCAACAAAAACACTCAGAAAAACACCATTAGGTTTTCTTTTGTTGACATGACTGGATGAAAATGAAGATGAGGTCTGTTTGTGGCTCTCTTCTTGTGAATCGCAGCTCAGTAGCTTAGTTTAGTGTTGCACTGTGGCGCCCTCTCGAGGACTCAGGGTGTTGATGCATATCAGTCTTGACTTTTCTATTCAATAAACAGGAATTAAACATTGACTTTGTGTCTCTGACTTTAAAAGTACAAAATGATTAATACAAGTATCGCCACAGGTGTGAGTCACAATGCAAGTTTTTGGTGTCCCTATACTGAATATGTCCATCATTTATCCTGTTGGTTTGTTTCTTTACATTCTCAACATTTATTAGTCTGATCTGCAGACTTAAATATCTATCAGATCAGAATTGTATGCTTTATTTATTCATTTATTTTAAGCAGTTAATTCAATAAATAAACTGTTCACTGTAGTTTTAGAAAAAGTTACTCAAACAGCAGTAATTGGTGCATTTGTTGGGATTTATTTGGACATTAAGGAAAGTGTATGCGTCAACTCAAAATAAACTACAGTGCCCATGTTCATCATCATGAAAGAAGCAGTACACTTTGAGGACCTGTTGTTCATGTTTAATCAACAGTTACTTTGAAAACAGCAGTTGAAGAGACAACTCGCCACAAGAGATTTATGATGTTGCCTTATTTCAATTTTTTTTTTTCTCCACAGGTGAGGCTAAATTTGGGGATTTACGTCGTCTTCTTGCTGGACTGGCTGACAGTTTTCCATAGCGAGCAGATTCTAGTTCTTCGACTCGAGGACTATGCAGCCAACTTCAAAGTGACGATCAAGAAAGTTTTTGATTTTCTCAGATTAAGTGCGTATTACAAAAACACCTTTATCTTCCTGGCTGTGTATTTATGTGTTTGTTTCTGCCTCAATCATTCACTTCTGTATAGTTTAAGGACTCTGACATCCTCCCTACAGGCCGTCTGTCGGAGCAGGAGGAGGCAGCACTGTACAAACGACCCAAATCCAACACCAGGCGGACGGCGGACAGGAACCTTGGTCATATGCTTCCAGCCACCAGTGACCTCCTCAGGAAATTTCACCAACCCCTCAACTATAAACTGGCCAGTGTGTTGGGCAACAAGGCCTTCCACTGGAGTAACACCTGAAGGGGCAAGAGCATGCACAAGCATGTGGATGGCTGTGAATGGACAACCAGAGCAAGAAGCTAAAGCAGGAATGCATAGATAAAAAGAAATGCACTGTGGAAGAACTCACACACAGGTGTATAGATGCCTATGGGGTTATATGAAGGTCTGAATAAGTACGGGTTTGTGATATTTGTGTGCTCTTGAAAGAATGTGAGTGTCTCAGCGAGTCAAGATGATAATAAGAAACATAAGCTGAATTTGTGTTTTTATTTGATGCTTTTACGATGTTGAAATGCCATTTTATCACTGCTGATCCAAAGTCCACGAAATGCAACATAAATTAATGAATCTACGCTGAAGCACAAACCTGCTGTGATACAATACAACCATGGTTGTTTAAGCTTCCCCATACAGAATCAATTCCTTTGTATGTTGTGAGGATTTCATATGCAGAATTAAAGGCCAATGTGAATACTATCGTGTTTGTAGATTAAAAAAAACAAATACAGTGTAACCAAACCAGAATAAGTCCAGGTGTGATTTAATAATATGGCAGGCAATCAGACCTGATGACCTGACTCCACCTTCCAGGAACCAGATGGAACCCTGCTATGAAATTCCTCCAGGTGATCAAAATAATTATATATATGATTGGATATATTTGTTGTCAGTTTTAATCATATTTACATAGAAAATCACATTTTTATTCAAGGCAACCACAAAAATATACCTATTTAACATTGGCCTTTATCTGATGAAATATCATAGGTGTGCTAAATAAAGATTTTGGGAGCATTGTTATGTGTGTGGGAAGCTGTTTTTAGAACAGGATTTTTTATTTCTGTAATTTCCACTGAAAGCCCCCAAAAAACTTATCCTTTATCCATAAACGATCCATTATTTTACTATTACACATTTCATGATTTGATCATATTTCGTATGATATTATGATATGATAATGGCGTGTGTCGGGCTTATTAAAGCATTTAGGAGTTGGTTCATTGGGATAAGCAGCAGGTGGCACCAATTTCTCAAGTCGGAAACCGCAACGGTAGAAGAAGAGGATGCAACACGATGACGTAATGATGAAGAGCGTCAGTCGGACCTCAAACTCAAATGGTGAAAAACACAATGTATAAAGCTCGATGTAAACATAACATTTGTGTTTTTTCCACGCACTAGTCTAATGTGAGGAAGGCTACGTCAGATCTGTGTGGAGCGATGAGGAGACTGCTTTAACCTGCAGCTATGTTCCGTCTCTTGAGCAGAGCAGATGCTCCAGGTAAGTCACGTGCTTCATGTACATCGTCATTTATTTGCTTATTCTGTTTGCGTTGCACTTTGTTGCATTTTGCTGTTATAGCTATACCATATTTCCCACCTAAGCCAAGCATAAGAACTTTTCTAGCAATACTTCAAAGGCTTTTTTTTTTCTTTTTCTGGCGTTTCAAAGTAGAAGTACCCAACTTAAAAATCTAAATCTAGAGCCGGCGTTTGGTTTGTGTGCTCTGGGCAACTGTAAAAACATGTAAAAGCATGTAGATTATTCTATGGCTCATTCTAAGGTTACGATTTAATAATTATTTAGGTCAATATACGGCAAATGAACATGCTTTTTCATATTTTGTTCCATTTCTACCAATAGATCCTCCTACACACTTTACCTTTAAGGACTAATTTAGTGTATGACATACCATCAGAGCTTTGCTTCCTTAAACCAATACTTAACATGCAACCACTTTTCTACTGTCATTATAATCATCATTATCGTGTCAACCCTGTATCTGAACCTCGCAAGCCTGATGGGTTGACAACCTATTACATGTAACCGCAGATCAAAGGTGACATTTGCCCACATGCACTTATAGAGGAAACCAAAGATAAGATATCGAGGAGGGCTCTGTGTCACAGAATCACCGTGTTTAGCTCTTTGATTGTGTGCATTTCCAAAGTGATTGGTCTCACGGATGATGACAGAGTTCAGCTGAAGAGACAAAGGTAGTCAGGCTTTGCTGATTGCTCTCTTCATGTGATATTGATGGTAATCCCCTCCAGGATTTTTCAAAGGCAGAAGAAACAGATGAGGTGTTTTTTTTTTTACATTCCTTCATTTTGTCAAGGACATAAGACATTATATTGTGTCTGTGTGGATGTGGATGTATTTCAGGAGCTAAAAGGAAGTGAGGGTCAAACGATCATCCATCATTCCTCTGCATACAATAAAGATATTAAGAGGAAATACAAAGAAAAGAAAATAACTTCAAAAGTCAAGAAACATAAATACAGTAAAAGAATAAAAATATGAAAAAAATATTTACATTTTGAAGGAGGAGTACAGTTGTTTGCAGGATGTGCAAGAATATTGATCAGGGGATGTACAAAAGTTCCCCATTTAAAAACGTTACATTTTCAGTTGCAAATTAGCTGTTTTTTGCTCATTGACCCCAAACTGCTTAAGTTAAATGTATGTAAAGATAAATAGAACATCAAAATGATTGGCACAGATACGAGTGGATATGTTTAAGCTGTTGTTGTGTATACTGAAAACATTTTCCAAGAGGCAGGATGGCACTAATTGAAAGGTTTAATCCTGCATGTTTTTGTTATTTCAAAAGCTCACTGTTCACTGAAGAAACACTATCAAAGTAAAAGCAAAGTTTAATAGAATCTGGCTGGCCTCTGGGTTTAAACAGAGCAGCAAAGGTTAATCGTAATAACAAGACAATCTTTGTAAAAAGCCTTATAATTGGCTAAAAGCATATGTGCTTTTAGCCAATAATCTGAATTTTACAAGAGTTGTCAGGGCTAAATGAATCCTTCAGGTTTACATCAGCATGTGAAAAACAACCCACTTATCAGCAGACTTGTCCACTCCAACCACCAAATGTCTGCACTTGACCAGAAAAGATGTTTTGTATAGAACAGGTAGTAAGAACAAAACATACTGTTTTCCATTTAACTTTTGCACCTCAATGTTCTTTTAGTTTTGTGCGTGTTTTTCACTGTACTCTATTGAAATGTTTGTTCTTCAATGAAAGTTGTAAGTAACAAAGTTTAAAAAGTCCACTGTAGTTGCTGTTGGCTGGTACAGAATTAGAGCTTGTCTTTTGTCAGCATATTGACATTGTGCAAAAAAGGTAGTTTGAGGCAAGCACATTAAACATCCTGTATCAAGCATCTATTTAGTTTTCAGCTGTACTGAGAACAGCAAATTGCAGACATCTGGCACTGTGATTCAGACAGTGCTCAGCCCAATTAATCCAATTATATATGACGGTCTGAACCTACTCTAATCAGATAGAAAATCAGACCTTATTCTGAATCATTCACATAATTGTAACGCCACCAACATTTTTAGATTCATATGGTAATTTTTTAATTTGTTGATTATGACTTATTGTTAATTTTTTGGCAGAAGGCTGCTATTAACCTCTTCAGCCTTAGTTATTGGAGGAATGCCTAGAATGAACCAGGAATAGTTTGACGATCAGGTTTACGTGCATGTTTTTCTGATTCCCTTTGAAAAGTTAGATGCTGAGGAATATGAATTCATTGTAAGTAAACCTATGTATATTACCATTTAAGATTAAATGAAGATGCACTTAATCAAAACAACAAGATTTGTATCCCTGTTTAAAGGCAATATCACCATTATAAGAAGATCCCATCAATAATGATTCAACTGAATATATTCCCCTACCCTCTACTACAACTGGGACTGTACATTTGATGAAAATACATTATTTATGATGCAATTTATGAAGATATACTGAGGCGGACTCCATGTCTACTGTTTAGATGTTGTCTGTTAACTATTAGTTTTACTTGTTAACACTATTTATTTCTATATAGTCATTTTCTAAATAACATAAATCTCCTAGAGACATTTAAATAGTAATAAACCCAATGAATATTGATAAACGAAGAGCTCCATGCAATACAGGCAGATAAATGAATGATGCTGGGGCTCACAGTGCTCTATGGGATATCCACTGATTTGTCTCATCAAGCTGAATAGAATGATTTAAGGCTTGTTGGTGTCAGATGGCTGCTGACTCCTTCCTCACTACGCTAAAATCTGCAGTTATGAAAGTTTCGATATCGATATGTGTCAGTGTGACTGTAACATAAGAAGTTTGTGTAAAAGCAGACGCTGAGTGTTTCGAGTCTTGGTGCATTTAGGTGATTTAGAAAGCTTGCAATGTCTAGTTTGTCTAGTTTGTAGACCTTATTGTTGAAATATTTAATTTGGACAACATACAGTTGGTTTACGGATACACAGAATCAGAAAATGTGAAACTTCCTATGGATGCTCTCAAACTGTCCCAGGAGTTGTTCTATATATGGAACAATCCTGGATTATCACCACAGTCTGTATATGTGTTGTCCATATAAAGATAATTGGCTTTATGCAAATTAAAACTCTTTTCATCTTTGACTTATTCAGAGCACAGTCATCTAACCCCTGTTGAAGGAGCTGCAGAGAAACATGTCCTGACTGTGTGTATTGGCCGTGTTTCCTCATGGCCACCCATCAGCAGCAACAACAGCCTGCTACATCTTAAGGCGGCATGTTCAGTTTCACGCTCACCGAGACAAACCGGGTAAAAGAATGAAAGAGATAAATCTCTGTGTACCACTGAGCCTGAGCAGAGGCAATCAGTCATGGTTGAACTGTGCTACGACTTCAATTTCAGTGAACGGAAGCTCATCCTGCTTTCTCATTTGATTGCACAATGGAGAGGCCCACTGCTTGGACTTTCTTTATTTCACCCTGGTAAAATGGACAAAGGCAACATTTTTGTGAGGATTTTTGTAACAAGGAAGAACACATATGCTACTCTTCATGAATGACAATGTGCAAAGACCAAGCGCGTCTGCACATACAGGTGTTTTTTCTTTGTTTGTTAATTAATTATTATATTCCTTTATTGATCCCCATGGGGGAAATTCGGGTGTTGCAGCAGCTCAACTATACAGAAACAGATAATAAATACGCATATTATACAATAAAATATTGTACAGCAGAAAAACAATAACAGAAATGTATACGGTTGATATACAAATAACAGGATATTTTTATGATAACATCTTGATCGCATTACTAAAAGGAAATATGTCTCAGACTGTATTCAAATTAGTTTGACGTATTCAAGAGCACAGAAATTCAAATTACAGTAAGTTAACCTTGAATTAAAATCCTCTACATATTCCCCAAAGTATTTTTAAAGTAAGTAAGAAAAACTTTTCTTCACTGTATGACAGCGTCACATTTATATTCTTTGTCTACTTGTTACATTATCTCATTGAAACTATGTTTGCATAATTGAGTGAAATATTAAAACCCAAGACACCATGCCTTTGCACTTTTTAGACAATATAAAAATGTTTAAAATTTTTCCTTAAGATCCTAAATTTCCCTTAAATTCAGCTAAACATTTCCTTGGATCTTGGGAAATTTTTGTGAAGAGAAAATACATTGTTAACTTATCTCTAATGTTTTAATTCTGACAACTCCATTTTTACCATAATGTTTATGAAAACCAGTCAAAATGAAGACTGATGAAGATTTAATAGTCAACCAAAACTCCTACAGTGTTTAGATTATCTTAGTTGTTAATGCAGGGGAAAGTACTTTGCATAGTTAATGTATTGAAGTTAACATTCTTACTTCCCAAAACAGAATTGTTTTGAGCTCTGTGTGATTCAGTCTTTTCACTTTGTTCTTCCATTTTTCAACGTCTGTTACAAAGAATTTCACACACGCTACACCATCTGCATGCCAATGCACAGAGATGATATTGTGACGTTCACAAGAGCACAAAAGCCTGTGACTCTGTGAAGATTTAATTAAAGGTGGGTGAGGTACTTGTTATTGTGCTTTAACAACGTGTCACTCAAGGACGTGTAGAAGACATTTGCCTTCTTCAGAGGGCTGAAAAGTGACTGATAACAGTCCTTTATTAGGACATAATCAGTCATATTATTACCCCTCCAAAATAGTTCCAGTCAACAGCTGGTCTCCTGTTCTAAATCCTAAATCATTGTGCTAGGTTACGGAAAGTTTCTTCACCACCAAAAAAAGTGCAACTATGTCATTTTTATTTTTAGATTTGTCACTGCTAGCCCCCCCTCTAGATGAGATTGGCTGGTTTTAGTGTCAATAATATTTCCTTCAAACTGTAAATAAATATATTGCTTTTTTTGAAGCTTATGTTTGGTGCCAAATTAAATGAAAACATACACACATGTTTCAAAAAACTGCATTGGCTCTTACACCATGGTAACTGAGCTGTCTTTCATTATCACTCTGCATCTGTCATCTATGCTGCTGAGCTGATTTATTTCTGATTCATTCTTCTCACTCGTCTCTAATAGTAATTATTTCCAACATAAAGTGCAATGATAGACGCTTTTGTGGTGGGATAATGTGAATCAGATTATGACTCAGATGTGTATGAATTATTTATCTATTTTGTTTTTTTATTCGACCATTTTTCCATTGACATTTGGTAATGACAGAGTTATCAAATCATAATCACGTCATGTTCAAGATTATAACTGGAGAATATTCAACATAAAAAGTCATATATGTATAAAGAACTTCTAATATCCTGTGCCTCTTTAAAAAAAAAAAAAAAAAAAAAAACATCTTACATAGCAGTACAATACTTGCATTATGTTGTATTTTTCTTCTCCTGTGCTTAACAAGGACATCAGATCAGCTTGGATCGTGCATAGAAGCGTACATATCTTCACTGCTCCGTCTCTTTTATTAGTGAGCGATGTGACAAGAGGAAATGAATATGGAGCCTTCATAGTTCACAGCAGGTGATGATGTCTCCTCTCTTTCAGGTTAAATGTCATGCCAGTCCCGTTATTCCTCGTCCATTTTAGTTCTTTCTTTACACGTCTGCACAACAACGCACACAAATTCACACATGCGTGCTAATGGATGTCCGCTGCTGTCAGTGACGATGTTGCTTATAATGTTATTGAGTGAAGGCTCACTGTGTTTATGTGTGTGTTATGTGTATATGCACACTGTTTTGCGCATGGTCCAGAGATTTTGAACACACACAAACAAACAAACAAACAAACAAACAAACACACACCATTACTACTCCATAACCTAGTATTTCCACTACTGTAATGAATTGCGTTATGTTCCATTTGCATCGCAGATAGGAGGTGCACAAAGTGCGCCATCTTAGCTTGCCGTGTTGGCATGCTAACATTTGCTTATTAGTACCAAAAACAAAGTACAGCTGAAGTTGATGGGAACAGTTTGGAGGTATTTGGACATTATATGAATAATTTATGTCATATACATTTAATGTGTTGTAACTCTATTATGTTGTTCATTCTGTACACATATCGACTATTTCTGTCCATCCTGGGAGAAGGATCCCTCCTCTGTCGCTCTCCCTTGGGTTTCTTCCTTTTTTCTCCCTGTTAAAGGGTTATTTTAGGGGATTTTTTTCTGCGCCGATGTTAAGGTTCCGGGACAGAGGATGTCGCATGTGTACAGATTGTAAAGCCCTCTGAGGCAAATTTGTAATTTGTGATTTTGGGCTATACAAAATAAAGTGAATTTAATAGGTAAAAGTACTGGAAAATTTAAATGTGGGCCTGATGATGCCTCTAAAATAAAAGTCAGGGGATCACCAAAGTGATTAGAATGAATCAAGGAACCATGACTGTGCCAAACAATCCAACCATTGTTGGATGGATTGCCATAAAAACCTCATGGTGGTTCTAGAGGAAAATTCTGAGGATAACCAATGATGTTAAAATGAGTCTTTTGTGCACCATGGAAATTGCAACCAAATGTTATGTCATCCCATCCAAAAGTTGTTGAAATATATTCCAGTCTGGACCAAAGTTGCCATCCATAGAGACATGACTAAATGTGTATAAAATGATGTGATAATCCAAAAAAAGCTTATAATACTAAAGCATTGGAAACACATTTATTTTTAGCACTGGGTGATGTTTTCAAACTTGAAATCAGTCCCATCTCTCCATTATCTGTGCCCACTTATCCTGGAACCTTTCCCATTGTCAGGCGAGAGGCAGCGTATACTTTGAACAGGTTGGCAGTCTCATAAGGTTGACACATAGACAAAGCAATCACACCTACAGGTTCAAGTTAACCTGATCTGCATTTGGTTGGAGTGTGGGAGGAATCTGGAGCACTCACGAGGACACCCATGCAGACACTTAGGACCATGAGAACATCAGGCCGGTGGATCTTTTTACCGTGAAGCGACAGAGAACTCGTCAAGTGTTGAAAACTTTCACTTGAAGTCACATCTCAGCTGATATTAACCCATGACTTGCATTTATTCTTTACAACAGAGTGCAAAGAAAAAATACATTCTTTTTTTTTTTAAATAGTATCCTTTCTCCATTAGAAGACAATGAGTATGGAGCCCTTCCATTTCTCATTGGATCCTCTCCAGATCTCCTTAGATAACTCATTAGATAACACTTTTTTTGGTCCGTACTTTTTTTTTTTTACAAGAAAGTAATCTGCAATCCCAGGTCTCCCTTTTGTTCATTTTATCAAGTGTTTTCACTTGACAGTAATTCACCTTTTCACATGACACAAGCCTGCATTTGACCTTCTGTGAGAGTGGCTTACTCGCGTCTAACCACAGTTCTCCAGAATGTGGCTCCATTGTCTCGGATCTTTTCACTGCTGAGGTCTCTCCTAATGAAATGACGTGATGGATTTTACCTATCCATGGGTTCTTAGCTGGCTGAAACAATAATTGCGTGGATCTGTTTTGTTCTCTGTCTAGTTGATAGATTTCCAATCCCTTCCCATTGGGTTTTTTCTCTTTCCCTTATAATGGCTCCTCTTTAGATTTCTCTTTCAGATTTCCTCTGTGGTTGAGGGTATTGACCGCGTGGAATGGGCCTGGAAAGAGACATATATGGTAACTGAGCTACACTCACATCCTGTTGCATTTCAACATCACACTCTCCTCACCACAATGTGCCACTCAGCATTAGAAGATATTGTTTTTTTTCTCGCAGGGGCATGAAACAGGGAATGCCTGTTTGTTGAAATATAACACGGCCCTAAAGGGTTACTGCTTTAGCTTTAACTTTCTCTGAACTCTAACACACCTTTTTAAAAAAATAAAAAAATAAAAGAGGATTTCCTCTCTGTGTCAGTTAAAACGTGCCCCTCTTTGCTCTCAATTATTGTCTGATGGGATTTCTAATGGTACCTCATGTTAGAGTGGGTCTTTTTGGCACACTTTATCACACACAGCTGTCACTGCAGCTGACAGCAGTGTAATGAAAAAGGTGGGATCACCTGGCAAATGTATTTCTTAACATCAGCCTGCGGTTATCAAAGGGTTTTATAGCAAAATGCCACATGGTAACGGTATGACTGTGTGTTTGTATGATGTAAAGTGACTGTGAATGGATAGCAAAGTGAAATAGTTTCCATAGAATGATTACATTATTGTAGTGCCACTGTATCCCTTATTATTCCAATTATTGCCCGAGGAACATAAAGCCATGTACTTTAAAAGCCATATGGATGTTCGGCAAAATAAATGGATTTCATTTAAATTGAAAAACAGTAAAGACAAGTTAAAGGAATTATAGCAAGTTGGGAGTCTGCATGCAGCCCTCCATCAATGAAGTAGGAGGTGGCTGTCTGAATATGTGCCTTGTATACGGGGCAGCACTGGTAAACACGGCCAGCATGCTAACTGGAGACATGAAGAAAAGACAGCATTTGTGGTGTTTATCTTTGATTGAACAAGGTGTTCAGATGCAGCTGATATATTAGGGTATAGGAGTACTCTTGAGTAGTCTTCAAAAAGCACTCATCATACTCATAGCAAGCATTTGAATGCACATCGTAAAGGCCTCATGGTTACACTTTGTTGCCTGTCTTGTCTTGAGTTTTGAATAGGAATGAAATAACAAAATATGGAGCATTTCTTTTACCCTCTGATCTATTTTTAAGCACAAAGTGTTGCTGAATTCTCTCGTCTAGAGTTTTGCTGTTGTTTGATGCAGAGCAGCATTACTCGGCTGTGGATGTGACGGGAGACACAAGGAGCAGCCAGTGTTTCTGCATCAACTGAAAGATATGATGCAGCTGCAGGAGAATGGATTCTGTTTTTGTGTATTTTTTCTTTTATGTAAAATGCCCTTGAATAGAGTAGACACCAGAATACATCTGTGTGTTAGTCTTCCTTTCTTTTTTCTGTCCTTTTCTCTTGCATCAAAATCAGAAATTTAAAGAAGACATAGATATCTTGCTCATATTGTACATATATTGAGCACACATATCATTTCAATACACATACATCAACCCGTCTGCTGATTATTTCAAAGGAATGGCTGGAATGGTGGATCTTATAGATCGTATAGCTGGACACTGGTCTAATTTGTTCATAAAAATACAAAAAATAAATATATCAAATACACCCAGAGGATGAATCCTAATTACTTTGGTGATCCATCCTCTGGTGTCATCAGCAGGTTGACATTTGTGTCTGAGTGAAATGTCTCAACAAGTATTGGATGGATTACAATGTAATTTAATGCAGACAATTTCTGCTGTACATTGACCTGTGGAGCACACCTTGCCCTTCTGGTGGATTACCCTCTTAATCAGGTTTTGTTGATCTTCATGACTTCAGTTGAACAGCATTATTTCCCATTTGAATTGAGACGATTGTCTTTATGAGACCTTTTCAAAAAGCTTTGGATAAAATCATAGGAATAAAATCCAAGCTGTTTGTCTGAAGTCCCTACATGTCCTCAAAATTGTATAATAGAGGTTTGAGATTTTTTCTTTTAGACAATTATACTCTTTAAGCACTGCTGAAAATGCATTGGATACATTTTTTACAACCCACAGCAAAAATAAATACAGCATTCCTGGACAGAAATAGATGGTCTTTTATTATTTGTCCTGTGAGCAGGGCGGGCTGTTTGCTTGAGGGATGGGGAATACCGTGACCTCAGGGTCCAACATTCCCATGATTCATATTATGTGCCAGTAGTCAGTCTGATAGCTCCAGAGCTATGATAAAGCCTGTCAGAGGTTGAGGGCAAAGAAAAAACACAAAAGACTGATAGTGAATGAGACAATAATGCATCTAAAGTATTCATTATTACTTCATGTTTTCCGTGATCTAGTGATTTGTGAAATCTGAACACCAGCCAACTCCTGTTAGGTATGATTAATGAGCGAACCTGAGGGAGAGAACAGTGATCAGCCTTGTATGCTCTTTTGCTGGCATAAAGAAATAAAAAAAAAGATAAATCAGTTACATTTTCTAAGGGAGTTGTGGACGATTAATTACTTATGTGATTCAGTGTTGCTGTTCATGTGTGACTCAAATTACTCTGGATGTTTTTGCACAATTTGACAGCCGCTTTCTTTTATGATGCAGTCAGTTAAAAAAATACACCTTAGAACAATAAATGGTCTAAAGTTTGAGCTTTACCCAGCTGCTTCCTCCATGCAACATTTGGACATGCTTTATGTAAAATCCTATTTGGCCTAAAAATCTTAATTTGACATAAGCAATTGGTATAACTAGTGCAAATAAGTTGGATGTAGAGATTGTGGCTACACTGTGACTGTGTGGCAGCATTGCATGTGATTTAAGAGTCTGATGGAATCCCTTCAGTAAATGTGATGAGGTCTTATAGGGACAACCTTTACTTTATGAGTCAGGGAGAACCACTCTTGCCCTCGCATCGGGGTTGTGTGAAGTCATCCAGGCCAGTTGTCTTCCACGCCTTCGTCTTCTGCTTTCTTTTACTTCCTACATGCTGTGGCTCAATCACAATGTCTGTGCGCAGCGCTTTGTGTATGGTAGGTTGGTGTCTGCCTCTCACCCACTTACTGAGTCTCCCAGAGAGATTCGAGACTGGGGATCCTTCCAAACCTTCTGAATACTCTCCAGTAATTCCCCTTAATTGTTGAGCACTACTGAATACAATGAAATGATAAATGTAGCTTTTGCCCCCCTTGGTGGAAGCAGATTTGATTGGTGACGATTCATGATTGTCTCATGGTTTTGATGGAGATAGAATAGACTTAGTTACAGGCGCTTGTTATTTAAGTTTGTAAATGGAACCAGAGAGCGTTTTTAATTATTGAAATGTGGTTTATGATGAAGATGAGGTAGATGGAGGATTTAAATTCCCCTTTTTTTTGTACTGTCACAGCTGCATGGACTTGGTAAGGTAATGCCTACTGTCGTCTCTTTTTCTTGGCTCCTTTTCTTCTTTTCCCACTCCCTATAGCAGCTCTACAATTTAAAAAAAAACTTTAACTCACAGCCCCGATGCTTTTGTGAAAAGTCTTTGTTCTGCTGCCACATCAACAGCAGCAGTGGTGGGTGGAACACATCTTAAATAATTTTTCATATTAATTATTCCTTCTCCTTGACTTAATCAGCGTGGGAGAATAAAGGTGTTAAGATTTGGCAGACTTGTCTTTTGGTAAAGCATTGTTCAAAATGAGCTTGGATGTCTATTCAGGTCATGCAGCAATAAACACAGACATTAAACAATGTTTAAGAATAAACGTGTGAGGTTTTAAAATGTCAAAATGCACAGCATTTATTGCAATATAGTCACAAATGTATTTAGCAAAAACCTGACACAATTTTGACAAAAATAAATAGTTTTTAAGCCTTTAAAAGTCCTCATACTGTCACAGCAAAGTAAAAACACAACACCCGGATTTGCCAGCGTTGTCAAAATGAATCATTTTTACAACCAAATGTCACACAGCAGCTCACACGGCATGAGCTGAAATGTTAATTACACATCACTGAATAGCTGCTACCACATTCAAATAACATTTCACCCTGTTTTGCTCGATGCAACAATACAATGTGGTGGTATTACAAAAAAAACAAACATCACTTAAGTTATTTTCTTACAATATGACCAAACTCCATCACAGGCTCCATCATCACACTTGACCACAGCACAGAATACCAAGAAAATGAAAGAATGTAAATGTTTCCTCTGTTGTGTTTTGTTTAAATCAGCAAGCTCATAGTCTAAAAGGCACTTTAGAACTCACAGCTACAACATACAGTTTCAATTAAACCATCAGTGCGGCGCATACAACATGGCTGTACTGTCAAAATACTCATCTGTTCTATATTATCCCTTCAACACATATACTACTTTATCCAGCCAGAGAATCATCATTGAGGTCAGAGGTTATGCTTGAATTTAGAAACTTAGCCATTCAGTTCAGGTGTGATGTAAAACATTTTAATCAGTGATTTTTTTTTTCCTTCTACACCATATAATGTACAACTATACTGAATTGAGGTAATGATGGTTAATACATTACTGATTTGTCCAAACCATTAACAGCATCAGAGAATGTTAATACTGTAGATTTAGATGTTTTAGTCCAAATATAGGACCTGCTAGTTCTTGATAACTGGCTCCTGCTGTAGTTTGGAGGTGGGGCTACACTCCTGTTCACATTTGGATTGTAGTTTGTGCCTTTAATGACAAAATTAACCAATTAGTCACCATAATGTTGCTTTCCATGTTACACAGGATATTTGATACTCATTTACCAGAATGCTATGAAATAAGCTCATTAGAAATTTTTACTCTTTGTAAAAAAAAAAAAAGTCAGTATTACATTTGTATTGAAATACTTAATGTCATTACAATATACACACACAACCTACAAAAGAGGTCTATTCTTCTTTAAAGTATATTCTATACTTTAAAAGGAATTCCAAATACATCTATGAAAATCCAAATACATCTATGAGCCACACTGTTGTGCTGGGTGACATACTCCATCATTCCATGGCCAGTGTAGTTTATTTAACGTTGATCTTATGTATGCAGTCCTGCTGCTGTAAATATTCGCTAGTGTACCAAATCTGCTAATGAAAGCAGAACACTGTGAAAACGTTTAGCTTCTGTATAAGAAACAGTTGCAAAAAAACTGCAGCGATCACCTGGTTAAGAAAATTGTTTGGTCTTTTTCTGCATTATTTGTGACCTATTTTAAAGACTAATGTCCTCAGTAAGGAATTCATGATCTTATTATGCCACTGACAGGATGGGAAAGTTGTCTTGTCGTTTTGAGTGTTTTTGTGGGATCTGCTGACAATAAGAAAAATATAGAATATTGCCAGCCTTGTCCTTCAACAATAATTACATTAACAATTCAATCTTATATCACACCATCACACAGAGTTCAATCTACTGTCGTACCCACACATTTAGCACGGGAAAGTAACAGTCTCTGAAAGCAATGGCCTTCACTGTGGCTTGTTGGCAGTCAGTTGGATGTTGTTGGTTGTGTGTGAGTTGTTGTCGCTTCTCGCTGCATTGTTTTCCATCCTGAGGGAGGAGGAGTTCAGTGGACTCCTCTTGAGGACTTTGTTAGCCAGAAGGTTGCAGGTCTTCCTGTACTGGTGACGCAGCAGCGAGTAGACAAACGGGTCGCTGGCCGCCTTGCTGTAGGCCAAACATTTGGAAAGAACTCCCCAGTGAGGGCTTATGGGCCCTAGAGAGAAGAGCTCTACAATTCTACCTCAAATAAAAACAAAAGAAGAAAAAAAGGTCACACACTGTGCATGAGCAAGACGCAAGCTATTTCTTAGATAAGTGGAGTGGAAAACATCTAAAGCAAATGATGCACCCCCACTGCTGTAATATTGTAAAAATGTTGTACTTTCACTTCACTGAAATGCCATCTCTGTGTTCGGGAATGTGAACTGATGGTTGTTAGTTTTGCACGTTCCAGACTACTTGCTGGTTAAAATAATTTTACAAATCCAGTGCCTGACACTTCTTTTGTCCTAATAAATGAAATTAAAGACAAAGTGAAAACCAACAGGAGCATTGTTTTGTCTTCAATCTGTCTTTCTTAATTGGCGTGATCTCCTTAATTCGATCGTGTCTCACCACCACACAGCTCCTAATGCGCTTCCTTTCTATTTCCATGCCACAATTCTAACAACTTCTGACAGGTTGCCACCACTAATACTGGGGCTAATACTAATGAGAGCCAGTGATACCATCACTCACTGGCTACTTCCCTGTCTCTCTCCCTCTCATCTCCCCTGCTGTAGAAACTCCGTGACAAGGGTGCAAAATGTGTGTAGAACCAGTGAGCTGTCATGAAAAGAAAGCAGTTAAAAATCGTTACCAGATAACACTACTGAAAATAATTATCGCCATCTGAACTGAAACGATATGGCAAGTGGAAGCACATTAGCAGCAACAAGGTAAGGGAGAGAAAGTCCTGGGAGAGTTGTTCTTATGAAGATGAACAAGGAAGATTATTCAAATTTATTTTTATTGCATAGCATAGGCAAAAGCTGGTGTGAGCGTCCTTTACGCTTGTTAGGCATTTCTTTCCAATCTTGTGATTCAAAACACAGGAAAAGGGAGGATGATGCTATACATGGTGTTTCAATACTTCACACATGCATTCCCACACAAACACACAAAAACCCCATTACGATATTATAAATCTCTGCTCACCTTGTAATGACATGTGGGGTGAAGCACACAACAAAGGTGCCGATGAAAGTACTGATCTTTTTGGTGGCCCTCTGCCGCCTCTGCTTCTGCTCATCCAAGCATTTCTGCCGCACACTGCCAAAGCATACATGCACCATTATCTACCCAGGAGGCATGATCAGAGACATACAGCCACAATGAGGCAGTCCGCAAAGAAAACGTGTGGGGTGGACGAGAACAAAGCAGTGAAGAGTGCCCTGTTATCTCTGAGGATTACATTGAATACTGTGCATGTATCAATTATGTAAATGGGGAGCCATTTAAAGTGTAATTATTTGGCTAAATCAGTATGCTTAGCAAATGATAGAGGCATTGCTGACCTTAATGAGACATGATAATGTAAACACAGACTGAAGACAGGCTTGACAGAGTTCAATCATCATCAGTGGAGCCCTTTATATGCATGTGTAGTCACATAGAGGGATGGCCCAGAACGTTTTGTGTATATGTTGTGTGATTGTTTTTGACAGATTAGTAGTGCAAATAACTACTGTTACCAACCACTTTGATTATAGATTAATTTTCTTTTCTTTTTTCTTTCAGATGACTTTAAAATGTATTGGGAAGAATTTGCATTACAGCATAAAATGTGACATTTCCAATTTGCTCAACTTGTCTGACCAACTGTACAAACAAAAAAAAAAAGAAATCGAAATTGATTAAAAAGATAAAATCAGCTAATCCTCAATCTGGAGATGGTCAATGTTTTTGATGAGTAAATTGATTTAAGTGATTATTTTTTCTGCCTTTCATCTAAAAACTTTGGCAAAGATGAATTAACCCACCAACATCCTTTTGGTATTCTATCTTTTAAACACCCTACCTGCAGATTGGTCACTATTTGTGTCTTAAGCTCCCAGAATGTCTTAACATTCTTTGGAGCATGTTCTTAATTTTGCCTAAATCAGAAAATACTCCTGAAATGATACATAACGTGTACAATATGAAAGGGAACATATATATAATAAATCAATTCAGTGAAATACAAATGCATCAAAAGGACAAGTTGATAAGACTAAATGCATCTTCATGATTGTTTACCTGGGGTGAATATCCACAAGCAGCAGCAACGTCTGCATGGTGATCACGTCGATGCGTTTACAGTGAAACCTCGCAACTTTCAGCACTTTCAAATACGTTACACACATCACGATCAGCGTGAGGAGGAAGGTGAGAGAGTGCAAAGCCACGGTGAACACGATGAACTGCGTCCCGGCGCCCTTCGCCCTGGCATTGCAGAGAGTGCACGATGCGTAAAGGTGATGGTACCCGACCCAGGAGCGACAGGTGGCCACCGCTGAGAAGCAAAGTGAGTGCATCCACGTGTATGCCAGAGCCAGCACTGCATCCCGGTGTCGTATTCTGGAGTGGTAGCTCAGAGGGAACACCACCGCCACCCATCTATCGATGCTGAGAGCTGCCATGCTCAACATGGAGTTAGTAGTGAGGAAAGTGTCGAGGAAACCCACAATTTGGCAGAAGCCGCTGCCTCCGGGGTAGCCCGCGGTGGTGAGCCCGACCAGAGTCAGCGGCATGCTGGACACGCTGAGCAACAGGTTGCAAAACGTCAAGTTGAGAATAAAAAGACCGGGTACCTGTTTACGGATCTCCGGGTTGTACAGAAAGCAGATCAGCACCACGACGTTGGACAGCAGCGACAAGATAATAATCCCCAAAACCAAAACGGTGGAAACTATGTCCGCTGCGTCCATGGTGCTTCCCCTGAAATATCCCGACTTTTGATGAGTGCATCCGCCGTCCTGGTGCGAACTGTCATCGTGAATTGCTGTCACCACATATATGAGTCCGATACATTGTCATGCTTAACCTCCAAATGTCTCCAAATGTCAAATGTCAATAAACGAAGCCCTCCCTCCAATACCGTCAAGGATCAAGTCGCAGGGAATTCATAGAGAGACCATGCTCACCTGGTGGTAATGAGGATACTTGGAAGGCATTTCGTGTGAATTGGGTCACAGCAGGAGCCTTTTTTTTTTTTTCCTGACAGGCACTGCGGTAGTTTCCAATCCCCCTTCTTGCTTCTGGTCTCACAGCTCAGGGTTTCCTGGCTGCGCAATTGCGCATTGACACGCTGCTCTGGAAGGGACGTGGAAGTACTTCCAGCTTTAGGGCTCTTTATCTACTTATTTCGTCTTATCTGCCAACACGTTGCTGCACCTCTGTTCAAAAATAGCTTTTTAGAGCAAAAAATAGAAGCACGACGCACGATTGCGTAGTTGATGGTAAGGCTGATGTCACGAGCATCACGTTGAACACAGCAGTTTTGGGTAGTGACATGAGTAGTGCTAATAATAGCCTGAATAAAAGTTCATGCGTATTCAAATCGTGCAGTGTAATTCGTTAGTATTTGTTTATTTATTTGGTCTGACTAGAACCACTGTCGACACTTTATATAATACAATTTCTCAGTAGCAAAAATGTACAGAGTCTGATTAGAGTGCAAAGCCTTATATGGACGCGGTGTAGCTGGATTTCTCCATCCAGATTATCAGTCAACAGTAAAGCAGTATAACCACCGCCTCTGGTTTACAGAATACTTTCTGTGTACAGCCTCCAGCATTGCTAGAGACCACATACTGAGGTTTTCTGGCCCATGACAAACACGCTGGTGCTATCTATGGGTGTGGGTGTTTTATCAGCAATATATGTGCACCAGAAGAATTGGTCATAATGATCAACTTTGCTTTCATCTCTGAAGGAGTAAAGGTCAGAAGGATAGGAGTCACAAGGTCAAAAATAGTCCTGCATTAAAGTTATTACATTACATGCATATCAGTATAGAGTATTATGAGAAAAATGTGCTTATGCAGAAAAATGCCCACTGCAACGGGGAAAATCCCCACCTGCTGGCAGCGGAATGTGGGCTTTATGTGGTTTTAATGGTAGGCCTACTGCTTAGCTTACATATTCATCAATCAATATATTTCCGGATTAATGCATGGCATACATCATGCTGTTATCTTTCATCTTTAGTATGTGGCTGCTCGAGATTAAACAGTGATGTGCCCGCTAGTTTGCGGATTATTGTCATAAACTAAAACCGCTGCTAAAAAGTACGCGATTCAACATGCAATGGTTCTCCAGAAATGTCTAACGTTTAGTGCTAGTTTGTCAGAGGAGACACTAGCACGAGTGTGTTATTTGGATGGAATAATATCTGTTTCAACAGAAAACTTTCAGGATCTCAAGCATGTTAGTGAGAGGATTACCAAACTTGAAAGCAGCAGTTCCATTTGGGGAAACTGGCCAATCGTAGCAAACAGTTTACCTTACCCAAAACTGGAAGCACATACAAACAGGGAACTAACCAGTTTTGGTGTTTCATCATATGCAAGCAAAACAGCAATTTCAATTCTGTCTCAACTACTGACTTAGGCTGAAATATGTCTTAGTGTTAATGGGAAAACAAATGGTTCCACTGTATACCTTGTTTTTGTACTGAGAATAGCGGCCTTTTATGAGAACAGGTATGTATGTGCCCTGTCGGATTATTATCAGCCCTGTGAAACTGTGTGATAATAGTGAAACGTAGCATTATGTAAAATTGTGGATATATTCTGTTTTTGCATCTGTCCAAATGGTCTTTTTCATCTAAAACTCCACATATTAACACTATATATTATATTATTGCTATGGCTGCATTAATGTCTGAGCAGCATTTTAATGTTGCAGATAATGGAGATAATTAAATCTAAAGCAATGTATCATATTTATAAACTAAGTGAACATATATTTTTTATTTAAATCTTAATTTCCAAAGTAAAGTTATAAACTATAGTAGTGAACCAAGTGAAGTGGAGTAAAAAGTACATTTCCTGATGTGGAGTAGCATAAAAAGGAAATGGTAATGTCTAAGTATGTCAACATTGTACTGCAGTAGCCTACAGTACTTAGGTTTATGTTCTTAGTTATATTTCAACACTGATAATAATACATTGTATTGCTCTGTGCGTGTTATTGCAGTTCACTGCGCTTACATCCTTCACAGTAACCTTGCTGATAGCTAAATATCTGTTCTAAAGCGTGATGCTTCAATCATACTTCATATTACTCTGTTTTATAAAGATAACACGATTGGCACTTTTGAATTATATGTGTAATACACTGTGTGCACTAGCAAGTAGAGTTTCAGTGTAATTGATTTTTTTCCACATCTAGTGTCAGGCATTGATATTGATTATAGGGAAAATATTTTTCCCAATTATTATTATTATTATTATTATTTTCTTTTTTTCCATATTAGTAATATAGTTTCTGCTTTCAACCATTTGTTGAATACAGAAGAGACTAATTTACAACTGTCACAGACGACCATGCATTTCAGCTCTTTGAACATTTCAATTAACATGCTCCTGTGAGACCTCTTAGTAAGGATGAAAATTAAAAATACTCATTTGCAAAAAAAGATTAGTTCCACGATCAAAATCATGGATGTGATCTATAGTTTTTAATTGAAAAAGCTCCCTTCTCTGTCTGGCTACAAGGATAAGAGAACCAGTCTATATGTTATAAGAGTGGTCACATGTTCAGCTGTCTAGCTATCCTATAAATGATCAGTAATGACAAATTGCCAATAATGGTTGCGCAGATTTTTAATAATTCCAGAGAGAGAGAGAGAGAGAGAGACGCATTAGGAGCTGTGTGGTGGTGAGACACGATCGAATTAAGGAGATCACGCCAATTAAGAAAGACAGATTGAAGACAAAACAATGCTCCTGTTGGTTTTCACTTTGTCTTTAATTTCATTTATTAGGACAAAAGAAGTGTCAGGCACTGGATTTGTTGTAAAATTATTTATTATTATTTTAACCAGCAAGTAGTCTGGAACGTGCAAAACTAACAACCATCAGTTCACATTCCCAAACAGAGGTGACATTTCAGTGAAGTGAAAGTACAACATTTTGACAATATTACAGCAGTGGGGGTGCGTCATTTGCTTTAGATGTTCACTTCTGCCCTTTCCACGAAGTGAACGTTCAGACGGTGAAACTACATTTGATTTTTAATTTTTTAAAACATCAAGTCTCTGCAGTGCTCCCCTAAATAGGATAAAGTTCAACTTCATTTGCCTCCAGACTTTGAGTTAATGAGGTTAAAGGTTACAGCTACACACGGCCATACGTATAATCCTCTGCAGAACCTTGAAGTTTCTTCATAGTTCACATTTACAGCAAATGTATTTTAATCTCAATGAACCCAGAAGTGATTTATTTTATATATTTGTGTTTCATAAACTTTGGTAAACTATATTTCTCTACTGTTCTTTTTTTTAAATACATTTTTGGCATTTCTGCTTTATTTGATAGTTAAAGAGACGGACCGGAAAGGCAGTGGAGAGCGATGGGAATGGATGACCGCAAATGGCCCTCGGCAGGACTTGAACTCGGGCCACTGAGGTAAGGACTCACCCTTAAGAGCTCTACTGGGTGATCTACCAGCTATCTTCACTGCTATTCTGCATGAAAGATAAACAAAATATATAACCGGAGACCATTTGCAGCAAAGTTTACTCGTGGGCTTTCATTCATTTATAGTAACATACCATGTTTTTGCTTCGTTCAGGTTGTATTTGCTTGGCAATTCCAGTAAGATAGCTAAGGCTGCGTTGTTTTGGGGTATTTTTGGGTTCGGCTTTGTTGCTGTTTCTGTTCAAATTCTATTATGAAGTGCATTATACGTTGGTGTTTATGGCTTCCGCATGCAGGCGATGTTGTGCTGCTGGCTGTTCAGTTTGCTATGCTGCGGAATATCTATGTATTCATTTTCCATTTATGTGTATTCATTTGTATGAATCCCAAAAAGTAAGATAGTTTATTGTAGCTTTGTCTATACAAGTGCGTACTTGGTTGCTAATGTCCAATCCGATCAGTTTCTCCTCTGACAGTTTGGCATTGTTATGGGGGTTTTCATGCAATCTCTCACTGAATTAGATATCTTTGGCTGCTTGGGGACAGCAGAATAAGCTGTTAACACAACACTGACATATTGTATCACCTTATGAATATGTTGCGGCGCACATGTCAGCAAAAAAAGTTAGGGTTAGGGTTATTATTAACCCATCAAGCTGACATGGAGCAACCTTATCATTAATTTGGAGTTGTGTTTCAGACCAGACTCTTCCTTCAGCTCTGTTTTGGGCTCCATCAGCACCTGTGTGTCACTCCAGCTGCTAAATCTTCCACTATAGTTGCTAACTTTGTCTGTCTGCAGTTTGATGCTGGTTGGGCAGTGTACAGCCTGCTGGTGCTGAAAATGTAGTAGAAGAGAGAAGAAAACCTGTTTTTTCTTTTGAAGCCTTTTCAAAACCCTGATGTGTTTCTTCTTCCCTCAAGCAGTGACATTTCCGAAGTTTCCATAGGCCAGCTAGAACAGGTAGAATGTTCTTGAGACCCCACAATATGAGCCTGATCCCAAGAGAAAGTTATAGTCAGTGGAATTTTTCTGCAAACAAATTAATATCATAAATTGTCCGCATTGTCTGTTTTGCGTAGTTTTATGAATCAGCTAATTAAAACTGACTTCAATATCGATTTGTTTGCCTAGCCGGACATCTCCTGTGTCTACTCTCACAGTTGCTGCTTCATTAACCTGCAGGAGCAAAGTGTTTCACTTTCTCTGCCGTGCTATGGTTAGTTACTCACAACATGATTTTGATATTAATAATACAAATATTTTTTAAAGAGCTTTAAAAGGTATTTAAAGGCACTTCACATGGTAAAAACAGAAACTGGTAAAGCAATAATAATATAAACAAAGCAGATAAAGGACATAACAGTTTAAAAAACAACTACCGTATTTCCCGCACTATAGGGCGCACTGGATTATAAGGCGCACTGTCAATGAATGGTCTATTTTCGATCTTTTTTCATATATAAGGCGCACCGGACTATAAGGCGCATTAAGCGAAACAAAACAGTCAGTCAGTCAAACTTCCTCCACTTCCGTACCATTGATTCATTAATGTTGAATTCTCTCGCAGCTGCTCTATTCCCATGTTCTCCTGCGTGACTGATAGCCTTGAGTTTGAAGTCCGCGTCGTAAGCGTGTCTCTTGACAGGAGCCATTTTGGGGTCCTTATCCACACACACTGTAATATTATGGTGAAGCACAGTGTGTATTACTCCGCGACGCTCCTGACTACGGTAGCCGTAATGCTGCAAGCGGTGCGGCTTTGTAGTTTACCAAAGTCGTACTAAAACATTTTGACAGAGCGCCGTGTACCACACAAAATCGCTTCGAGGTCAGTAAGCACAACCAGAATGAATCCATATATAAGGCGCTCCGGATTATAAGGCGCACTGTCGTTTTTTGAGAAAATTAAAGGCTTTTAAGTGCGCCTTATAGTGCGGAAAATACGGTACATAATTTGCATCACAGGTTAAACACAGATTTCATTAGGTTAGTTCTGAATACATATTTGAAAGAATTGCTATAACTCAAATTTGACTAAAACTGAACTACTTAATCTTACAGTTGGTATCTTAATCACTCTTCCACACCTGTTAAACTGAGTTTACCGAGTAAGCTCCTCTCGTTAGCTACAGAGCCACTTTCTTCTTCATTTTACTGCAGATCTGAAGGCAGTGGGTTTTCCTGTTGGCTAAACTTCAAATGGCTGGTTGTATCTTGGCTATACATAAATTCTCAAAGCCATTCCGGGCTCAGTTAATCGTGCTCGCCCATCTGCTTTGATGTCCTTTCTCTGGTAATGAGTGTGACATTGCTGTACACAAGCATGACAGGAAGCAGCTCACAGTAGTTAAAAAAAAAAAAAATGAAGCAGGGATACATAATGAGGGATCATAGTGGTACATGTCAGGACCTTCCTGCATGTGTCAGAAGCTGGCTGTCTTTATTCCATTACTATCTGGCACACACAGCTTCAAATCTATGTGTGTGGTTTTCTAATAGACAATTCTTGTGGCATACATTATTTTCTTCCTTTGACGATATCTGTCAGCTCTTGATTTAAAATAAGAAGAAAATCGTCATTGAAACATCATCATGAGCATAGTAAAGCAATACTACTATATCTTATATGTGTGATGCAGGCAGAAGCGATGGCAACGGATGACTCGTGCCTTGGGCTAAATAAACACACGCCTGGCTGCAGCCCCAACTGGCTCATGCACAATTTCAAAGGCTGTCTTTTCATATTATTCTTTGTGTGTTTAGTGCTTGGACAGCCGTCTCACTTCTGTTGAGTAAGCTTCACGTCCAAGGCCAAGCTGCTTGTCCCATGTCATGATTCATACTTTAATACGTCGGTTTGGTGACTCAGAGGAGCAACAGCTAAATCAGAATGCAAATATTTCTGCATTTTCACCTATTTAAGGCTATGTTTTCAATGAAGGCAAAATACTAGTAGTAGCACACAAACTAGTTCAATTCTCTCTGGGGCCCTTTTTTGTAGTATAAACAACGTAAAGACATGATGTTTCCTTGATTTACAGATAAAAAATTCTGCAAAATCTAATTTTACTTTTGTACAATTGAGCTTGTATAAACCTAATTTGAGTATTTCATGTTTTCTTTCTTCTATGCTCCCTATGCTAATATTGATTTAATGGTAACATTGTTGATTTCACACTTGTTACATATGATAAAACACCTCTGAAGTGCAGGACCAATGGGCTTAATTACCTGTCAACGCCTTCCTCATTTGTCCAACAAAAGGAGTTCTCTCATCTCAGCTAAGGCACAGAAAGTCTTGTTAGAGGCAGATATTCTGTTGCAGCTCTGTTTGGCTTTGGTTGTTCAATCTTAGAAAAATAATTGTTTACACTCTCCACTTGTTGATCAGGGGTTGTTGGTTTAAATTGTACACAGTACTAGAAGTAATGGGTTTAAGTGGGGAAAGAGGATAATTTTTTTTTCTTTCAGAAACCCTAATGCAACATGTCCATTCAGAGAGGTCCAGCTGGTACTTTGACAGAAAGAATACACCTCCTAATGAATGAAAACTTGAAACTTGATGAAGTTTCAGTGCTGTTCAGACAGTCAGTTAGGGCGATACATCATAACTCAGTGTCTTCCTAACCTCTGACCAGGAAGCAGGAGACTAAACGGGGTCGAATGATGCTGGTTCACTGACTCATCTCATCTCATCTCATCTCATCTCATCTCATCTCAGCGTGGTGTGTGGAGGAAGTTACTGTGCCCCTTCATGGGAAAAGATTAAAGTGGATCTGTCCTGTTTCTTTCTCTACTTGCTGTGATTAAAAGACACTGTTGTTACACAGCAGTAGCACCAATGACTTCACCCACACAGTCTGGGTTGTGGGTGGGTGGATGTGCCGATTTGTCTGTTCGTTGCTCCTCCCTGTCAGTCGAGATGGATGCTGCTACAATTAAATAAATTCACATACGGCTGTTTGAGCATGCACTGATGGGAAGGGGTAAAGAGCTTTAAATGATTTTGACATCTTCCCAAAATGTCTTTCGTTTACAGAGTTCTTGATTCTGTGAAAGAAATTAGTAGTTAGTCATTAGTTACCATAATATAGGAATTTTACATTAACAACTTCTCATGTCTTTCTAACCATTCTGATGTATTGTACAGCCTAACACTCTTGATACAGTGCTTCCCTCTAGTGGATTGAAACATATATGAAATAAATAACTTCTTCCTTTGACAGAGCAATTGTATGACATAATATATTAATATTACAAAAAAAATTGCTAAATATTTTAGTCTAATCTCAGAATCAGAACAACCTTTTTTGGCCAGGTTTGTGTGCACATACAACAAATTTGATTCAACTCAAAAAGGACAACCAAGCTGGAACTGTTATGCACAAAAGAAGTGAAAAAATAGATATACATATTAATAGTATATAGATATAAATAAGAAGCTTCAATGACAAACAATAAAATACAAATTCAACTTTTATAACTCTATTGCTCTGAAATTTGTAAACAAATACAAATAGTGCACAGAAATACACACAGAAATACTGAATGGATATACATGGATGTGATGTTTATGTACAGTAGCTAGGTAAAGATGTAAACTGTATAGAGTGTGTAGGATTTATATTAACAGTGACCGATTATATGTACATATTTAAAAAAAAGTGTCCATTTAAAACTGTAAAACTATGATCAAAAATGTCAGCAGTGGATATTCTGGAGTTAGAGGGTTATTAACAGTTTATCAGTGACGACCTGCAGGGAAGAAACTGTTCTTGTGTCCGTTTGTTTTGGGGTACATTGTTCAGTAACGACTACCAGAGGGGAGAAAATACTAATAAGGTTATCTGCTCACCAATTGAGATTATAACCATATTTAATTGGTTGTTTATTAAACTAAATCATCCCCAAGTGTGATTCAACTCTTCGTTACAGTTGACTGAGACAGGAAGTGACAGGGGGAATGTATTTACTGGAGCACTTCTGGTCCTTGTGGTGGTAATTTCCCTGTTTTGACCAGAGGAGGGCACTCTCTGCTCTCTGTACACTCTCCCAGACAGACCTGGTGGAGGTGAGCTGATGCATCGTTGTGCTGTCTGAGCTGTCAGCACTCACTCATGCTGTTTCATTAAAGGGGATGTCAGTGGCCCTCCATCAGCAGTCAAATGAACAGCTGCCCTGCCCCGGGGCCAAGTCAACGACTGAACTTTGTTGGTCAGGGAGGTCTACAGGTTAACCGGCTGTAAGCAGAAACGGAGAACAAACTCAAAAAATGTTTGATAGGGATGTTGTAGCTGCCATCAGCAGTGAGTAAAACACTGTTTGAGTAAGTTTTTAAAGTAGTGTGTCATTACAAACTTTACCTTAGTATATAATATATAAGGTGTGAGATTCTTTTGAGTAAGTTTAGATCAAAAAACACATTTTCTTCTTTACGGCAACAGTAAAACTTCAGTTTAGCAAGAGATGGTACCACCAATATTTAGCCCCTTTTCTCACTTGTTATTTGTTGTTAAATCACAGATGAACCATGAGTGTGGCAGCTTACTCAAATTAGTTTATGTGTATTCTGGATGATGAATTTAAGATTTTTCAAACAGTTACCACTCTGTTCCATGTGGGGGCACCAGGTTGTGATGTTACTTTAAGTAAAAATGTAAAATGTTTTTTAAAGAAAGTTGATATTGTACTACAGCAGTTCTTGAGTTTGAAACCTGGCATTTAACTGTATAACAAACACCTCGCAAGTAGCACATAAAACATTTGATCTTTTAAAACGTCTCTAACACTGAAGGCCAATCCGATTTTAGATCTTTTTACCATCATCCCCTTCCTCTCTCTCAGCTCCATTGTGACCGACACATGCTACACCTCAGAAAGCCACTCAGCCAGACCAGGATCTGAATCGTATTTGGGGTCAAAACCACAATATCCCCCATTCGCCTTCCTCCATTAATGGCCTATTTAGCGTACCGCCGATGGCAGTAAAGAGATTGCCGGGCTTTTATACCTTCTGACTGGATATGTTAGCAGGTAATGTCCTTAAAGAGGATTAGCGGATGGAAAGGAGAAAGGGAAGGAGAGTGGCTGAAAGCGCCGTAGGGATGGCATGGCAGTAAATAGGGAGGTGATAGCAGGGGGGGACCGGAGAGCTTATGCTGCCTTGGGCTGTCTCTGGCTTTGGTGGGAGATTAGCAGCCATTGTGGATTCTCTGGTGTCCTGAAGCACGTTGAGTCATAGCTCTTAAAATGTTTGCATATCAATATATGAATAAAAATACACATTCTACATATACGTGCAATTTAGAAGTTGTTTGTCACATAATATTGAGCCGATCTGTCTTTTTAAACGCACACAATTAGAGAAATCGGTTGTCAAGGTCAATAAGTGGTTCAACACTGGTCTTCTCGTGGTTAACTTTTCCTTCTGATCCCATGTAGTCCGTCAGTCAAGAATGTGCCGTGGGTCGAGGTCAAGAGCCCCAACAAACCAAACAAATCAGAGTGTTTACTGTGTTCACCAATTAACCTGTTTTCTACTTAAACACATTCTTAAACAGGCATAGCGACCTTCAAGGGTGACCTTTAAGGAAGTGAATGCATGTGCGTATGATGTGGAAATAATGTAAGTTATGTGAAGTGGGATGAAAAGAGATGAAGCAAAACACAGACAAAAAAAAAAGGAAAAGAAGAATGATTTTGAGATTAAAAATATGTTTAAAAATAGAGTCACACCCACACATTCTCCCTTGCAAAGCCTATAAGCCTGTATTTGACTATTGGTGATACTAATTTGTCTAATGGTTTTATCTTTTGTTATTTAAAAAAAAACATTTGTTTGGATACTGTTTTTCTGGTGTCTGATTGGTGGACTTTTCCAGCCCAGTATCATTAGGAATCATGTTCACATTGGACGAGTTTGCACCTTGTTATGTCTGTTGCCAAAGTTCAGTGCTAATTCAGGAAGTAGCCCTTCAGCTAGGTGCAGATTAAGAATGAGGAGGTTGGCATGGTGGATCGGCGTGTAGTATTTCTAACTAACCATATTTTGTCTGGGAAAACCACAATCTGTCTCTAAACTTAACCAGACCATAGGTCCCATTTTGGGACATAGTTGAAAGAAAGAAATTAACAATTAATCATTGGCATTGGACATTTAAAAAACAGTTTGCAGAATCGTCCAATATCGACGTTCTGGTCTGGTGTCAGGTAATAATATGTATACATGCTGTATATAAATAGTGCTGAATCCTAGCTGATAGAGGATTATTACCAAATAATGTTTTGTATTTGGATAAAGTGAGTTTTGGATAAAAACTTCCTCTTCCCCCTCGAGACCTTAAAGAAAACACTTTTTCATGAGCTTCTCTGTCTAATCTGCTCCTCCCCTGCTCTACCATTCTTACTGCCATAGGACTAATGCCCTAGACCCAAGGCCTTGGCTCGGCCCAGCTAAGCTGTTTTGGGGGGATTTGATCATGCATAGATGACATTGAGTTAGAATGGGTCACTGCAGATTCTGCTTTAGCCACAGTCTGCTGGAAAGGAGTCAAGTGGAGGGCAAGCACCTGGGCCAGATGACCTTTACCTGCAGAGAGGAAAGAGAGGGATCAGGAGGCGAGGCTGCAGAGATCCAGTTTGTCAAGAGTCGGTTTCAAAATTTCAAGGATGAGAAAGTGAAGCATTTAGCTTCACACGTAATCCTGTCATCAAAACCGGAACGGTATCATTCCTAATCACTCTACGTCCTTTTCCTTATCCACTTAAACTCCTCTGTGTCACACATTAATACTTCCTCATGCCCGCTCATGTTTCCAAATCTTTAAAACGTGTTAGACTGTACTCTCTCCCCGGGGAAAGTATGTGCAAAATCTTGTCCATGCAAAGACATCCCCGTTACCATCCCTGCTCTCAGCAGCACCGAGGATATGAAAGGAGCATTGTGTGCCGCTTCACGCTCCATGGCCAATTGACTTCTTTTCCCATTAATCAAATGCACTGTTTACCTAATCTTTCATAGCATTTCAAAACCATTAAAACCCAGAGGATTATCCTAGTATTTCTGACGGTGTTTCTTTTCCTCAGGTACAGGTGCCCCGATAACTCCCCCTCTTTTGCTCCCTCTCTCTCTCTCTCTCTCTCTCTCTCTCTCTCTCTCTCTCTCTCTCCTTTCTCCATTCCTCTCTTTAGTCTTTCCCCCTTTATCACTTTCTTTTTCCTATTTTCACTTTCTTTCCCTTTCTCAACTTTCCTCTCTCTCTAAGGATTACTTTCTGCATGATCTAAATGATTAAAAGTGCAACCTCTCAATCTCACCAACGGACAACTCTAACACCGCTCTGGATAAATAAAGTATTATTGTCCGATTAAAGCAGATTAAGCAGAAGGAAAAAGGGCTCAATCTGAAATGGGTTTAGTTCTGCACTTATCTGAATTCTTGACTGCTTTCATAGTGTATACTTTTGTGTCTTTGAGCAGGAAGTTGGTGTGGTTTAGAGGGGCTACATTTCGGAGAGCGTATCTCACTGTAGAGCTAAAAGAGGAAATTGTGAATTGAATTGCACTTAAAACCCCTCTTTGTAAAACTAGACGAAGTGAAAGACAAACTCACATGCCAGAGCTGTTGGCTAGGATCTACAGGCAGGTGTATAGGTTATAGCCGGGCTGCACCTCAGCTTGTTTTGCCCTGAAGCTGTGGGAGCGTGCTTTTACTTGCTTCGACTAGCAGACGACCAACATGGGGTTAGATCTAGTGAGTCAAAACCACAAATTCTTCTTATGAGATTTGTTTTAATTAGTATTTATGATAATCTAGATTTTTGATCAAATGAGATATGAAGAGGAAAAGTACTGTGCATAGATATATTATTGTCCTAGGAGTTATGTTCATGATAACTCATTTGCATATCATTACATCAAATGCAGTTGTGGTTGGGAAATGTTTATGAAGCGCATCCCACTCTTGCGATCAACTCTCATGCTTCTATTAACTAAAACCACATTTCCCTAACTTTAATCATACCGTAGTTGCCGAACAGACATCCCACTCTTGCGATCAACTCTCATGCTTCTATTAACTAAAACCACATTTCCCTAACTTTAATCATACCGTAGTTGCCGAACAGATATAGTAGGAAGCGTATTACAAAGAGTTTCTAATGGATGTAATTTGGGGTTTCTCAGAATCTGGTGAAAATGTTGCTTTATTGTGGTGTTGGAGTTCTTTGGCATCCCCTGATGACACCATCTGGCCATTATTGAAAGTGAAATATACTTTTTGGGGGGTAAAGTTAACTTTTCTAATGAAGAATAATGTGGCCTCAAATAATAATGTACTTTAAATAACTTCCAGTTGGCAGAGTTCTGGGACTAGACATGCTGTGGTCACGTGGAAAAATTAACAGCATATGACTTCTTTTATTAAACCAAATATAAAATGCCTTTAAAATATCAGTATTATACTGAAGACTGTATGGTCTTATGAAGTTCAAGTTGTGTGTATAAGCACACATTCACACACACATGCACAAGTGAGTCGGTCATGTTGATTGAGTGGCTGCTGATGATGCTGAGGGTTAATCTGTATTTAGTTGGTCCATCCGGATGCCTTAGAGGCCATCTTATTAAAGGAAATGAGACGTTGTGAGGCCTTTTTTCAACAGACAGTTACTGAGCTCTGTGTGCATTCCTTCATGTCTCCTGCATGGAGGATAGGAACAGCGCTGTCCACAGCGGGTCCTGACCGAACAATGCCGGACAAAAAGGCCCTTGTGCTGGTACACATGTTAGAGGGGACATGCCGGTGTGTCAATCGAGAGCAATTTTGAAAGTTTATCTCCAAACAGAACGTGACCACCGCAGACGGCTGAAGTTCTGAGCTATTTGGATCAAGATAGCCGAAGAATCTAGAACCGTAATGCTTTAAAAGATTGCCCAACCCCTTCCAGTTACAGGGCGGAGGTTGAAAAAAAAAAATGGGGACCTGTTGAAATAGGCTAATAACGTCTTATTCGGGTCATTTTTTGGCTTGCCAAGGGAGTTGACTGTACGTTTAGATGAAAGGGTTTAATTGGAAATGATAACCTGCTGACAGAGGGGATCTGTCAGCCCACAAGCCCTGGCTGTCTGTCTGCCAGTACTGCAACAATATCCACAGGGAGATTGGCAGATAGAAGCTGCTGTCAACGCCCTCAAGCTCAGGGTTGTTCCAGTATAAGCCCTGCACTTGTGTTTGCTGCAGCTAGGGTACGTGGCACTATTGCCGGCTGTGTGCAAGTCACCCCAAAAACAAGCAACCAGTGCATGTACACGAACACAAACAACGTTTGATCATTTAACATGCTAAGGATAAAAGGATAAAGACACAAGGGAGATGAGCGTCAAGGAAACTGGGATGCTTTCAGAGCAGTTCAACAAGATCCAGGACATCAAAGCCACTTAAATATTTTTCATTCTTTGAGCCACAAAATGCAGGATGATATGACAGACACACAAAAGGCCCACAGTTTCCTCTTGGCCCCTGCAGCAGTGTTGACATGAGTAGAAATTAAGTTATCACCCCTTTTTAAAGTCCAGACGGCTGTCAGACAAGGGCCCAGTGGCACAGGGAAGATTTGATGGTTCCTTTACATGGAAAGCTCGGGCTCACATCTCGTCTTCCATTAGTACTGCACTGTCTGTCATACCTGCTTCCTACAAGTGTATCACAAATGTTTTTTTGTTGACTGATGTTTTGAATAAACCTGGCGGTGGGGTTTCGGTTTAAACTTTAAATAATACTGAATATGTGCCCACCTTTTATATATTGTTTTCCGATCAATTTCATACAACACATATTTTTAACTGGTTGTTTATCGTCATAGTGATGCCATCAACCTTTCATTATATGCCATCTTGTCACCTTCAATAAGTTCTCCTTTCAGCGATCACCTAATTTAATAACCAAACTATGTGTCTACATTGAGTCCTTGTTGCCGGTTACTGATGTGGTAACAGTATTGTTGGTCCAAAAATAGACCCAACAGAGCCTGTGTTTTGCATTTAGATGGCGGTTAAGTTGAATCCAGGTTGCCTTGTCAAACCTCACTCCAGGTTATGTAACCGGTACCCTCTGATCTCCTTATTTCTTGGGGACTGGTTCCCACTTCTTTCGAGTGTCCCGACCCTCTCCCGGAGCAGCTGAGGGGTTCACCTCCACACCTCCTCCCGTCCCTTGACAGACCCCCGAAGCTTTTTTCATCCTGCTTCTTCAGTGTATAGGCCATGTATCGCACCCCATCCTCACCTTTCCTCCTTGGCCAATGGGTGCGGATGTCCCCAAGTTTGCCTCTTCAGGTTCAGTCGCACAGACTGGCACATCTAATTGTGGGCCTCTTCATCATTGCTAATAAAAGTAACCCTAATGATGTGCACCTACTTCGTCCAGGCACACTGGTCTGACCCAGCAGATACTGTATTTCTAGGTCTGTCTTGACTGTTCATGGGGTTTCTACCTCGAAAGCAGTTTGATAACACAAAACTCAACAACTTTCAATTTTTGAAAGGGCTTTACTCTGCAAGCAAAGTTGCAAGGCAGAGTGCTTTTTTCAAAAGCACTCTGCCTGAACACAACCAACAGAAATGTGAACACAACCCACAGAAATATCCCCATATCCAACAAACCTCATGACAAGGTTCATGAAGATATAGGAGCATATCACTGTAGCTACTCGAGCTACATCATGACCATGGCTGCTGTGCCTTTTTCAAAACACTACACTTTAAGTAAAGGTGGTAAATTGGTGAAATAGCCAGACAGATGTGTTTTTCTTTGAGTCTCACACAGCAAAACTCTCTAGTGCTTTAATTTTGTGTGTTGTGTTCAAGGTGTATTATGAAACTTCCACATAATATGAGAAAATTTTAATATTGCTCTAATGCCCATTCAGGTCTAACTTGCAAGACATATCTTCTTCATTAAGAAAACTACGGGAAATGAGGCGATCACGTGAAACTGATTTGGTGAAATCAAATAAGCCAAAGTATCGTGATTATTATTGTTATTATTATTATTATTCTGATACCAACCAACCTAAACAAATTACAAAGGCACCTAAATCCCAATGCAATCTTTCTCAACCGTGCTTTAGGGGATAGGTCACACGTATTAAACTTTCATCATGTTGACCCCATCAAGGGTGTGCCTGACCCTAACTCATCACAACAGAAACAAATGTTAAGAGGTTCCTGCTTTACAAGGGGAGCTGCTCGCCATTGGAGAGCCACCATTTAATTACGACACACAGGAAATTATCCCTAGAATGGTCCACAGTGCTGATAAGAACTGTTTGACAGCTGTGGAAACCTGAGAGAACTTATCACCAAAGTGGACGGTGGGGGCCCGCGACTGGGCGCCTGACAATCTGATTGGACTGTCATCCCCAGGTCATAATTAATATATTTATCAAATTAATAACTGAAAGGAAAATCTCAGCGTCATTGGCGCTATTGTAAAAAGAGGCTTGCCCCGGCCCCAGAGGTGAACAGTGGTCAAATTCATGTGGCGTTCGGTTTCCCTTGTGGCTAATAAGACTGCTGTCAGTAAAATGGGGGCTGAGGGGGGGGCAAAGTGAGCTGCCTCTTTTAGAAGCCATGACAGATAAATTGCCGCCCCCCCGCACAGAATGAAACAGAATTCGGAGGAAGAAAATAAATATCTTGCTGTCTGCTGACGATCACAAACAGTCTTTGCATATGAATACTTGTTATTGTATAGAGAGTAACACAACACACGTACTAGACGTCACAACAAACCAAGTGATTTGTTTTGTATGTTTCTAGCTTTGTGATGAAAACTGTTAACAGATGTCAAAGCACTTGTGTTTTATTCACTTATTTCAAAATGACATATGATTTAATTTGAAAGTATGCTCTTAGTTCATTGATATTAAGCATGTATAAGAGCAGATCTCTTATTTTATATAATTTAATCAATTGGCCAGGCCATAGGGGATTTGATACTCCTGATAGCCAATCCTTGTTTGTATTTACATAAATATACATCCAGGTACACTTATATTTGATAGTATCATGTTGAAACATACTAACAGAACCACAGGGCCTCCTGTTTCTTTGTAAATTTTGTTAATTGGGACTGTCTTCTACTGAAGAAATAGTCCTTGAACACAACACATTATCACATTAGGGTGATCTGGTAAACTTGTTGGCAAGAAACAAGGAAAGGATACATCTGCCTCCTTAGCTAATGCACCACTATGTTCACCAGGTAGTTGTCATTGTAATTGTATTTTTTTTCTAGCTTTTTTTCTACTGAAAACAACCGCCTGTTTCAGCTGAAAACAATGCAATAAGAGCAGTGAGAGTGAACCAGAACTGTTCATTTGGGGGCCAGAAAACAATCACGAGAAAGTTGCTAAATCATTGAGAAGAAGTGTAAAGAAAGGTGATAAATCTCTTTTACATACAAAGACTCTTTGGATCCATTATTAGTATAAAAATATTGATTATAGCAGCTTTAAAAGGTGTGAATAGTGATGTAACAATTGTTTTTAATCAGTTATTTTTGCCATATTTGCACATTTAACATAGTTTTAAGTTGTGTTTAATGTCATTAACATTACCTCTTAACCTGTGTCAGAGGGTAATAGTGTGTAGCGTCCCCATGGGGCTGCATATTAATTCTGACCCCAGACCAGTGCCGTATCCTCTCCTGTGCAGGTGGAAAGCCACAGTGGGGATACTTTTATCGGGCATTCCAAGGGTACAAAACAGGAAGGAGGGGAAGCCGAATTGTAAAGGTAACACAATCAGCCGCTAAAGTAGTCACAGGAGTATCGGTTTCTTTAAGCTGAGCTGAGCGCGGCACAAGATTAAGATGTGGATTACTGAACATTTACTTCATGTCACACAGACGGAGGCATGTGGTTTGTTCTATAAAGTGATACGGCACCCTGACCTTTTTTTGCAATCCAGTCAAGTGATATAATTATCCAAAAAGGATGTGCTCATAAATTGTGTTCATTTGAATGTAACAGTGTTTGGAGATCGGTGGCAGATGCAGAGTTAGAAGTGTTTTTTACCAAATATATTTAACCATGAATGTGTGAATTCGTTATGAATATATACAATGGGATCATTTAAAGACTATTCCTGCGCTGAGCCTTTTTTTAAAGCATTTCCCCACGGACTGGAATCTAAACCTGTGGGGCAGACTTCACCTTTGACCCTTGTACTTGACCCCGTACCTTGGGAATGAGTTTGTGGAAGTCCGACATGCTCAGACAGTGTTATGCATTTCTGCTTGACCAATCTCTGGTTGATCTGAGACCCGGCTGGTAGAGAGAAAGTAACAGAAGTGAGTGTCTGTGCGTGCGTGTGATGCAGAGAGAATTTTCATAACTGACTGGTGACACACCCTTACAGTTCACATGATTTAATGCACCCAAACCTCAACAGTATATTGGTAGTAAAATATTAATCTCCGTAGGACTGTCTTTGTCCACAGCCGAGGACTTTTTTAGGAATCAAACACACTGCCACTGCAAATCAACAACTGGAATGCAAGTTACACCTGCTGTGTGTCAGATGTCAATCACTTTTTTATGTCCTTAGGGGTTCAGCCCAGTCTTGCATCCACTGTCGCTCTGTATTAAATGAATGAGTAGTCCAGGTGCACGCTGGCGCACAGTTACAGAGACCCCTCCCTCATGTCCTGTGTGCATTGTGTCCATTTTCTTTAGGTCCGTGTTCCATAGGGGCAACACTGTGTGTGTTTCCTGCTTTTCAAAAAGGCCTTTGAGATCCAACCCACTACCCACCTGTGCTACTCCTTGTTGCAAACAAATGTACAGCCTTCTAGTAACCTGGGGGAAATGTGGGTGAAGATATAGAGTGAGCATACACACACACATCCCTACACACCAACCCACCCTACAGACTTTCTTTCAGGTTCTTGGTGTAGAGAGAGGCCGGCCGGCTGTCCCGAAGCGTTTCGCCTCTGTGAACACGCACAAGATGTCCATTCATGCCCCCATGGTCCTACAACTGTGCCGCTCCCCCCCCACCTCCACACACACACACCCCCTCCTCTCTTTCAACTCCAGCTGAGGCAATTCAACTCGGGCCAGTAGCAGGGACCTTTAATCTAACAGAATGTAGCAAGCACCTGAACTACTTAACCGCTGTGCTTGTTCAAGGGGGTGGGCACGGAGGCTAAGGTAACGGGCGTGTAACAAAAAGCCCCCGAACTTTATCCCCGGCCAGGATGAGTACATTTCCTTTCTGTTGTTCCAAACAAAGGCCAGCAGGCACAAATGGTCTGCTATCTGTGTCACCGGGAAGTGGAGAGCAATTTGTTTCTATTAAACAGGACAGTCCTCATCTTCCCCAATCGACCCCCTCTACCCCCCATATTGATTCGGCCAGCTTTTGTGCTGCAGGTAAAACTCCGCCAGTCAGTGGGTTTCAATTGAGCTCACCTTCACCAGGTGGAGGCCATGTAGTCTTTACCAGGAGCCCCCTGATAGAGCAAAAGTGCACCTCTCTTTTTGCTGTTCAGGTTCATGGGAGTATTTATGGGAGGGCACAAGGGGCTTCAAGTAAAATGAACACTAAAGGTTGTCGGTTAACAAAAACTTGACTACAGCATTCAGGGAAATGTCGTTCTGCTCTGGATCAGTCCTTGTGCACACACACACACACACACACACACACACACACACACACACACACACACACACACACACACACACACACACACACACACACACACACACACACACACACACACACACACACACACACACCAATCCACACACACACAATCCACAGCATAACCCATCCCTTTGGTTCCTTACTACATCATATCAGTGGCACATTGACCTCTTTGATTTATCTGGATTCCTGTAGAGGGCAGAAATACAACAGTGAGCCACAGTATTTCACCTGCAGTGGTTCCAATACCACACAGACCCATTCCCCCTCTTTGACAGAGGCAAGATGGTTGCTTTCATAAGAGGGTGTTTCTCTTTTTTATTTAAACCCCAGTCTCAGGCCATTCGTTCAGTCCCTGCTACAGATATGAAACATTTTGAGTACGACTGTATATCAGTCATGACACCACAAATCAAGCAACAGGAAACCTTGCTATTGTTTTTGTGCAGTGTAAAATGTGGACAGTGCTTATGAAACAAATACTTTAACCAATACCTCAGGGTAATCACATTTTATTCGATTTGTTATATATATTTCTACAGTTTCCACAATCAACACTATTTAAGAATATAGTGCTCTCAAAGAGATTTAAAGTATGGACAATTGTGGGTGTCATGTCGATACTGTATATAAAATTGATTTCAGTTTTGTTTTTATTTTCTGTTCCCTCTATTTTCCTTTCCTCCTTTCCTTTCAGCCAGTTAATTAGGAACTGGACACATATGGTTCAATTCATTTAGCTAATGAGCACCTCTAAATGGTTAAGGCGAGACACTATCCCTCCTCACTTTCTCTTCATCCGTCTTTCGATTTCTTCACCCTTCTCCCTCATCCCTCTTTTATTTTTCCCTGCCCCCGCCCCCCTCCCCCTCCCCTCCCTCCCTTCCTTTGTATTGACGCCCTGGGACCCCATCTGGGCCCTTTGGAGGCGTGAAATGCACAGTAATTATTAGTAATCATCACACACCATCAGAAACGGATCCTAGTGCTGTAATTACATGATAAATGTCTGCCTAACACATGCCCTCTATTTAGCAGCCCCCTGGAGACCGCGGATAATAGACAGCTAACAGGGATCCGCAGAATGGGCCTTTCAGCGCTGGCCGGGGCTCATTGTCTACGCGCCAATACACCCTCACCCCCCGTTTGGCAACAACGCAGACCCCGATCAATCCCCTGCACTGCCCCCCCACCAGCCTACTGACCCCTCCCCACACACACACACACACACACACACACACACACACATCCCTTGTCAATGCTAAGTAGACAGCAACGTCAATCATTGGCATTACACTGCATTGCTAATGGCTGCCAAACAATTTCACATGAGAGAAAAGAGTTTTGTTCAGCCATTCATCATGTAATGGTGACTTGGTGTAATACTGTTGCCTCTGACCCCTGAGCAAAATGTGATAATTGGCATTATTATCATCAGCGTGTCTCATGATGCTTTTTTATGCATCATTCTAATCAGAATGCAGTTTCTGATTTTGTTCTGCCGTCACCTACCAAAGTGTTTTTTACAGTGCAAATAAGACCAAAGGAGTGTGACATGCTTTGTGTGCATACTTTGTTGGTATGCAAAGGACTGCATACCTGTCTTTAAACTTCAAACTTCTATTTTAGTTATTTAGATTGACTGCCTTGCATATATTAAAAACCAAAAAGCGATGTAACTTGATTTAAACTCACTTGACATAGCTACTCTTTAATTTGCCTTTGCACAAAAAAAAGGTGTGTATTGCATAATTCTTTTTTGTAAATACAGAAGCATTGTCGACTTTATATTCCCAGTTTAAAACCATTATTTTGTGTACTTTTACATTCGCTTTAGTCATTTAGCAAGTGTTCCACAAGTTCTCACTGCCTGAGTTCAAGGTGTGACACTGAAAGCAGCAGTCAGAGCTGATTGTGACATAAAGGAGAATGAAAGTGAGTTGATGTCAACTCAGGCCACCAAGTGTAATTGAGACTCTGAACATCAGTGCAGTTTTTAATGCAAATAAGGCCTTGGTGAGTAAATAGACATGTGGGAGCTTTTATATTATAATTTTTTCATCGAGTGCCTCTGTGCTCGTGTAACAAAAGTAAGGGCATCGCAGTTTAAATCTGCATGCGGAATGATCAGATATGCATGCAAAGAAGTATGCTCTTATCTAAATGCATAGAGCGAATAGAGGAATCGTGTTTGTGAACAACAAGGGGAATTTACCTGAGATTTGCCTAGCTGACTCTAAACAACGGTCAACTCTTTGGGGACATTTTATACATTAGCCAGGCAAGGCCACAAGGACGTTGGCTGTTAAACAAATTTTATATATACCGTAGCGTGGACATTGTTAAAATTATAACATTAATTGCTTTAGATGCTGGCATAGTCACTGTTTATTTCTTGTTCCTGTTAATTCATGAATACTTAATGTAACCGATTTACCGGCAGTTGGTACCATGGAAAGCCCAATTCACCTTTTCACCTCAAATGACTGTTACAGGGAAGGGGTTTGTTTGCAGTGCATAAAACAACTGCAACTGCTACCCTGGATAAACAGAGGCTCAGGTTTGCAGTGATGCCAAATACTTTTGATTCTGACAATACTTAATTTTACCTCCAGATGGCAACAGTTTTCCTTTTCAGTTTTTGAGAGGAGGATTTTAGAGTTAAAAAAAAATAAAAGATAACCACAGTTTCATTCAAATATTTTATCCACGCTGCAAAGGATTATATTTGTTCTAATCTTTTAATCGATCTTTATCCTTTCATTGGTTGAGTCTTTATCATCTTGGGGTTATTGCCCATCATTGCCATGCCAAGACCACACACACACACGCACATGCACACGCATGCACAAAAGCTAGAAATACAGCTATGCCTCAGCACAAAACCAAAACCAAACATTGGGTGAAAAGCAGTGCAATCTCAAGCAGAGTCTGACAGTAACAGACATATCAACTATCCCCTAATTGATACAGCTAGGCGGTCAGTCAGTCACTTAATGAATTGCTAATAGCCCTCAGCAATGCTATGAGTGACGGGGGCCGAGCATTCCACCTGGTGGAGGCTGCCTGGGGACAGCGGTGGATGGGGATGCTTCTCATTAATGGAGGCGGGATGCCTGGCGATTGTTCAGTCTTGTGTAGAGAGGCCTCTTGCACATGGAGGCCACGCTTCTCCCTCAGCTAGCCCCCATAACCTCGACAGCCGAATATCACAGAGTCACCGATAATGAAGACTTGATCAAAGAGACGTAGCATTCCAGCGAGGCCGGCCCGGGCAACCCAACAGGATGAGGGAAGGATTGAAAGAAAGACAAGGAGAGAAAGGAATAGAGGGGGGGGGGGGTAGCCCATTCTGCATAGTAATGCTGCAATTAGAGAGTTTGCAAGCATACTTCTGCTGGCAAAAGAAAATGCATTGATCTGGAAATATGACCATCGAGATTTAGTAAGTGCTTGACAAAATGGGTTGGTGCATTACGGTCAATAAATTGGTTGTAACGGCTACAAACCTGGCAAAGTGAATACTGAATATCAGTTAAAAGCTGCAGTTAGTAGTATGTCTTTGTATTTTTTTTACATCTAAATGCAACCTGTAACCACATTTATGAAAAAAAACAAAATCATTTGCGTACATCAGAGCATTAAAAATGTGATATCATTAAAAAGTGTCACTATTTTAAAACCAAAGACTCAAAGTCAGCACGCATTATGGTGAGTTAAAGGTACATATGCAACAGATTAATTTGCTGCACTTGCCACAAGCAGCAGCTTTATTTATCTTAATGCATATAACTGCTAGCCCTTCAACCTACCCATAATTTGCTACTAATAACTGCTGTGGGCGGAGTGATTATAGCTTATCATTAGTGCCAGCAGCTTTTTACTAGTGCGATCCCAGCTAAAGGGCCCTTACTATAATTGTGGGCCATTATAAATATAGTACGTTGAAAGTATAGGGGGGGGGCGCTGATTGAGCAATTAAACTTTGGCAACTTAATTACCTCACCACAACAACATGACTATGAGGCATTAACGTATGGCATTATGGTAAACATTATTGTCTGAGAGCAACGGCCTTGAACTGGGTGATGTATGAGACTGTGTTTATCGCCAGCTGCCAGCAGAGGTAAACAAGGAATAGAATGACAGGTGAAAAAGTAACAAAGTAATGTGTTTTTTGTCAAATTATTAATTTAATTATACATTTTTTATTACAATTATTACATTGATAATAGTTATAATATTATATGTTATAGTAGTGGAAGTAGAATGGGAGTAGTGGTATTTTTATTTGTAATAGCACTGTTATAACAATATATATTCACCTGAATACCAGCCTATTAATTAATTGCCTACTTAATGTGGTTAATTGTAGAATACAGAGAAAAAAGAATCAGGCCCCACAAGCACTGCCTCAGCTCGCTCTCAGCAAAGAAAGGCTAACAGATGTTGCATAGAGCAAAACAAAAAACACCAGAATAAAAAACTAACATCCATTTGTCAGCCCAAGTAGGAATCACACTATGCAAGCTCCTCATTAAGTGGCATTAAAACTGTGAAGGTCTATAATTATCGAATAAATCCTTTCCCACATGAATGAATTCATCTGCGTGCCATAATTCTTCCCCACACAGAGCAGCTCTGGTGGTGAATGAGTCTTTTGTGCGCCACTGTCGGAAGGCTTTTGTGAAATTACACTACTACATAATGATGCTAATCATAAATTAGCATTTCAAGATGGAGCAGCGTGTTTGTTTGTGAATGTGTGTGTGTGTATGTATGTGCACCTGAGTTTGCGCATGTATATAAATTCGACAAAGTAAATGTAAGCAATCTAATTTTAAATTTCATCACCAGTTCACTCAGTTTCATAGTATCAGATGACAAATATTCACATAAGCCTTTTTTCTTAATCATTTTTCCTGATTGTGCCACTTATTTTTCAGTTACATACCACAATGAATCTAGTTGTTTGGAGCTAAAGTTATTACTGATATCTTTAGATCATGAAATGTAAGAATGTCTCTGATATCAAATCTTAAATTAAACTCATATAGTTTGTTTAGATGTTATTTTCCTCCTGGCAGCTGCAGGCCAGAGAGGATGCACTGCAGACTGTGAGAGAAGTTGAACTCAGGACTGACCTATCAGCTTGAATGTAAGTTTCCTCCCTTCATCTCTCTCCGTTCCTTTTTGCTCTTTTATTCCTCTCTCACACTATGTCGGTATATCGCTCTTTTTATGTCTTTGTATTTTCTTTCTCTTAAAACTGCAGCACATATTGAGAAAAGCATCTGCACCCTGCAACACAGACTAACTCAAAAAATCAACACAAAACAGAGGCATTGTAAACACTAATAGAAGCCACATGACGGTGATATTAGATTCAAGTTTCTATTCATTGGCTGAGAGTAGCAGGTGTGTGTTTCATTACCCACCAAAGAAAAACACGACTCCTGTGTGAGCTTCTTAATGTAGGGGCTTGACCAACTAATGAAAGCAGACAAAGAGACCGATCTAGAGGCAGGGCCCACTCCGTGTCCACTTAGCACCAAGCTGGAACTTTTGCCAATTAGGACGTGTTTGTTTGATGTGACAATTAACAAGGAGGCGCTTGGTCGATAATCCCAATATGGTTTCACTCTGCTTACTATTACGATGTCCACCATTGTTAAAAACATCCAATATGTTTAAGGGAAGAGGCAAATGAGCAGATGCAATTTTATCCATTAGTTTGCCTTTTGATAAATACTTTCGGTGACTATTTAGATTATCTGTTTTAAATAATTGACTTCCTCAACAATAGAAAAGAAAATACATTTTATTGAATACAAGCCATGCATAATATGTTTATAGAGCTGTTGGCTTTGTTTAGATGGACACTTGTCCGTCACAAAGGTTGGCCATTCGTTTCACGGTTTACTCGCAGACACATTGTTTTCAATTACTAGAAAAATAACTGTAGTTATGAGTCATGGTTATGCAGAAGTCATTTGCATGAAAAAACCCATTTATGACCTCAGAATGTGGACCACATGTAAATGATAACGGATTCATGGTGTGTGACAAAACAAAAGGATACTGATAGTCATCCAGTCTCTGCATTTAAATCTCCATACTATTTACCTGACATTTTTCACTGGAATAATTCTGAAACATATTGTTGTACATTCACAGTAGGTCATAAGTTGGCCTTTGTTGTTTCCCAGTGTCCTTTATCACAAGCCAGTGTGACCCTAGTGCTTTGCATCTTCCTCAACTCTGCCAAACAAATGGAGCTTTAATATGTAAAGCATTCGGCTTTTGGAAGATAGAAAACATGTTGCTCAACATCACCAATGCTCCTACAATATTCTCTAATCTGATTCTTGAATAGAATTTTACAGACAGCTGAAATCCCTGACATTTGTGTGCCAAGAACAACATCATGAATTAATTTTGTTTAGTTTTGGATTTGAGGCGGGAGATGCGGAAGTAGCTCAGTTTGGAGGGTTTTCTTGCTTGATGAGGATTTCTAAAACCCACTTCATATGTACTTCAAAAAAGTACTTATAACTGCAGGTGTAAAAGATGACAGCTGCAAGTATGTGCATGTATGTTGAATGTGTAAAAATGTGTGTTAAAACAATGAGGTGGAACTAGGTTTGATGGCTGGAAGCTGTGGCAGTGTCTGTGCACTAGGTGGTGCCCCGTCTCTTCACCAAGACAACACCACATGGTGGTACTTTTCCTGCCAAACCCAGCACTAAACCTGTTAGGACTGAGCTGTGCATGCGAGCAGAGTGATGAAGCTTTAGTCATGAGTGACAGAATATCAAGTAACCATCACTGAAGATGTTTGTCAATCGATTTGTTCTACTACAATTGCAGACAAAGTAAATGTGTACAATAGGTTCCTTAAGTTATAGTATAAGAAAAAAAGTACAAGGTATATGTGCCAGTTCATGAGCACAGATTCACTCAATTAAACACATGTACAATTGTAATAACACACATTTTTAACCTCTTTTATATACACACACACACACACACACACACACACACACACACACACACACACACACACACACACACACACACACACACACACACACACACACACACACACACACACACAGCTACAAGCTATGAACACACTCACACATATAAGTACGTACTCTGTCTCCCCCCACCCTCTCTCTCAATAACTCATAATAATGTGATCTGAGGAGAGAAAACTAGTGCTGGTTGATTAAAAGGGATTCAGGTGATGAAGGCTCCAGTCTTGGTGCTGCGGGCCTATAGTTTCAGCCGGGCCCAAGGCAGCAGCTGGAAGCATAATTACACGGGCTGATTTATACATCATTAAGGCGGCCATATAAGTCACCCCTTTTGAAAAGAGCAGTTAAGCTACTTATACTTTTCACAAAACAGCAGCAATTCTGTATAAAATGAATGTATGCCGTTCCTCTGAAAGCATATGGTATATTTCTCACCTATTAATAATTCAAGTTGAATGAGCAAAAATTAGTTGGCTCGGTTACCGCCACGTTTGTCCCACATTAATTTCACCGACATTTTGTAAATGGGGCTATTACGCTAAAAACAAAGCAGAGTGAATGACCACGGTTTGCCGTACTTAGGAAAAGAGAGGGCCTCATTCGTACACCTGTCATTTTCAAACAAGGCACCATTATGGTTTGCGGAGAGGGGATATCACACCTTTCATTGTAGCCGCGTCCTTTCTGTGGAAAAGCAGCAGCCTTGAAATTGTTACCAGCGAGAGAAAGCCATTTGTAATCTAAAAATCCAGACAGTTGCTTTTCACTTCAGAGTCTGTCAAATGACCGAAATTTGGCCGGCATTTCAAAATGAAAGAACAAATAATAAGCATTTCTACTGAGGCAATTATAAAGCCTGTGTGTGCTTTGCTCTTCACGGTCTTTCATTCTACACAATGCATGCATTGAGTTTCCCTTAAACTCTTAAACTCATAACTAAGGTTTGATTGAAATCAAATGAGGCCCTCGTTATCGGGGTAGCTGCAGAATACACAAGTGAACAGGTGTTCTTTTAGATATTTCAGAGCATATACATTTTAACAACCCTTGACACCTTATATTCACACTGATTTTGAGACACACACACACACACACACACACACACACACACACACACACACACACACACACACACACACACACACACACACACACACACACACACACACACACACACACACACACACACACACACACACACACATTCACCAGCAACACAGAAGGAGCAGCTCAATGGGGCTGAGCACATTGTTGCTTTAACCTTCTGCGCCAGTTATCCCTCTCAGAGCTCCAAGCCTTGGCAGCTAACTCTATTGGCTTTTTGTCATGGAGCCCCTGGCTTGTACAGTGGCTGTGGGGCGGATAGCAGAGGGGGAGAGATCAGGGGAGGACAAAAACAAAAAAAAATTCCTTTCTTTCACATTATTTCTGAAGTGAAGTGAGTGTGAGCAGGGGCTGGAGGAGGCCTTGTAGAGGCCCCGTCGTCTTGGGGTCATTATGCTCGGCAGATCATTAGGCCCTGAAGAGGAGGCACACGACACAGCAGCACCCACAATCCCTCAGCTGTGCTGCCCCCTCCCCCTCCCCCTCCACTCCTCACCGAGGCTGAACGGTGAGTAAATGACCTGACCTCTGCTAGCCCCTCTGCTAAATACTTGTATTAGGGCCTCTATAGGGCTGCTTGATGCTTACATGGATGAACCAATGCTACAGACTTCCTTTCTAATCCCCAGCATAAAGCAGGTTTGCAAAATGGATGAAGAACTGGCTGTGAACATTTCCTTTTGTCCCTGTTCATCTCCACTTCGGTGATCTCCTGAGCCTTGGCTGAGGTGTGAGTTGAGGGGCGAATGTTCGCTAGCCAGGTCAAGTGAGCTAACTTGGAAAATGGCTAAATCGGGAATCTGCAATTCAACCCTCACATGTGCAGAATGAACGTGTTTGTGTCATTATGATATTTTGCATGATGAATTCTGGCCTTAATGGACCCATTAGCGTGCAGGAAGAAACCAGTCACACAGAGGTCATATCTCAAATGGTTCGCAGTCATAAATAAAAGGGGCAGTGACGAGTGAGAGACACTGTTGGATTCGTATTGGCCGATACATTTACAAACTCGGCCCTCTCTCTGTCGCTCTCCTCCTACCTCGCCCGCTTATCTCTTCCTCCTTTCGCTTGAATGTCACCACTCTGTGGGAGGATTTAACGTTGCTTTTAACCCTCACCGCCTCATAATTACCTTGACATTTACCCTTCATTCAATCAAGTTTTTAACAGCAGATTTATTGCAATGACTTTTTTGTATTGCAGAAGGCAGCAGTAATTATGCAGGTTATTAAGAGTCTTCATGTTAATGCAGTTTTACATCGATAATATTCGGCAGGACCTGTTTTCCTTGTGTGGAAGAGCGCAGTGTCAGCTGCTTTAAGACTGAGTGACACAGGAAAGGACAGAAATACTATTAGATGAAGTATCAGATGACTTGGGGTATGAGGAGTGGAACAGGGTAGCACTGCCTCTCCCTCCTTTATTGCTCAGGTTATTATCACAACTGCTGGGGAATTGTCGAGACGGGGAGATAGGAGTGGCAACGATCCATCCGGGACTCGTTCATCACCGTGCGCCGCAGCCCCCCGAATAGAAATTACATCTGCATCTGAATTAGTAACATTATTCGCCAATTTGGCTCAGAGTGAACATTGTTCCATTGAAGGTGGAATTAAATTAGAAAATGAGTGAGTCTTTAATTTTTAGATTATAAATCAGGGAATATAATTCACCCCCTTGTACCTTAAGGGCAATCACATTATCCTAAGCGACATTTTATCCTCAGCCCCGCCAAGTGATCTCGTCACGACACACAGTCACACACCAATCACGCTTCCTGGGGAAGCAGGAAATACATCTTCTCCTCCAGAATTAGACATAAAATATGAGTGTCTTCTCCTGCATGAGAGCTTATTTTACATGAAATTAGACGGCCCTTCTGAAATCATAAACACTATGGAGAATTACTTGGTTCAAGTGATACCGGATCCCTTTTCACCACTGCATGTGCATGACTTTGTTCGTTTAAAATCAGGTAAATATATAGAATATATAAGTTGGAGAGTTTTACAAATGGAAAACACACGAAGCATTAAGGTCATTCAAAAACTCAATATTATGTATTTAAAACCACTCAAAAACACCATTGTGCTTTTTGTTGTAGTATTCCACCTTTTTAACATGGTGCAACCTTTTTGACGGTTTCTACCAGGAGAAAGAAATCTTTAAGACCAGCTGAGCTTTACACCTTTCCTAAACAGCTCTGTAACATTATAGTGGAAATGCTGCTTGGCTGTAATAAACAACTTAGCAACTTATAGTCGCACATAACCTGGTCAAATTAGAGGAAATGGATCGACCTTTTACTGCCAGTCGTTGCTGTACTGTGGCCCAAAACTCTCTGCCTGTTCATTTCATTCTGGCCAATGCCCAGACCTCATTAAAAATGAATGCACTCCTTAAACCCCAACACTAGGCCTTTTCCATTAGGGAGAGAGATATGAGGGTGATAAACATTATTTGTGATCGGATATGAATCGTGCGAGGATTGGCTGCAATATTGAAAGCCACATTGAAAAGTGATTGTGCTTGAATTCCCCCATGCTGTTTCATGCCATATCATAGCTCTTGTAATTTGATTCCTATTCATTTTGGCCATTGTTGTGTATTATATTGAAAGCCCTATCAAGCTGATCTAGACCAACCAATTTGGATTTTTGTTATTCTGTCCCACTTGGTTGATTTTAAGCTGATCAGGATATTTGCCTGGCACAGTCTTGGGCATTCTGAATGGCCTTATCTTCCATTTAATTACCATACAGCCTTTGTTGGAGCAAAATTCATCTATTTTGGTGTGTAGCGGTGGGGTGCGCTTCTGTCCGTGTGTATAAAAGAGCGGGAGACGGGGGGGTTTAGTTGTCTTCACTCTCTGTCTGTAGCTCTGATGTCACAGCTGTCTTTGATATACTGTACAGGTGTATTTCCACGGAAACGGTGCATTGGTGAATCCCCCATAAAAGGCAATAAACCTTGACAGGCTATTGAAGATTCACCCCAGAGCGTTCCCCTGACAATCTCCCAGACATATACATTTAATATTCCATTGATTGATTGATTTTATGGGACATGGTTAACATTATCATCAATACTGCCCTCAGGACCAAGACACCAACTTAGTCTGAAAAGAATAGTACTTGTCATATATTATAAGGGGCCTGGTAAATTCTTTTGGGTTATTACAGTACACATATGGTATACCTTTTTATGTTTGTGTGTGTATATGAGAGCAGGTCTGCATATCTCTAAGCATGTGAATGTTTCTGTTCAGTAGAGTGTTTCCCTTAAACATGTATCCATATGGGGATGCATTTCATATGTAATCGCAGTATAAATAGCACGTCATCCAAGCAAATTTTTCAGTATGCTCCTCACTACTGGTGGTTTGAGCTGTTTTGGCCTGACTGTTTGACCCCGGCACGGTAATCCACATGCCTATCTTACCGTTCTCCAGGTTCGCTGACAGTCAGAACGGGATGATAATGGCCGCCCTTGGACACTCTGCACCAGGGGGCAGGGATGTGATGGGCTGCAGCTCAGGCACATATTAATATTAATACGTATAAAAGCCGTCCGGCTGGCACAGAGTCATCAGCTGTAGACACTAGCAGACACACACAGGAATGCATAAGTGTGCACATGCAGATACGCACACACACACACACACACACACACACACACACACACACACACACACACACACACACACACACACACACACACACACACGCGCGCTCTCTGGAACGCACATCTGCATGCTTGCGGACACACACATATACAGAAAAACAAGTAAAAGGTCCATTATGGATGTGACTGTGTAGCGTTTGCAGATGGACCGCTTCCCAAGGTCAGTTTGAAACATTTGCCAGCATGAAACCTACACAGAGTGCCGGTTGTTCACACCGTTTGGGGAAAAACACACATTATGCAAATGATTCTTCTTCTGAAATGGAACGTACACAACTAGAAACAGTGTGCTAATGGCCATCGTGTCAGCCAAAGCTAATGGTTGCTGTGTGTTTATGTGTGCGCTGTACCTTGTGTGTATGTGTTTTGTACCGTATTATATATGTCTGTGCATGGGATAGCAAGATGTAGACTGCTTACAGGGTTACCGCCAGAAAACTTCTGCCCTGTTGGTGAACTGTAGTGAGGTCAGTCACACTATGGCGAGCTCAAATGAAAATGACGAAGCCGGAAAACCCACTCACGACTTATACAGCCAGAAAGAGAGACAGCTGTTGACAATGTTTGTTCGCTGTTCGTACAAGGAAATACACAAGTGTTGATAAATAGTGTGCCAAAGTTGATGGATGGTAAAAATAAGTATGTTTTGTGTCAGGATGGAGAAATAAGACTTTCTTCTGTTTTCGCTTCTGATGAGTTTGCATGTAAAATGAAGAAAGGTGTGAAAGGCAGGTAACGCTTTACATATTTCGGTTAATCCACAAAAGCGGTTTGTTAAGCGTTCCAATATTGTAGACGAGAGATGCAGAGAGCGTGGGCTCGGCTTAGAGGAAATAACACAGCTTTATTTAGGGACTCAAGGTACAAACAATGTCACCCCTGTCTAAACCAACAGAATGCAGTGTTAGAAACCAAATTCTATTTGCATATTTTTTTATATTGGCTGGGTTTGGTTTCAACAGCATACAAACAGTCTAAAGTAATGATGCAGTCCTTTGAAAAAGTGAGGATTACACCTTTTCTATGTTTGGGTAGAGGCCATGACGTTCAAACACAAGGGCGACAAGGAAATAAAACTGATATAATTTGGAAATGAAATTACTGAGGGGTGTCTGAGTAGCTGACATGTACAGTGAACTGAAAAGCAGATTTCAATGTCAATAAGCAAATCGAGGAGCCAGGTTCTTGTTTTCCTCTACGTTTCAGACATAGAAGATGTAACCGCTGAGAAGGAAAATTAAATAGAGAATGAAATAGCATTCGACATGGTATCTGTCAGGGATAAGTGTGTAGGGGCATAATGTTCATCATATGGCACTGAACTGCATGCTTGAACTTAATTAAATCACTCTGTGATACCTACTCCGTACGAATGCATTCTCTGAAATATTTAGCAAGGTGTTGTTAGATCACAGGATGTTACAAAAGGGATTAGCAAGAATTGGATGCTCTCAAGACTAGAAATACATTTTGAAGAGCAGAGGGGGCCTTTGATTTTGACCCACACCTGGATGTTCTTTTGTCCGACTGGACATTGGTGACCTTTCATTATCAACAGGGGGTGTTGAGAAAAGCTGAACAGTTTAATTATCTTAATACCAAGCCTATACGGAAGCACAATGCGGTCATCCGCAAGTAAAGCCCACCTAAATAGCACTTTTTATTGGAGGAAATTAAACCACGGCTCCCTGGTGCTTCCTCAATGAGGATACTTGACACTGTCACTCGTGCTGAACAAAGATACACAGAGACCTGTGATTTCTCTAGAAGATGGCGTCCCATGATGGTACAAATTAATTGAAGAAATAAGGGAGTGAAAAGAGAGGAGAGAAAAAAGAGTCCAATAAAAAGATTAAAACATTTTTAATGGGATTTTCAATGGCAGTCTTCGATAAAGACATTCTTTGTCGACTCACTCGAAACATTCGGCCAACTAATCTTTTAGTTGATTTAAATGACATATCTGTAAAACTGACTCTTTCCACAAAGAATCTCACAAAGTATCACTTTAAACCTTGTGTTTAGCGGAGATGTGCTCATAAGTTTATTGGATATAAATCATTCAGCATGAAAAAAGCATTAAAAATGACTAATCGACAAAAGAGTCTTTGTCTACTAATAACAAAACGACTGACTAGTCAACTAATCGACTAAGACGGGGCAGCCCTATGATTTCTTATCATTTTTTGCTTCTGTATGAATATAATGAGACAAAGAAACGCAACAACAGATCCATACAGTTGTTTAGTTTTACCTTTAGACCAAAGAAAACTCTGGTCTTCTACGGGGGGGGGGGGGGCTGGGACGGCCCATATTTCACCGTCAGCCTGACTTGCCCCAACAATGTGACAGCAGGTGACAAATAACCTGGCTCATGATTGAAATCTGACAAAATAACACTATGTTTGATAATAGCGTCCCCAAGCAGAAATATGGCAGCCGCAAACTAAACAGTGCTTCATCACCTCCATGCCAGTCCCAGCGGTTCTCCATTAAGGGCCAGATCATTGTGTTTTGCCTCCCCCCGTCCCAGCTGACCGCCGAAGTGACAGCCCCGGCTTGCTGCCGTGACATTGAAAAATATTTGTACTGACAAGGCCACAAATCACAAGCCGACAAGTTTTAAAACTCAATATTCACTCAATGTGCATCTGCTATATTCTCGTTAAAAGTGTAATATGGTAGTCTCTCCCCTCCGCGTTCTTTTATTATTACGGTATTGACAGCGACTATAATAAAGTTGTGCTGCTTTGATGCCAGGGAGGGAAGCGCGGGAGATGGAGAGATTGAAAGAAAGGGGTGTATGGGGGTGAGAGACGGGAGAGAATAGCCGGGATGGTTGAGCGCTCGCACAGCGCTGTAACAAAAGTGCTCCATTTTCATGACAGAACTTCATCTGACATGTTTAGTTTGATGCTCTACCTGTGGATTTCTCAATAAGTCTGGCATACTGTAGATCCAAACAAATGTTTTTAAGCATCAAATGTATTATCTTGCCTAATATTAACATCTCAGACACCATTGAACCCTATTTTACACACTGCTGTCTTTTATGCTAACATACCACAGCTTATTGGGGTATAACCAGTGTCCCCTCTGCCCGCTCTAGACCGCTATGCTCTACTATACTAGTGCCATCATGCTAATAGTTACTCTAATATCCCCTTAGTTTGAGGCCTTGTCAACCATGTAGGCCCTAATGTGCGCCCAGTGCACACGAGTAAGTGTGCTTTAGGCTCATTGTTAACATAAGGCCAAATCTGTAATATAGCACGGACAATTAAGTGCACAATTTTTGTATAAATGCAAAATCCCTCACTGTGAATTATTTAATTCTCTCTCTACAGTTCATTTAATAGAGCCCTTTTGGCGGGCGGTTTGAGTCACTGAAAACTAATTTGATTCTCCTCCTTGATTTAATTAGATTTTATGATGTATGGTATTGCTAATTCGGTGGCTCACCATGCGTTGTCGCCGCCTGTCCCTTGCACTGGCGGTGAGCTGTCAGAGCCCCATTTTTAACAGTATTGAAAAATTCAAGCTTTATTATTGCCCCCTCACTCATTTTCTCCCATCAGGGGAAAGTAATGAGCTTTTAGTCTCTCCTCTTTTACTCGTCTCCCTCTCCTCTCTCGTATACTAGCTTTTTTTTTTTTTTTTCTTTTTTCTCCATTTTCACATCTCTTTAGCGCTTTCTTTTTCTTTTCCTGTACACTTTTTTATCCTTTTCTTTTCCCCCTCCTTGAAAACAATAAGAGAGGATAAAGAGTTAGGGAGAGCTCAGGGGGAAAGAACTGTAAGAGCAGGGAGACAGAAAGTAGAAATGATGGCACCAACAAATGCAATACAACAGGGGAACACAGAAATGAAATGAACAGAGAATGAACGAGTAAAATAGGATGAACGAGTAAAATAGGATGAGCGAGTAAAATAGGATGGACGAGTAAAATAGTGAGAGAAAAGAATAAATGTGTCAGAGAGAAGTGGAATGTGAACACAGCGGCGATGGTGGATATGAGAGATAAGTAGCAGTTTGAGAGGGAAAAGGAGAGAGTGAGAGGAAAAGGGAGGCGCTGAGGAAAATGAAGGAGATCTAGGAAGCAAGAGGGAGAGAGAGAGTGAAGGGGGGGCCGGTGGAGATTGTGCCATACGCTTACAGCGCTCCAGGCCTGCTGCTCTGGCATTAGCGCACTGATTCATGAGTTAAGTTTCCCCAACTGCCCACGGCTATTAGCTTTCAGTTCCTTTCGGCTGTCATTTAGACTCCAAAGAGTCTTTTGGTTAATGCACTGTTTTAATGAGAGTGCACCACTCGCTAATATATTTGACTGTATGAAAGGTCACAACAGGAAGCTAAACAGATTGAGAGAGAGAGAGAGGGAGCACAATGGCGGCGGCGCTGTCAAGACAGGTTTTTTTTTTCTTCAAGCAAACGGATTGGGGGGCGTCTGGGGTGGGCAGCGCCGCTACGGTGTCACCGTTCCACGGCTTCTACCCCCTTTACCCAGCATCCAACTGTGCATAATAGGCCCCTGGAACTGATGGGTTACTGCTCTCTCTCTCTCTCTCTCTCAAATAGTTACGCCCCATCCATCACCAGCTCTAACCAGAGAGAGAGAGAGACAGAGAGAGAGAGAGAAAAGTTGAAGAAAGAGATGGAAAGAGACAGGCAATGGAAGGGGCAGACACTGGGAGGAGGCGCATGTTTCATTACCCATATAATCACCAGTCTGATTGCCACACAAGCAATATAAGAGCGTCTTACAGCAGCCTCGGGAAATTTATAGCTGTCTGTCGATGGGATTCCCACCAACCCGTTAAATATGCCTGGAATGCTGAGCCAATATGGGAGCAATGGAACAAGGATGGTTTTAGAAATATGGAATAAGACTCAATAAAAGTTTGCAGATTGAAAAATATAGATGATTTCTGTATGTCTTTTTATTTCTGTCTTTCTATACTGTGTCAACCTTAACCTTAATATGTGATATCTCCAACCTCAGGAGACTTCAACCCTTTTTTTTTTTTTTTTTTACCAAATTCAAGGTTTTACAGAATTAAAGTTCTAACAATGGTGAGCCACAGCATTATCAAACATTTTGACAACTCTGCATAAACAAGCATGGCCTCCGCCCTCCTCCCTTCTCACCTTTTTTGTCAACACGCAGCTGCGGTTCTGTCACAGGACACCCGTAAGGGACTGTCTCGTAGCAGCAGAGCCGTTTCTTGGTTTGGGCCCCAAAACCCGATAATCTAACAGTAATCCATTCAAAACTAATCAAACATTTACAAAGGTGCCATGATGGGGAGAGAGCTCTATTAATCAGCGTCCTCCATCACCAACACGCAGGCCCGACCTCGTTACGCTTGCGGCGTCTCAATCTACCTATGCAAATGAGACAGCGGGGTGAGCAGGGGACCGACAGCCAGACTTGTGTACAGAAATTATAAACAAATATTCATCCATTATGGGCGGAGTAGCGTGCGTCGGGAAGTGCCTTGCAGTGAGGCGGCACAGCAACTCTTCTTCTGTCGGACGATTATTCACGGAGCAGGAAGTGACAGTGTTGTCAAGGTGAATTAGCAGCATATGTCAAGCTTTTGTTATAAATCCTGGCCTACTGTAAGCCTTATTTCCCCCCTCCACGATGTATGTACACGGTTGATGATATATCAACACCGCTCAGTGATTAATAATTCAGCGAGGGTGATTCCACAGGGGGAGTTGTGGTGGGACGTGGGACAGGCCGTGCAGTGAGGGTTGAGGGGGTTTTGGGGGGTGAATAGTGGGCTCCTTTCCCCGTAATCCTCTCCCAGTGCCTGTAGGCCCCAGACCCTTTCCCCCCCATTACCCAAACCATTTGTTTATTGTGCAGTAATTACAAACCATCAAGCCTAAAGGCAAACAGGCAGAGAGGAGCTTTAATGATGGAGACATTTTTAACAATATATCATAACAGCAATGGAATCAAACAATGAATTTATGTCGCGGCGTATCAATATTAAAGAGCAGCAAAACAACCAGGTTCAGGGAGTCAGGGCTTGTTGGAAACGGGAATATGCACTTGTTAAGGCGGACTATTATTGATTTGTAATGAACTACATTCCCCCTTAAAAAGCTAGAGTGTTGGCAGGGTAATATGTTGCATTTTATTTAGCAATTTCATGCATGTTTGCTTCACAAGGTTAAAAACCACAATCTATTCTGAGACAAAAAAAGGAACATTTTCTCATTTTCAGCACTCCAGAAGCCATTTAATGCTCCCTGTGTAAGAGTGGCAATCCCTATTACCGCTGGATAAAGTGTACCCTTTTTTATTTGAAATGAAAATGTCAGTAATTTCTTTTGAGATTGATGACTCCTTACGCGTGGGCCCAATAAATGAAAAATTGATGAGGCTCAGTTCTCTCTTTTAATATTTAAGGCAATATTAAAGTCTTTCTTACATCTCATGGAAATAGTTTTATTTAAAAGGAATAAGACCATTGGGCATTGTTTACTGAACACCTCATGCATGTTTTATAAACCCCGTGGCTCTTGGAGGAATTCAAAGGCCCTTGAAATCGTTACTGTTTTGCAGTAAGTATAAAACGACTTAAGAGGAAGTCGAATGGCATTGGCATTGTTGTGTAGCTGCTCGCGTGTTGGTGGATGTGGGCTGCTTTGATGAGGCTGCCAGTGGTGAATAGTGGTGCCAAGAAAGGGAGGAGGGAGTTGCGCACTAAATGGCTGAGATTTTTATTTCTTCTATTGGGTCGTAATGTGTGCTCGGTGAGGAAATTGATGTTTAATGTGGCTGAGCGGACGAATGGGATGAATTGCCATTTAAAACAAAGACCCATGGGTTGAAAGCAGGGAGGGAGAAGAGGGGAAGTTAGAACTAGGACAAGGAGAGGAAGCTACTTGAACCGTTCTGAGTTTAAAACAAGCCAGAGGCAAGGAGAGTCCCATGCAAAGGACGGAAATGATACCAAGGTATTATCGGCTAAATTGTCTTGGATCAAATAGTTTTTCAAATGGGTTGAAATGGGGAGCTCGTAGGTATGAAAATACACAATGCACAAAATCGAGCAGAATTCCTACCTCACAGCAAAGCCTGACCTGCGATGACTTCCATGTTTTTTTTATGTACAAAGAAAGATAAATAATGCTGAATAAAGCTTTGGCCTCCAGTTAAATTACTGACCCCAAAATAATTTAAAGGTAGATGTTGGGAACTTCAAGGAAACAAAGCCCTGCCAACCCGGGATCATTTATATGCTATATTTACAATGTCACTCTATTCTTATGGCTGTTGATTATTGAGACATATGGCCGTGATTTAAGTGTCTTTTTTTTTTTGTTACAAAAACTGTTGCATACATTTACATGCATGTGTCTGTGTTTGTGGCTGTATGCAGCATGTTTGTATGCACACACAGAGACACACAGAGTCAGAAAACAGCAGTGGAAAATCTCCTATACCAGCAGGTACAATCAGCAGCTCCAAGTTGAGCAGCCTATTACATTGTAGTGGTGGTTAACAGGGACATTCGAACTGAGAACCAAGATACTCCAGCTCCCATTTAGACAAATTAAATCAAGTCCCATAATGCTTTATGTATCTGTTGCCTGGGTTACACATCCTAGCGCACCAGGCCCCTTGATGGAGGGCGGAATGAAGCCTTTTATATCAGATGCTTCGACAACAGGGGGTGTCTACTACCTGCCAACTATTATCAAAGGCACTGGTTTCATAGCCCTGCCATATTTTTTGATTGATCTAAATTACACGTCAGTGAGTGCTGCAGTAACATGATCTATAAAGAGATAGCGACTACTTGTACATTATTAAACTCCCAGAGCGGCTGCTCTGCTTTTGGATTGCTGTAATTATCTGTGCTGGAGGCACAACAAGTGGCCCAAACACAGCTGTTAGCCTGCCTGCGCACCCGAGCACTGGTTGGCATTAATAGTTTCTGAACAGAAGCTACATTTGGCGGAGGTTAACATTAACATGCCTTTATGTCGGTTTGTAGAAATGAAGTATGTGTACATTTTTTTCATTTTTCAACGCTTTGATTTGAATATCAGAAAAAAAGGATATTATCAAAGTGCAACAAAAGAATCTTGTAGTTTTTTGGGGGAAAGGATTGGTTGCAGCACTGTGGTCTCTAAGGTAAAATCCAAAACACTATTTGAAAGAGGGAGTACAGGATGTGCAGCTCACCTGATATTCCTCTTTACAATATCCAATGAACAGAGATTCATCAGCCATTGGCGCTGTATGTATTTTTAAAAGCAGAAATTCCAGTAAAACCTCCTGGCTTTAACAGTAGCCGCCTGTGGCCTTCTGACATCCCATATATCCCATCCTGTAGAAGAGAGAGAGAGAGAGAGAGAGTCAGCCAGCCAGCCAGAGAAGAGGGCATTTTGGGATACCTGAGGGACCTCTGTGGGACTGTGGTGTGGGTCATGTGACCCATGGTGTCCGACTCTGTGGCACCAGCCAGGCTTTGTGGCCAAGTGCTGGTGTTGTGGTGACAGGGACGGTAAACAGGACGTATCGTTTTTTTCCGCAGCGCCTCTCTTTACCTCAGAGCAGATCTTACTCTCTATATTGTGAGCGCATGCTCCACATTGCAACTATAACCAAGAGAGAGCATGAGTGAAAACATATTGATAGATGTGGAGGTATATAATAGTTCTATTAGGGATCATGGAAATCCCAGTCACCTTGCTTTAAGGTCCTTCTGCTGCAGTTTTATATAAAAGCGGAACATGCATGTAAACAGATTTTTTTGATTAAAGGAAATCCATACACAATCCTCAATAATGTGTTTGTCTTGGTTTACATCATCACACACCATCAATGTCTTTTGCCCGCAAGCCTTATTTCAGTTTCACCTTTTACGAGGACTGCTTGGGAGTGGAACGGCAGATGCAGACATTGAATTCGAATTCATACAAGGCAGACATAATATCAGGCAATATAGAGGCAGACAGAGAGGCTATTGAAATGCAAATAGACTGCTGGGGCCGCAGCAGCAGGGAAAAGAAATTGGCTAGGATGACAATGCAAGTAAACCACTCCAGTTTGTCAAGAAGGCCACGCTTTGTCACAAAACTGGGAATGGATTTCAGTACAAGTGCTGCTACAGCACTAAAAAGAATAATATTCAAAAATAGGAGGAAAGGAGAAATAAAATAGTTGCCCACTGCACAACTCTCATGTTAAGATTGAGAAATGCCTGTAAAGTTAGCGTTTTTCAGTTTATCGCCGTGTGTTTTCCGAGGGACCCTCTTATGTGTGCCGGTTTATGGTGGACCATGAATGTGAGCGATGTTGAGGGTGAGAATGAGAGGGCCACAGTGCGCATGCATGTGCACGCTGGTGCTAGTGTGCATACACACCTTCTGCTTCATGCTTCATTCTCCTCATGAGTGGCCTTTCAGTGCGCGGTGTGTTTTGTTAGTCAGGTTGGCATGCTCCATCAGGAGGAGGGACGCAGAACTGGGAGGCCTCACCGGACCCTCAGCCATAATAAATTACCTACAAGTGCTGCAGAACAATAACACAAAAAAGTGCGAGCCATCCATTTCGCCACCATTTACAAGAAATCAATATCAATACTTAATGCATTGCGGATGAAAAATGAGCAGAGATACAGGGGCATAATACAAGCTCAAATGAAAGACCTTGGAGTGCTGCTTCCCAAGGGTTTGGGGGATGAGGAGGGAGGCAAGGTGTGAAAAAAAACCTAAAGTATAAGAGAGATTGCATTATACCTTTTGTTTTTGTCCCTAATCTATTTTTGTTGTTTAAGGTTCATAATAATCTCTTTTCTCAGCTCGGTTGTTTAATTGTTAATCAATGCGCAATTTTGTCTCGCCAACAACAGAGGACGGAACATGTGCAAACATCTATTTAAAGTATTAGAAAAAGAAAGTAACATTTAATGCTGATTTTTTTTTTTACTTTTTCTAACTTACAGCATTGGAGATCCAACAGAAGATCAGATGAATGCGTGGACATTTCCTTAACAGCCAGTGGAGATCTCTTTACTATGTCACAAATGAATCATCTGTTGAAGATAAACATGATCTATATTTGTCCTCGAGGCTTACTGCATGATGTCATAGCAGCCTTAACGTCCCATTTCATTGTGTTGGTCAGTGATGCATTGCAGATCTTTGCAGGCTGTGTAGAAAATTCTTTCGCCTTTTCAACCGAAGGATGATAAAGATATTGAAGTAAGCAAAAAAAATTGCATATATATATATATATATATATATATATATATATATATATAGCAGAGCCATGTCTTACAATTTGTTTACCAAAACGAATCTGTCATCAGTCTTCCTATGAAGCCAAATTTGTATGTTTTTTCTCAGAATAAATCATGTTGTATCATGCAAACACAAGAGCATGAATTGTGTCAGTAGAGCTGTCACATGACTGAAGGGCTACTTTTTCACTGCCAGGTGCATCACGGGCCTCAATTAGACTTGTCATCTGCAGTGAAAGGCCTTTTTAAATGGTGCTTTTGTGTTGAAGTTCCCCATGTCTTGTGGTTTGGTGAAGTTTAAACTTCTCTGGTTCCCTGGAGGACTAGCTAGCCGTTTAGACAACGTTTATATCCTTTTGTCGTTCTCCTATATCCACCGCAACCCCTCCCGTTTAGTCCCTGATGGCTTATGCACTATTTCAGCGTTTGAACCATAGTTGTGTGGGTGAGATAAAGGCTCGCCACACAACTATAAAATTACATTTCTGCTTTGGAAAATGTTTTCTGCTTCTGAATGGGTGGTAACTTTTTTTGCAGTTTGTGCATGAGAGAAAAAAAGAAGAATATGACATTGTAAAATCTGAAATCTGTTCAGCTCAAGTTTGAATCCTTTTGCTCTTTCTACTGTTGTTTCCATCCACCTCCTGCTTCCCGAGTGTCTTCGTCTCAGCCCTGCCGTCTGTCACCAGTAGATGGCACTGCAGCCAAGTCATCATGCTACACAGCAACCAATTTCACCTGCCAGCTCCGGCTGCCAAAGAAAAAAGTGCAAATGTATTTGTTTCACCCAGGCTCTGAGGGCTTTTTCAGCCGTTGTGTTCGGAGGCCAGATGCAGTGTGTGTGACACAGAGAGAGAATATCAATAACCAATATGCTCACAGGCCGGTGGCCGACGGTTCCAAGTCCTCTAAGCACACACAGCGGCGATGCCCCTTTTAAAGTCTGTCCCTATTCAAATTACACTCTTGTTGCCCTGAAAACACAAATGATCATGGCTTTGGTGATAAGCAACCAAAAACGGAGCATTTTTATTGTCTCTCCCTCTTTGTACTCCAGTTACTCAGGTTACGGACCATCAAAAGCAGTCCGTATATTCTTTACTATTACGTCTGCCTCCCTCTGACTTATCAAAAGGCGAATAACATCAATTAGTCTTTGGAGGATAGAGTATTTTTTGTATTGTTAAAGGTCTGGTGTCGAGTTCTGAAGGGAGCCATTGTCCCTTCTTGAGCTTGAGTCCTTTAGAGTCCATAAGTGTTTATTGAACTCAATAGAAAGCGCGGGGACAAAGGGACCTGATATTCCTTACTCACTTGCTGCATAGTTTGTATCATAATTTCACTATAAGCTGCTGCAATCGGCGCTGTGTGAGGAATTTTGGCAGCCGTTCAGTGTGGTTCTTTGAACCCTAGCCGGCCCGGGTTGTGTTGTGGGTTCCACCTGGTTACTCTTGAAGGCCGATATTAACCCCAAAGCATGACTTTGAGGGTATTTGGGATTTCAAGTGTAGAATAAGGAGGTCATGAGGTGGGGTTTAGATGGGGTTGAGCACTGAAACGATTGTGGTTTGACATGACATGTGAAGGCTGTTGTCCATTGTTGTGATGTGGAGCTGGAGGCTAAGAACTGAAGAGAGTGTGTTTTGGATTTTTTAGGATTTCAGGTAGCCAAAAATTCTCTTCAGTACACAGATCTTATTCCCTAAAATATTGTAGACACTCATGCTTTTAATATATTGGAGTAATATAATGCAATTTAAGTATTTCAACTCATTCTAGACCAGTGCAATCGGATAGAATAAACTTCATCAGGTCTCCACAGCTGGAAAATCATCTTCATTTGTATTTTACTACAAATATTCAACTTTGTATGTACTTGTATTGTTCAAGCTTTTGTTGATGATACACCTGGAATCAAACGTGTCCATATATTTCGCTCCATGACAGATAAGTAAGTGATATATCAGAGTAGAGTGTGACAAAGTTCACTCTCTTGTCCCCCATGTTGCCCCAGGCTGGATGAGCTCATGAGCGCTGCGCAGCGAGGAATCAAAGAAAAGTGTATGTTTGAACTGAGGGAGGACCTCAGTGTCGCAGTATCACCGCCAACATCGGTGAAATGTACACACTCGTCACTCACCATTGTTTTCTGAATGGCTGTATCACTGTACCAGGTTGTGCAAAACACACCTCTTGGTCACTCAAACTCTTGGAGTAATAGTTCAAAATGTTGGGAAAATATGCATGTTAATTTCCATGAAGGGAGTTAGATGAGAAGATCAATACCACACTCAAATTTGTACGTTAAATAAAATGCCAGAGTCAGGAGGTGGTTAGCTTAGCTTAGCATAAAGACTGAAATAAGGGGGAAACGTCTAGCCTTGCTCTGTCCAGAGAAGAAGAAAAACAACCCTAATGTACCTGCACCTCTGAAGCTCACTTATTAAGATATAATATCTAGTTTTATTTAATACATAGAAAAACTGATAATGTTTGTAACCACAGTGTAATTAGGAAAAAAAGTACATATTTTCTAAGAGACTGGGTTGCTTAGAAGAAGAAAAAAAGCACATAGCGGTATTTCCCAAAATGTCAAGGAGCAGACTCAGGCTGATAATCTAATGATGTCTTCATCAATCATGTCCAAGTCTTCAACCTGAGGTCATTACTTTTATTTACCTTATTTTGAGCACGTTGTACTCAAACAGTGAGTGCAGCTTTAGTCATCAGTAATCAGTGTCTGTTTGTTTATATTGCAATTTGAGATTAAGCGTTAAGGTTCAGCATGTTTGCTCATTCTGAAGTAGTCGGTGCAGCGTATTACAACCTAATTGCGAAAATGTATCTTCATGTTGAGTGATGCTTATTTCAGTGGTGCTGAAATTTGGGGTCATCAAACCAAAAATTCGATGACTACTCCACCCTCAGCTCCCTTAATATCATACATTCTGAAGCTTCCTATCTGCCTCACCTTTCCTTATCTGTCACTCCTTTCCTTTCCTTCCACCCTTTCCCTCTCTCCCTCTCCCTCTCTTTGGCGATGATATTTTTTATTTTTTTTAGATCACTTCCATTAACACCGGCATGCTGAGCTCTAATTATTCACTCACTCAGCATTCTGGGCTGCCCGCCGCTCGTTTGGGTAAGCAATGTGGCCCGTTAGCAAGATGCTTGTTAACTGAATGCACTTAATTATATAAGAAGATAATTACATGTAAACGTTGCATCTAAAAGCAGCCATCCAGCCCCGCTTGCTGATTTAATAGGCACATGTTTGGGATCCCTGTTTTGTTTATTTTAGAGTGAGGTGATTAATTGCCTGCTCTGATGAATCTGCCGGATGTTGTCTCCATGGTGGCACAGGCCCAATCGCACAAGGCTTGTGAATACATGTTGATTTACCTTTGTGGACAGTTACATGTTCGGATATTTGATTATTTTACTGATGAAAAATTTCAGTTGAATTCTCAATGTATATACAAGAAAGCAGCAACATCTTCATGGACCAAAATATAATAATAATAGAGTTAAATAGTCACGTGATCCGCCTAGATCAACCTGCATCTCCTTTCTTCAATCCGTAAAGAAAAAAGGAGAATAAAAAGATTAATTTATCAATATTCTATGATCCAGGGCAAATGATGCAGCTCTAAGCTGAATTTCATTCAAGCCCCTGTCAAATGAAAGATTATTTAGTGTGTTTTAAGAAGGCGGAGTGCAGGGTGGAGATAGGGGTCAGAGTTGGAGGGCTCCCTAGGGACGTCCTGAGGGTCTCGGGGACATCAGACGTCCATTATGAGCTAATCAGGAGGGGGAGCGTGTGGCTGTGTGTGTGTGAGACCATGTGTGTCCATGTATGTATTGAGACGGGGGGAGGAAAGGGATGGAAAGAAAAGAGAGCCGCCACGTGTTGTGTGTATATTGTGTGTACATGCTCGAGTCCATGCGATGGCAGGTGTGTGTTATGTGTGTGTGTGTGTGTGTGTGTGTGTGTGTGTGTGTGTGTGTGTGTGTGTGTGTGTGTGTGTGTGTGTGTGTGTGTGTGTGTGTGTGTGTGTGTGTGTGTTCGGGGGAGAAGAGGCCTTGCTTGCGTCTCTTAATCTCTTAAAGCAGCAGAAGGCAGGATCCCCCAGGACGTTATCCGTGGAGGCTCTCCGCCCTCGTGAACATGGGACGGACACCTCCAGCCTCCAGATGCTTGCAGTTCGATACAGTCCCCAAGACTGACATCCACCCATACTCTCACAGGGCTCTTTGCACAGCCCAGGGGACCCGCTGTGTTAAGAACACGATATGGTATTTACAAAAAAATATTTGTAAATGGAGGCCGTTTGGCTGTCTGTAATGGGTACCCGTCCATGCTGCCGTTTCCCACCCTGCCGTATTTGGGAGGAGGGCTGGAAATGCAAACCAGGAGGGATGAATGTCAGGAGATGTATGCCCCTGACGCCTCGGACCCGACTGCTACTGTCTCATCCAGTCAGCCAACACGTCCACTCCGAGGCCTTAAATCACTCAACTAGAGACAAGCTAACAACTCCTTCACTTACCGCCACAGAAATTAAATCCCCGAGAACTTTGATGAGTGAAAGTGCATCGAAAACATTAAGTCATATTTCATTTCAGGCATGCTTGTTGGAGCAACGCCGCAGCGGATGTGAGGCTGTGAAATTTCCAGTAAAAGTGTAGCGTTCTTTTTTTTTTTTTTTTTTTTGAACAAGCACTTTCAGATAATAAATTGATATTTCGATTAGATGGGCTTTATTTGCGACCACTCAGGAAACAAATACACCACAAGAAACAAAATATTGAAAGGGAAGACTCAACAGAAGACCTCCATTGATTTTTCTTTTTTTTCTTTCTCGTAGAATGAGGGGGAAAAACCTATAGTTGTGATGCACTAAAAGGACTAAAAGAGCTGCATATGATAAACTGATATGGCCTGTTTGTGTTACTGTAGTTTAAAATGTCATAGCTGGTAAACCCGGAAGTCGTCCGGGTTCAGTCGATTATGATTTCACAATATTCATGGTTGTTGGTTTAGAGCTCAAAATTGGTGTTGAGGCCGATTCAGCTAAGATTTTAGTAAGACAGGAATGCATGATTCCAACACACGCAAGCAGACTATCTCCTTGTGATGACCGGGTCACCATTTTTAAGATTACGTTAAAAGATAACGCGCTTTATTCCAGAGAACACTTAATTATACTGCTTGTTTGCAGTGTTCATTTGGAGGATACATGGATTGGTAGCCTGTAAGTAGAGGCTGCTCAGGGAGGATTGGGTGTATCACAGACACCTGATCCATCCCCAGGCGCACTTTTACAGCCTCTGAAATGAGACGCATCTTTGATTTGCTTGCCCTGTAAACAGACAGAGACATGAAGGAGCTCTGGTCTCCACCTCGCTCGAAGCTGCCAAAGATTCACCCGCTGAAAAATGGACCCAGTCAACGTCCCGACTCGGACACATTTGTTTTTGTTTAACACTACGCTGCCATATTAGGTTGCTAATGAAATACTGGTTTTGTTGAAATTGAAAAACCTGTTAAAACATGTGTTTATAACTGATAGTTGTCTGATCAACAACGTTCAGATGTTCCTCATGAGTTTCTCGGTCACAATGACAAGCCAGTTTTTTTTCCCTCATAGGTTTGAAAACACAGACAGACACTGAGACACCGTAGATTCCTGTTGTTCGGCTTCCCTCATCCCCTTGGGCCTCCTCTTCGCCTGTCAACATGAGGGCCACGGCAGGTCCGTGAGCAGGTTGACAGCATACCGCTGTGGGCTGCCCAGCCTACGGTGGAAGTCTGATTAGATTGAACAACATATTCAGAGGAAAGATAAAACCACTAAAAATAGTTAGCTTTAGATTGGCCGATAGGGAAGTGTCAAGGATATGTTGTTATCTAGAAAGGTTACAGATTTGTTGTCTGTGCAGGATCTAATAACTTCTGTTACAGTTGGTAACTTGAGCAGACCGAACAGGTTCTGCGGTTTGATAAGGTGTCATATACAAAAGAGCTTTGTGAGGACTGTTAAGCAATTTTTAATGGTGTGTTAACAACTCTGCAAAAAGGTATGAAAAAACATAAATAGTTTTAAACATTCCACAATGAGATGTATTATTCAGTAGTTGACATATGCATTGAGAGGACAAAAGTAGTTGTTTCATTATTGACCACTAATCTTATGTTACCCTGTCGATAATAAATAGCCATGTATAAGTAGAGCTTAAAGTGATTAATATTGCAGTTAATTTATAACATAGAAATAGGCTAGCTGCAGTTAATTAATATTCATTAACATAATTAATATAAATTAATGAATTAACTATATTTAAGGATACCTCATCAGTGAAATATAGCAGCTACACTTAGAACAAGTTCTGTTATAAAAAATCGACTGTTATGTATGAATATTCATTTACTGTAGTTGCAGATAAAATACATAACTTTAGCTTCTTTATAAATTAATTAAGAAAAAATACGTAGCGTATTGTGTCCTTAACAATGGAACTCCTGCTTTAATTTTGATATTAATGTTGACTTTATGTTTTACAGCAGATGCAGCCGCCATATCATATTTGAATATTAGCTTATTCTAAACTTTCTACTTAGAAAAAGTTATTTGTAGCCAGTAGTCTAACTGTCAACCAAACCCAGTAGATATGAATAAAGCTGGTAATAATTTTGACTATTTACTAAAAGAAATACCATCATGGCAATCTTTTATTAGTTGTTTTCCCCAAAGCTACACTATGCAAAGTTAAATGGGTCTTTTTTACCTAGTGCGTGTGTCTGTTGTTGTTTGTGTGTGTTGCAGTATAAACAGCCAGTTTATCACATTAATGCCATGCCACCGCTTGTTTATCTAGACAGATGAATCATGACTTAATTGGCTGTAATGAGCACAGTTGTTTTTAATGATCTATTCCTGGCAGAGTGAATGAGTGGAGTGGTGGGTGTTTCAGGATCAAGCCGTCTGAGTACAAGACTCATGTTGATGTTTTTAATACAAACAATATATGATCTTTCTGACGTAGAAGGGCAGTTATGCATTTTCCTCCTTAAATTTGTGCGGTAAGATTTTACATCTTCTCAATAAATTTGACAATCCGCCATATAAACCGAGAGAAATGTCAATTCCGCCCCATGATTTTAGTCTGCTTTGACCTTTCCTGTTGTGGGCTAAGAGTCAGAGGAGCGGTGATGAGTCAGGAAGGAGGACGGTGAGTGTTGCTCCTCCTCCAGACAGTCTGCCTCCACTCTGTGAACATGAAGCGGTGCGGTCGGCTAATGTGGCCGCGGAGAGCGCAGCGGAGCTAAGATGTCATGTCTGTCTGTTGGCTAACAATTAAATGTGGCACCTCAAGCAGATCAATTTGACTTTGAGGCTTCAGGTTTTAACTCCTCACTCATCTCTCACTCACTTTTTTTTTTCTCTCTCCGGCTCTTTTCTCTGCTGCAGGTTATTTTTATTCTCCCTTTTGGCACATAAACACCTCTGATTTCTTCTGCAAAGCACCTCATGCTTAGCAATCTCTTACCTTTTTGTTTTTCATGTCTTCTTCTTTTGTTAGACACGTTATCTGTCTGGGTTTTTAAAAATGACAGGCAGCTGAAAAGTCAGAACTTAAACTGACAAATTCATTAAAGAAACTGAGCTAAAAAAGCAGAAAATGGCACATGCGCCAGACAGACTCCTACTCCAGGACGGAGACGAGCGACGCTGTGGGGAAACACAACACCAGCACAAACCAGCACTTGAAATATCAACGCTCCAGCCTTCTAATTAAAGCCAAGACTAATGGGCCCTAATTGCATCGCTAAAATGTACCAGTTCTCTTCTCTCTAGTGTAACTTGACTACACTTCTCCCCATATGGATTAATGGGGACCGGAGCTGCAAACTAAAAAGCAGTTAATTTATCGGAAGATCTGTTAGGGAGGATAGAAAGGGGGGAGGAGGAGAAAAACAGCGGAGGATGAGAAAGGGAGGGCTTGGCACAAAAGGAGAAGTACATTATCAGCCTCTTGTTATTGAAAATGCATTTCAGATCTGTCTCCAGAGGTTTGCATTTGGATTAAGCTTGTTAATTTTGACTTATTCTTCACATTGGCCAGCACCCAAACCAGTTTACAGTGTTGTAAAGGAAGACAGGCTTACGGACAACAGTTACATTAACTACTTGTGCTTTTAATTATATAAAGAGAGTGGTTACTTAGTGGAGAGAAAGGGGAGACAAGGGGCTGGGGAAATGGCAGAAAAGGAGGGGAGAAGAGGGGGCTTGTTGATGGTGTGGATATGATGCCGGGCTTTAAATGTTTCTGGTCCTTTGTGTGGTTTCTTTTGTTTATTAAGGTAAAAAGAAAGAAGGCTGGAGCCATTTTCTGTGGTGAGCGAGACAAAATGTACTCCATAAGCCTACAATATACGTGTTTAAATTACTCTTTCCCCCAGGTGGAAAAACCATTAAGCTTGGTGCAGCAATCTCTCTTTTCTCTCTGTCTCTCCACCGTCCTGATCTTCCTTTGTTGTTGGTTTACTCTTCATAATAGCTTTTTATCAAATCTTGCTATTAATCCATTAGAGGGTGATATTCGTTTGGGCTAATTTCAGTGCGCATTTCGGGCACAGGAGGCGTGAGCAAGAAGCTTCTGCACTGCATTTAAACTAATGTGCCTTCAATTCTGACGTGATACCCATTACAATGCTACACACAGGCCAGCGAATTGAGAAATGTGTTTTTAATATTGGCCTCGTTAACATGCCAGTTGACTGAATAAAAAAAATTGAAATAAAAAAGAATCATGAAAGCACTCTCCGCATGTATCTTACGCATTCACACTTCATTACTTTTGTGCAAGCAGGGAAAAATAAGTCGAAATTGAGAGTGGTCTTTGGATTTGGAAAGTAATTTGCTTGCATGATCTGTGATTGGGAGGTCTTCAGTGAGTTTTTCTACAGCAATGAGTTGTGTGGTGAATAATATGGTCATCTATTGTTGTTTACAGATTTTGGTGTGTTCAACAAGTCGTCCTCATTTATCCACAGAACACGTTTTTGTAAATGTTGGTAGGACATGGACAGTGGGCACTGGTCTACTGGGTACAAAGTCCAATTTTTTGTTGACTTATCCAACCACCCTAACCTCCTTCCTCTGACACATCCTACTACTTCCTCCTTTTCTTGTGATGGATAACAGAGAGTATTCCCACAGGACTTTGTGACTTGAACGTGAATATATCCTAATTTTTGGGGCATTTTCTGAAAAGACTGATGCAGCCGTTTTTCTGTGGAGAGCAGTCTCATTTGGTAAGAAGTATTATGTGCAGTTTTCCACTGTATGCAGCAGCACCTCCCCAAATAAAGACATGCGGCGTACACTGTGGCAGTAACAGAAACTGGGTGTGAAAATTTGCAAATATGTCTGAGATATTTGCATAATCCAAATGTGCTGAAGGAGGAATTTTGTGATAAGATGTCAATTGTAGTAATACCAGCTACTATATATATGCAGTCAAACCATTTACAACCCTGAAATGATTTTTACACATTAGCTGCTTTGTTACTGTAAGTGATGTTCCTTTTAGCCAGTATACAAAACACGTGTTCGTCTGGTTGAAAGCCATGCAAACAAACAAACGATTTACACATTTAAAGAATAAAAGAACTGTGAACATTCTGAAGTCAAACTTAATATAACAGAGTACAAATTAGAATTAAACGAACAAAGTTAGATGAAATACTGTGGATTAGAACAAAATCATTGATGTCTTGTCTAATTATGCTGGCTTGCACTAGGACTGTCAACATATATTTGAATAATAAAAAAAAGAAACTGATATTCAAATGTGAAAAATTTATGTGAAAGTAAAAAAAGCATTACTACGAATGCTGTCTGCCTCGCTTGCACTGAATGCACCATTCGACGAAGTCACACAATGTAGTTTTCATTTATTAGAAATGAAATGTCATTTTAGGTCAAGGTTAACAAGGAATAATTCAACCACATAATAATTCTACAGTAATGATGGCAGACAACTCTGCCGCAGAGAGAGTGAAGCCTTGTCCTAACAGCAAGCATCACGTTGCATTATGTAAACATACCACGTACCTATCAGATGTGAGCTCCAGATCAGACTGGAGACATAACCACTAAAATTATGGGTGAGCAGTACTTGATATCATTATACATTAGATCTTTTATACCAGAAAACATGTCATCTCATTGATAAATTGATTTAAGCAACAGATCTGTAAAACAAAGCTGCACCTAAAATCTTATATTACCAGAGTTGTGCTCATAGGTTTCTTGGAAATAAATCATTAAACATGAGAAATGCATAAAAAACAAACAACTAAGATCAAAGCGACCGATTAGACGACTAATAGACTTTTGAGGTGCAAATTAAATGACTGGAAATGATAGCTAAAAACTCTTAGTAACTTTATGTGCATTTAAACTACATCAGAGAGTACTGAGCAGGTGTCAAATTTGTGTAGTTCAGGTTTATGCTATTTGTTTTTGTTTCAGTTTGAAATTATTTTAAATAAATGAATAGTTTAGTTCCACAATGGCTGTATCTGAGCATCTCCAGCTGGGTTTCTAGTCAATTGACAGTTTGACTCGGCCCTTCTGCCTGACCAAACCTTTTCTTTTTGATTGTGCTCACATCGAACTTCCAATCAGACCAATTTTGCCCTTAGCAATAGCTCGATCTGGCTAATTGGTTTCGGCATTTTTTTTGTTTAATTGTAGGGTATTGATTACATGAGGTCATCTGTGTTTCACAAATACGAGAGTCTGCCCTGCTTTTGTTTGGAAACTTGTAAAGCTCTCAACCATTCAGATTTGTGAGAGGGGAACAGTAGTTCTACTCATTAGCAGACCAGCTGGATAGTGATTTGCATACACACACACAGCCACATGTGCACACATACAAGAGCGAAACAAAACTTGCACATACTATCCCTAATGCTGAATGTGCTTGGAGCAATCGTCTCTTCGTTTTTTAATTAAACAGTCCAGTACAATGTACAACCTGGATGGGAAGAGCTGTACTTTTAACTTCCGTTTATTTCAGGCCTGTGGATGTTATAGGGAGACCAATAGCAAATAAAGGGAAAATCAATGGGGCTTCATTAAAAGCAGCAGGCAGTCTTTTGCCCGGACACGGCTTAATTACAGTTTCACTGGCGTTTGCTTTAATTGGGGGAAATAAAGGGAGTGAAGTGGAGTGAATGGAGGGTATTAGCATATCTATCACTGGGAGAGGCCACAAGGTCCTGTCCAACCTGCGGCTGTACGCGTCACCTCTAACCCTTCACATACACACACACACAGAACCACACACAATATTGTGTCCTTTATTGGTTTCTCTTTCTATGATGTCTTACAGTAAATACACTCGGATGCTCATGCGCATTTACATTTTACTGGTGTCTGGTTCACAGACTTATTGGAATGAGGGAGTGTTTCAGAAAGACAGAGACAGAACACTACTTTTTAAAGGTTTTTACAGGCAACCTGTACAGTACATTATGAATATACCAGCTCTTTTTTGCATACCTTTTGACCCAGCTTTGATCTGTATGGTGGTATTATTTAGCATGACAAAAGAGGTGAGCAGGAAGACATTTAGGGGTCGTAGCACATTTTTATGGGCTAGTTGCTAAATATCAACAAAAGTGACATCTTGCTTAACAATTTAAGGAAAAAGTTGGTTTTGATAAATTGTTTACAGTAAAAGCTCCTTAGCCACAGCTGTCAAAAGCTTCAAACTATGCTGTTGCATGTTGTGTCAAAGTCTGGAAAAAGTATTGTGTTGCTATGTATCTACAAATGAAAAGATTACATTGGGAGTTAAATACTAATGACAGCACATATAGATATAAAAATATCGGCTTCATTACTGCCCTGAAAATTACCTTGAACTCAAACAACATATCACTTTATCCCTGTGACTTGTGAACAAGCAGTTACACAACAGGGAAATCTTGTTTAACTAGCTTCTACTGTCTTAGAGATCATAGTGAATGTTAACAAGTAGTAGCATGACAATGTTAGACCGAATAGAACCAAGTCAATGCTGATGACAAGCAGTCTAGGATTTATTTATTAGTTACATTTCAACCAAAAGCTTGTATTATTATACTGCTCCTGGCAAAGAAAATGCACGATAGTTAACCAGTAGTATTATCCACTTGGGGTTTATGTAAAGATCAAACAAATAAAGCTGTTAAATATTGCGCTTTAGATATGCCCGTAGACTGATTAAGTTAAGACCGGCTGCTTACTCCAGCTACATAGTTACAGTACAGACCTGACAGCATTTCTAAATAATTAAAAATGTTCTTTTTGGACCTCAGCAAATAGATATCTATTAAATGTTCACTAGCTAATCTGAGATCATGAGGTGGAGCTAGCTGTTTCCCTAAGTGGAAAAGTAACTAATATCAGTCTTTCAGTTTGTAACAGTGTAACAAAAATTAAGATCAGAAAAAAAGACGGTGGTATTCACTTTATACTGAATGCACAGCAAGAATCCCTGTTTTCTTTTGTATAGATTTTGTTCAAACACTGTTTGTAAAAGGCCATCCTTTTTGTAGTGTCGTTGGACACACAAGGGTGAGTGAAGGATCTTTGTTATGCTATATCATTAAGAGAAGACCAAAAAAAACATGTGTTATCCATTGCAGAACAAGTCAGTGCAGGACTTGATGGGAGTCTTACCAAGTGAAGCAGTTTGATGATTTTTTCATTTTGTGTTGTTGATTTCACAAAATATGAGATACTGAAAACCCAGTTTTACCAAAACATTCAGTCAAAATAATTTAATCCGGGTCTCGTCTGTGTGTGGATGCGATCCCTCTCTATTGTAGCTCTATCTTTGACAATGACTGATAGCCAGCCGGGATCAAACCATCCTCCGCGGTGCTTCGGTGACAGGTGAGCGGAGACAGTTTGAGTCCCATTCTTTCCCTCAGCAGTTAATAACAATTTGAAAAAGGGTTCAGGGTTAATAACACAATCATTACCTGGATGGGGTTGGGCAGCTGTAAGCATGTATGCAGATGGACGGCCGTCATTAGTACTTGTCAAACAAGCTGAATAGGCGTGATCTAAGAGAGCACTTCAGGTTTTAGTCATGAATGAATAACAGCTGAGAAAGGTTCGACATTTAGCTTGATTTGAGATGAGCTCAATCACACGATAGAGGGTGGTATTTTTGGTTCTTTCTTGCACAAACTCTAACTACGATCCATTTTTATAATGCGATTCATCCATCAGTAAGAATTCAGGTAAAAATGATTTGGTACAAACTGTACATGTTGTGTTGCTTCATGCGACAACAGACGTGACCGAGTGAGCACACTGTGAGGTCCTTCATTATTGAAAAGATTGATTTGTAATTTGTAGTGTTCCCATCTGTCCTGGTTACGCAAAATTATGGCTAAACCAGTTAGTAAACACTTTGCCCCATTGTCTGTTGTTTTGATAATCACCCATAATAGCATCCAGCATCAGTATGGTCTTTAAACCTGATTTAGGAGTTAATGGAATAAGAGGGAGAGGCAGTCAGTATATGCACCGGGCCTAATGTCATTAGAAATGTTTGCGGAGGCTAAATTAAATCAGTCGTAAATTGTGCTCTCAAGTAAGCCAGAAAAACCCTGCCTTGTCGAGGAGAGGAGGGGGCGGCGGGGATTCATATTTTAACCTTGCGTAGAAAATGCACTTAAACAGATTAAAATAAAATAGGTACCGTGTGGATGGATGGAAATGGTAATTGACGGTGCTTTAATGGTTTCCTGTTAGCCAAGTCAGGCTGAAGGCAGAGCTATTTTAAAGTTAGAAACGGTGATTGAGGTCATAACTTTGCAAATCTGGTGATTAAGCCAAAGGGTGCATGTCACCAAACAGCACGTTACACACCTAATGGGGCTTTGGCTGAAAACAGATGTTTGTGTAGAGACTGTCAGTGCGCTACATGCTAAGTCGTGTTACAGAGCAGGTGTGGGTTGGAGTGGATGGCTTTGGACCAAACAGTGCAGTAGAATGTGGACTGTGAATAATATAGCCTGCCAAAATGTAGATATCTGTATGTGTGTGTGTGTGTGTGTGTGTGTGTGTGTGTGTGTGTGTGTGTGTGTGTGTGTGTGTGTGTGTGTGTGTGTGTGTGTGTGTGTGTGTGTGTGTGTGTGTGTGTGTGTGTGTGTGTGTGCCTCTTTCAGTTACATTAATGCTTTCAGTGCAGGCGCACTGTTTGTCTGGTTGCATCAGGTAGCTCATCACACAAGGCAGCCCAGACGGTAATGATAGCCGTAAATAGTCTGGGAATTCCCAAACCTGGATTAAATTAAGACAGTGACTTTCCCAAAAACTGACAAAAGGCTGGGAAAAAAACCCACAGTGTACATATCATGCAGTATAATGTTGTTACATATTGTTCATGTCGATTTCATAATGATAAAGTACATTTCTGGGCACTGCTGTGTGACGTATCGCTCTTTTCTGCAAAAGTTGTCCTCTGATGCACTGATTTTGAACTTTTATCTCACACCACCTTAGATATTATAATCCACTGACTTCATTACACACATGAACACGTTTCCTTCCTTGAACTCTCAGCTTCTAAGACCTTGCTGGTGTGGCTTTACCTTTCTAACCCGGGTTCACTTGTAACTCGGCACTGTTGGCTCCAGGTAAAACTGCGGCCCCATGCATGCTCATGTTCAGCTATTGTGTAAATTAACAAGGAAAAGGCTGTGGGGATTGAATGGCAAACATGCAGGCGATGACACATCCCCCAGCACACACAAAGCATGTGTCATTACTCAATGCCAGTTAAATTGTCAGTCAAACAACTGTCTGTGATATTGTTCTCCAATCTGTGCATTCACTCCTACTTTGACTGTGATGCTGTCATTACATGCACAGCTATTTAAAGGGGGATCAATTCAGGAAGAGAGGCATTAAGTCAGCTATCTCAAGATTAATTTGTTTGGGTGTTGAGGTGTGGAAAATATAATGCAAAAGATTACCTACGCCTGAAACTCTATGCACATGGGTTCAGTTTCAGGTCCTGACCTCTTATTGCCAAATCTCCAGAGACAATTGTATTGTCCATTGGTACAATTGAAACTAAATTCAGAAAAGAAGAAAGTGACACCGCTGTCCAAAAATTCCCCTTGAATTGGGAAGCATCTTTCTGTCAGCTAAAGGCCTTTTTTCATCATTTGCAACTGAATAGTTAACGACACTTTCTTCTTCCTACAGACAACACCATCATGCATTTTATTAATAAAGACCTGGGAACTCTCTATAGAAAGTTAAGAACACTTCTTGGATACTCACTGTCGCTCTGTAAATTGAAACCCAGACTTGGTTGTCAGTGTGCCAGAGGTTGATGTCACTAAGTAGCGCAGGGTGACAGAGACAGAGAGTACAAGTGTTGAAAAAGCAGGACAGGAGCATGTGTAGAATCACCTGTGTTGTTCCCTTTGTCTTTCACGCTGCAGGGCACATAGCTCACTGGGTCACAAGTGTGAGCAAAAACTCTTTTGTCCGATGTCTGAGCCTTGAGGGTCCCCATCTCCTGGTAGGGATATATATCTCAATGCAGTTTTTTCCTTAACACTTTATTTTACCTCCACAAACCTCCTTTGGCCAGCGTGTAATACACTGGAGTGATCTTTGTATGCCTTTATACTTTAAGAATAATTCTGGTGAGATTGTATGTTTTTTTTAATTGTCAACAAATCCCCCAAAAGACCAAAACCAGCAATGAATTGATCTATAACTAGAATTTAGGAATTTTATACGATACCCAGTAGCGCTCTAAGTCTGCGGCTAAAAATATTCCCCCAAAAATACACTACTTACTCCTGTTTGAGTAATGTTTTGAGAACTACAGTGCCAAGCTTTTTAAGGAAATATTTAGCTTTTATAAAAATATGGAAATATATGTTCATGACCAATTTTCCATACTCGATACAGAATGCAGTACATATCTCAAGAATTCATATGCTGATTACAAAAACAAATTCCACACAAATGAGGTGACTTTTCATATCCAAAAGGTCAAAGGTCAACTTCACTGTGACATCATGATGGTCTGCAAAAACTTTTTTCTGGCCATTATCCAAATGCAAATCCAAATCACATCTGATCAGATATTGAATTGGGAACACTTATCTTGGGTGCCCAAGATGATTGTCTTTGCATCATGTGACGAAGCACTCTATCAGTCTTTAAAAAGACTCTTAAGTAAAGAGAGCATGTTTCTCACTGGTAAATGTTTTACTGGAATCATACATGTCAACAAAGTAAATAACTTCTCTTTTGCCCAAAAATTCACCTAATACCTTTTTTAAATTGTGATCTGCGGCAAATACATTGCAACAAAAGATATAAACATTAATTCCCTAAACCTGCGAAAATGTACATTATGAAAGACTCAAAAATGACCCCCACACTTTTACCAGAGGAACAAAAACAATCTTGTCTTGGAGCAAAGAAATTTGACTCCATAGTGTGCATACATCTGTCTACATCTAGACTAATGCTCGGTGATGAAGAAGCAGATGTTACTTTCTAAAGAACATTTGTGCCATTCGTTGACCGGCTTTCTGCTTTCACCTTTAACACTTTGTTATACTTGGTAAACTTGTTATGCTAGGTGTCAAAAACCTCATGCCTCACAAACACCTTATTCAATGATGACAGCCCGAGCTGTGATTGAAGGCATGGGGAAATCCACAGGTAAGGGTAGTCAGCCTTATAGTTCATGTCCCTTGGAAGCAACCCAGACAATGTTTAGGCACACAGTCAACAACTCCTGTCCTTGCTTATCTTAAGAATGTAAACCTTTATAAGCAAGTGCTTCATCTGTAATTCTATTGTGAGTCGGTCGGTTGTCTCAAAGTGTCTGATTAATCTAATGTAATGCAAAACCAGCTTTGTCTGCGACACCAAATACTTGCGTTAACGCAGGCGTCTCCACTGTTGGCCTGCTCTGTGCGGAATTTGCTGGCAGACAGGATGGCTAGACCACACCAAAACCTGCCAGTTACATTCTTTGCGTGATTCAGACGTATCTCTTTCCACCCATTGGGACCGACTTGAGAGCTCTGATCAAAAGAGCCGTCATCCTGAGGATCTGAGATTTGGATGTGAGGTTGAGGAAAGGAGGTACGGTGAACTTGTTGGTTGTTGTGTTGTTGTGTGTTATTATTTCCATTTGTTGGGGAAAAGAGAGATGAATGGAGGGATAAATAGATGACGGGTGGGTGGTAGGGAGAAGGAAATTCCCTTGTCTGGATGGAATTGGATGGCGAGCTTGGAGGGAGGGATGGGGGGGCACCTGATGTAGAGGGTGCTGTCAAGTCTAAGACAGCGAGGTCTTTGTCTTCTCAATAATCACTTGCTGTACCTCTCCTTTCCATTCCTTCTCTCCCCACTGCCATTCTGCCTTTACTTTTCCAATTCCCTCTGCGACTTTGACTCATAGGTCAACTGTCTTCAGTCAACTAAAATTTTAAATAATTAAAAGTAAAGCTTTAAAAAAGCCATCTCAGCTCTGTTTTTTTGTCATTTCAAACATGCAATAAAGCATTTTTTCAGTTTTCAGCTGCAAGGGTGAATAAATGAATATCCAGCAAAACAGCATGTGAGCAAATAAGAGTTATGTAATGTATCAGTGCAATCATGAGGGATAGCAACCTTCACTCTCTAGAGAACCATCAATAAAGTGTTCCTTCTCTTTATTATAGCATTTTTAATTTACCACACTTTCATAAATGTCTGTTTCTGTAAATGTGCTCTTATGTCTGGATAAAACAGTAAAAAAACATTAACATAAATTAAACCTATGTCTTATTGACAAAAAACATCACTTCATCATATATATGAAGGCAGCGATGTTGGATATTACATGTCTTAAAAATTACAGATCACATTTAACCTCACAAAAATTTTGGAAACCGTAACAGGGACAGTGAAAGCTCTTCTGGCTGTAAAATAATACATTCATAAATTTAAAGCAATAATCTAGACGTTCTTTTAAACCAATATTTAAAAAAAAATGTTACTTTTGCCTTTGAAGGCAAAGATGATACATCCTGCATCAGGTCACTTTATCCAGGTGAGTTCATAGCTGGAAGACTTGGTTACCTTATACTGTACTTTCAATCCCAGACATGTTCTGTACCACCAGACACAACTAAATCTCTTCATTTAGCCTTGCCAAGGACATGACCGAAAGATCAAAGTTCTTTGGTTAAATAGAGTAGAAATTACAACAGTAGAAAGTTATTGTTTGTTTATTAATGAGTGTGCATGTCTGTTTTAATAAAGTTTTAGTTTCCCCTACTCAATGTGGCGTAGGAATAAGATTATTTAAAGACCAAATAATATTCGATGCCATGTAATGTCACAGTGATTTTTTTGGGGGGGCTATTCAGAGAACTTGTGGCGTATCTACAGACATTTCTGGAATGTGAGTTTATCTTTCTCCGCTGACGTGAGCAGTAGTTAAAATAATCAGACTCCCATTATCGCATAACCCACAGGAGCCGAGACATAATTCACAGCTCATACGAGCCTTGGAGATGACAGCTGGCTCTACTTCATAAATGGGAAGACTTGTGTTGGATTGAGGAATTCTTTTGTGCTTTTGTCTGCACAAATAAAGAGAACTTTATTTCTAATCCGGCATTTTATTCTATGTAATGATAGTTGTGGTTGGATGTTGTTATAAAGGCATTCATACTCATGTTAAGTTGGTGTTTGTGATGCAGTCTTTACTTTCTAGGGAATGTCTGGGATATATTAGTGTGCATTGTTGTCTTTTGTTTATTGTATCCTAGTGCTGCAAGTGTTTTTTTCACATTTTGTCATGTAATATGATGTAATTTAATCTCTTATTATTTAGTATATTACAGCTCTTTCTACTTCTGAGCTGCTTCATAGCAGGACTAATGCCTCTTTCTTAAATTCACCTGACCCAATCAATTCACCTCAAGCTTCTCCGAGCCAATCGTAAATCATGAAAAAAATGGGTAGAAAAGTGACAACAGCGACAGTAAATAAATGTTTGTTGTTTCTTTCCCTTCCCTGTTTCCCACCCTCTTTCTTTCTCTACTCTTTGTAATGGATAGGCTATTGTTGGTGCTGCCCTCTGGGCAGGGAGAGTTGTTTACTTGGATGTAAAGGCCCCCATCCACCAAGGGTCTCTGTAGGGGATGTTCCTGTAGCAGCCTCCCTCCTAACCTCTCTATAGCTCCAAAAGTAAATGGCATAGAGAAGACGTGATTTATTTCAGCCTTGGAACCACCACCAACAGACTGACTTCTTTGTGCTCATGGCCTGTTCAACCAACCCATTCATCAATAAAGATCAAATTTAGAATTCACTCCAAACTCAGCAGATGTGATTTAATTTCTGGAGAGTTTTTCTAAATAAATAGTCTCCCATGTTTCAGAAAATTACTCCAGGCCATATGACTGAATTTAAACAGGTTTCTTTTTGGTGTAGAACTTTTGTAAGAGAGGATGCAACATGGTTATGTGAAATATCAATATATGAAAGTCAGATAAAACTCTGGCGATTCAGGCTTTAGATTTTTGAAATTTGTGAATGTATGTAACATATAATCCCTGTTATATACTTTAAGAGGACATTGTCATTTGATTTTAGCCATGTGACCAACAATACAGAAAGGCACACAAATCTTAATTTTCATGTGGACTTTTACGTAATGAATGTTTCACCTTTAGAAAGACCCTAATTCAAATCTTTAGGCTAGAGCTTGGCAATAATTAATTTATCACAATATAGTTGTATCATGATATAACATGTTTTCTTCAAACACATGGTTGAGTATACTCTTGTGTGAATTAAATACTTGAAATGAGTACTTTCTCATTTAATAAAGAACTGATTTTTCTTTTTTTCAGATAGTATTTTCTTATTATTAATTTAGACGATTGTAATTGTGTATCACAACATCTCGATATAGTTTCATCACAATTCAATTTAAAAAAACGATAATTAATCATATGGAATTATCACCAAGCCTTATTTTAATTACAATCTTTCAATTCCATTCAATGGACACAATGAACTTTGCAGGAAATGGCATTTTAATTGCAAAGCTAAGATACATTTCTGCAAAAAAAAAAACATACTTTCAACAATGATCAAGCATCCGTCTTTAATTTAGACTGCACTTCACTATGGCACATACTGCAGTGTGTGTATGAACAGAGAATCATTTTCCACCATGTAATCTGTCACGTTAACGTTACTCCTGAGTAAGATAAACAAATTAGCACATCATGAGCAGCTTGCATGAAGGTGTTATTTGGTCAAGTATTATGACTGCATTGCACTTGTTCCAACAGGCCTTTTAACTGAATATCTGGAGTTGAGATTACAAGGTGTCTTGTTTAGAAATGAAAAATGAGGAGTTCATGCTTCTTGGCAGTAACAATTTTCATATTAGATTTTTTGAAAGAAAGATCTCAGCGCTGACACTAATCCCTGTTGTGTCAGCCTGTGGTTGCCAAATGATAGTATATCTTCCCCCTGTGTCGTGTGTGTGTGTGTGTGTGTGTGTGTGTGTGTGTGTGTGTGTGTGTGTGTGTGTGTGTGTGTGTGTGTGTGTGTGTGTGTGTGCGCGAGTGCGAGTGCTAGTGCGAGTGCATTCTTTTCATTTTGGAGTATGCCAGCACATTCATACACACACAGTCACAGTCACTGTAACATAAGCTTTACCATAGAGAACCGTGGCAGGCCTGCAAGATTCAATTTAACCACAACTGTTTACAGCTGTCAATATAGGGACCAACACCACAATAAATGCATTAAATTGCATCTGGCCTCATGTCACGGAAAACAAGGTGAGTGGATGGGCTGTGTAGGTGATGCTGGCTCTCACTATTATTATATGGCTGTGTCTTAAGGGCTGTCTGGGCTGCTGTCCATTGGATTTAATCAGCCTCTATTACCTGCTACCCTTTTCACAGTTAAAATAATCACCCACAATTACTGACATAAAGGGGAGAGCTGACATGAGAGTCAGAGGCAGAAAAATCACACACAAAGTAATTTCTCTCCACCTTGGTTGCTTACATGGCTTTTGATGTTTTTGGGTGTGTAATAAAAGGATTGAGAGGTGTCTTGTACGACCCCCCTCCCCTGCTGCAGTGTGAACAGTAGATATGGAAATCCCCTTTAAAACACACAAGCATGCACACATACCCAGACAAGAAAATGCATAACATACAATACACAGTGACAGAAAAAAATGCCACATATTTACAAATCACAGACTTAAGTATGCATGCTCATACATATGGTTGCAGTGCACCTGGAGGTGAACACACAAAGGCACGTGGCCACCCACTGCCAGCTCCATCATTAAATTAAGAGGTCTGTGCAATTTATTGTATGTTGCAGATGAAAGAAAAAATGAAAATAATTCAATAATTGACCACCTCTAGAATTAAGAAAATAGATCCATGAGAAAGGGGGCATTGTGATCTACTTTAATCCTCAGCACCCTGCAGAAAAATTATAGACGCCATTAAATGTACCTTTGAAATAAATGGGCCCAATTACCAAAATGGCTGGGACTCTCTGATGAAGCTTTTGTAAAGGCAGACAAACATGGTGGAGGGACACTCAAAAAGGTATGTAGGTACGGATGAAATCATTAAAAAATGTTTTTTTACATGAAAGTTAAATTCGTATAAATGTTAGTGGTAGCGGAGTTGTGATGCAGGGGTCAGAGAAAACATTGAAACCAAAATTTGCCTATTTGGAGAGATAAAGAGCAAATGATAGCAGTTACAGCCACATGAGAGTGGAGAGTAAAAAATGACCCACGCAATTAAAAAAACAAACAAAAAAAACATGGTAAATGTAGACAATGTGAGCATTAGTAGCAATCATTACCCAGGGGGGTTGCTCAGTTACATTAGCTGTTATGTGTTCAGCAAATAAGTCATGTTGAATGGGTTTAGGAGAGTTGTTTTGATAATAGCGTTTTGTCGAATCTCTGCTTTTTAATTATCGGGTCAGAGGGTAGCAGCTCAAACTCCCTCTCTTTCATCCCTCTTCACAACAGTGAGTGCTGCCGACCCCTTCCCACAGCAATACAACACACTCTGTACCTCCAGTGTAAAACACAGCCTCAATTACTAGAGCAATTTGAACAAAAAACTACCATGATAGCATGAAAAATATATAAACAGGTGTTACTTGCTGTGATTGTCTGTTACTCAACTGACACCTTGCCTTTTTCAGAATTAAAGAGAAAAGTGTTTATCTGGTGGGTGATAAATCTCCAAATAAGAAAAATAGTTTAAACGTGGTTAACTCTATATGCAGATGATCTTATTCTTTCCTTGCTAAAGTTCATTCCTTGTGTTTGATCGATCCAGGAGAGGAGCAGACCTTACGCAGGGAGCTCAGAGATGGTTTTGGACACAACAGCTTGTCAAGGGGTAAAGGTTAAGGCCACGAGTGTCTGTCGAGGCCCAGACATGGGTCAGAAGGTCTCAGTCAGGGTCAGGACCCCAGGTGACCCCAAGTCTGCGCTCACAGTTGCGTGTTGCGTTCATGTTTCTACGGAGTGTGCACTACTCCCACTGTGGCTTCAATAGGAGAAAGCGAGTGAGACTCTAGATATACAACTTTCAAGGATATTAACCCAGGGACCTGGATGTTGCTTTATATCTGATTGTTGTTGACATTACTTTGTACACAACTCTGCCCCTCCAAAATATAAAAAAAGTCTATTTGTATAATTCTGTTATTGAAGTTCTATAGTTTGTGTATTAAGGTCTATAGAGGTCAGACCTCTACAAACATAAGTAATGCCACTACGTAGGATAACTTACTGTACATTTCTTCTTCTTCTCTCCGTCTGCGTGTCTCTGTATTACTTTTTGGCCAAAATTCATAGCCCTTATAACTTATTAAACATGACATATTTCCTTATTTGGTGTAATAGCAAGGCTTTATAATCATATTCTTTCACCTTTATCAGACGCATAAAATCATTTTGTGGCTAACGGTAACAGCTTCAACACTTTTTATATATATAAGGTTTCATTAAGGAGAAAAGAAAAAAATCTGTTTAAAGAGAATAATGGTTGACTTTGCAATGATTTTTATCATTACATAACAAAAAAAGCAAATGCCAATCAACCTACGATTTAAGATTACTTCATAGTCACCAATTTAGCTTTGGAAATCACTTAAAGAGTTAACAGGTTGACAAGTGAGATGTAAGCTGAACACATCATCTGCAAAGCAGCCATTTCAGTCTCAGCTTGTGCGTTAAACATAACAGAGTGTAATGTGTACTGCCACCCTACTGTACTATTCATTCCTTCATTACTATTTTATATATGCGTATGATTAACACTCATTGCATGGCTCAGCTCCCAGCCTCTCTGTGGCGGCCCTCCACTAAAGACAGCTCAAGCTTGAGAGATTTTTTTCAGTCATTTAAATTTTTGCACTTCCATTTACCCGCCTTTTAATTTAGCGTATAATGATGCCATTAGAACAAAATCCATCTGGAAGTTCTGTTGGGAGCGGTTAATGTTCCATGGCTTTTTGCTGCTAATGCCATTGCGCCTGCATTGGCAACAGATGCTCTGAAAGCAACAGATACATTCTCTCCCTACATCATTGCAATCATGCCCATGTCCAGGATAAATGTTTCTGCTTGTTCAGGACTATCATACCTGCAATGGGACAGTAAAACACAAAGGACATACAGCAGACTGTATGACTGCCAATGAATTTCAATTTTTCAAGCCATTTATTCATGAAGCAGGGGTGTAAAAATGTGACTCTTTCCCCATACAAAGGTGACAGGCAGTAACTCTTTAAGAAGTGAAGCTGAGGGAAACGAATGAGAGAGGTACTCTAAATTATAGGTCGCTAGTGTTTAGCTTGAAACAGATTTTTGTCACAGCAAAATCTGAACTTCTTTTGCTCCAAATGTAGCAATTTAGTGACCCCTATCCCACCCACCAACAAACACCTTTGGACAGTTCATCTTCTGTCATGTGGACGCTAAAACAAAACGTGGGTTATGGAAGCAAAAAATTGTTTTCAGTTGCAATTTAGGTGATTAAGTACCGTGGATAATTAATTGGAATAACAAAGAATTTCCTCCATGGAGGATTACTGATTAGTAAAGCTCCCCAACGCTGCCATAGCCTTTTCATCCTCACTGCTTCAATTATGTTAATGCTAACTTTCTCTCCCAGAAATTATTGTGATTAATTTTCTCTTGTTTTGAATTACAATTCCACTGGCTGCTAGCACTTTAAAGCATTCATTAATTCCCAATTAGATTGGTGGGCTCATTTGCTCCAGTGCTGCTCGGTTCTGTAGCACTTTGTGTTTAATGTGCTAATTGGGCGAGATTTAAAACAACTAACCTCTTATGAGAGGAGAAAAGTTATTCAACGGTTACATTAGCATCATTTATCCCAGGATGCTTAATTAGACATTACCACAATAATCATGACAACTGACTAACAAATGTTGTTAACAGTTGGATATTAAAACAGAAGTAAGTTCAGTCGTAATGGATCTAGCCAACATTGGCTTTCTTCAGTTCTGAGCATCTTGCAAATGTGTTGTTTGTGCTTATCTCCAAATCATCCAACATGTCTAAGACAGTATTTCTTATTTTTTTCAATTTCTGCATTTTATGTCTCTTCAGTGCTTTGTTACAACCACTCGAGCAGCATTAACAGCTCACTACTCCATTAACCGAAGACTTGGATTGTCGCTAACTCATTTACCACCATCAGAGGATCGTCGCTTCAGGCAAGCATGAGTGGGGTTGGATATAAGGAAAAAGGAATGCTTTCATGTCCTGATGTGATCACTTCAAATGGGACCTGGAACCTGGGAGTGAAATATTGTTTAGCTGTGTTTACCGCACAAGCTTTTTCCTCGTAAGATGAGACATGCTGGTTTGCGTGTAAACTCGGAAACTGGTCTTGAGAGGTTTGGTAAAGAACTGGGGTTGTCCAGATCAAAGAAATATAAACCTTGAACATTACATCTATCCAATCTTATAGATTTCTGTAATCAGAATTTCTTTTTAGATTGAAGAGCCCTTCCACCTAATTCAGTCTGTCCTTTTCTTAGGATTGAGTAATTTAATTACCAAATTTACACAATGATTTTTAGTTAGTTTATGTGGTTGCGGGCTTCAAACCTTACTGTTTATACCACTAGATAAGGAATTCAGGAGACGTATCCAAAATAAATGCCCTCTACGTCATCACCCTTTAGAACAACCCATACAAGCTTTTCTGATCTAGCACCACCAGGACAACATCATTTGTTGTGCCTGCCAAAACCATTACAAATCACTGTTGGTAAAATAAATGTGTTGTATGATCGGTTATGGTTAAGGTTTGTTTAGGTTCATTTAAACTTGGTTAGGGTTTGGAAAAGAGCATACTTTGGGTTTTCATTTTCTTCTTTGTCAAGGTAAGAGGACCTCCATTGCCATGGTTAAAACAGTAACACCTTCGTTAAGGTACAGGAACTACCACGGCAATGGTTAAAAGATATCAACGTTGACTGTTAATTGAAAAATGGAAAAGCACTGCATTTACCTAGGTCAAAATCCAATCTTTTTTCTTCTGCTTACTCCTTTGACGGACAAAGGACAGGTTCTTGGGAGGATAGTCTTTTCTTGAAAGAGAGTTTTGTGCAATTTCTCCTTTCTCTTTAACTTAAGTTTATAGGTGCTCCATGTAAGGCTCAAGCATTTTTTCCATGTAAGGTGTGTAATACAAATTATTAGTTGTTTTGTGACATTTCCACCGTTACAAAAGGTAACCCTCAATGGTACAGACATTATGAATGCTAAATGGCCATAAACAAAGCAATTTCATGCACTATACAGAATCCATCCTATGTTGCTCATGTAAAATTACAAATTCCCAGAAGGAATAGGATGTGGTTACAAGTGTGGGTAAGTGACAATAATGACATCTGTTGTGAATAAGACTAAAGAAGGACACTATCATCTCAGTTCCCATGTAGCTTTAACCTCTTTCACGTCTCAAGAGCCTGGACACTGGCAAAATCTATTAGTACCCTTTTAGAATTACAATGCAGTGAATATCATCCTATCGAGTGTTTTGTTCAGGTAATTCATAGAGCACTTCGAACAATACTGAAGCATCGAGATGAAAACCATTGTGCCTTGTGTACAAATGGACACTTGCTTATTTCATTGCACACTTTTCATCTATATGGAAATGAAATGATGCGCTCTCAAGCCTTGTTTGCTTGTTTGTCTTGTCCGGCACATACAATGAAAGGAAAATAAGAATTGCCTGTGTGCTGGAAACTTTTGTAGAGGCAGCTCTCATGGCATTATTTCAGGGCAAGAGGGAAGGAGGGCTGGATAAAAGAGATGTCCAGTGTCACAGACGGCCTAAATTCAAATTTTGGTGAATAGTACAACGGTTCTTTTTAGGGTATGATGGCCCACATGCATGCTACGGTTTAACGCAGTTAGGGGAAGAGGAAAAAGAACGCATTTCTTCAAAGTAATTCAATTTTATTTAAATGTTTTTTTGTTAATTGTGTTTCAATTGTTACATGTCACGAAAGACCTGCTAAATTAACCAGACAAATGTTTTGGACTTTATAGCATTACAAATCAGTATATTATGTAAACTAGTTCAAATCAATTAGCATTGAAGCATTTTTGTTGAGTGCACCTGTGTGTACGGGATAGGATGGGGCAATGCACTGTGAAAGCAATGACTAGCTTGTAAAATCAGCAAATATAACAAGTTATCTAGAGGGGATACTTTCTGTTTATAATCTGTTTTATCTGGATGACTCTGCTTTATGATGTGTGGTTGACACAGTGGATGTCATTAATGGAGGTAGCACTTTAAAACCCCTAAACCTCCATGGTGTGACTCAAATCTGTGTTTGATTTAAGTTTGATTTAACTCTTATTCCTTTATATGTAGCTATTACATAGGCGTTTTTTTTATTCATGTTGTTGATAGAGGATGAGAAGCATCTTCAGACCTTTCAGCTACATCGCTTCCATTTCCTGCCTCAAACAGGGGACAAAGACACCCTTGTATGCCGGTCGTGCCCAGTGTCATTGGGAAGTTAAGGCGGGGAGAATTAGGAAGGGGCAGGAACAGGGCTCCAAACTACAAGGTAACAAGGGAAAACCAATCCCTCCTGGAATTATCCTGATACTGGAGACACAGCGCTCACCAGACAGCGGATCAATGGGTCTCTCCGGGGAGGAGAAGGAAGGAGGAGGGGTCCAGAGCAGGATATTGCACCAAAGAAAGTGTGCCACGCTGTGTCCAAATTACCCCCAAAGTTGTGTGGGATCCTGTTACCTGTTCAGATGTTTTAGTTTGAATGTTCACTTGCCTGTTTTGGCTGTATGCCCATGCCACACCTACTAAGGATCTGGCTTTGAAACTACTATTACAGATTACAATGGCGCAGAATCATCCAACAAGCTGTGTTCTGTTGAGGTCAACCACATAACGTAAAGTATTAGTCAAGCTGACGTGGGGAAAAAAAGCTTCTCTGGACTTGCATGTTCTTAAAGAAAACGAGTAAAATTATTGTGGATGGCTGTATTTTGTATGTAGTTTGGTGCAAATTAAAGTATTTTTTTGGGGGGGGAATAACCAGATGAAAACACAAATACACATGGTCAAATGGGTGTGCAGGTCAGCCATATTTTTTAATAACTTGCAACTAGCGACAAGGAAGGTGTGTGTGGAGCCACAGTCCTCTGTAGCTCCATATAGTCTTACATTCTAAGCCCGCCCACTTTTTAGCAGTCCAATGAAATGGAAAGAATTTGATATAAATCCATCTTTTTACTGTACACCGCTCAAATATTGCTTCACTGGTTAATACTCACAGTACAAAAGCTAAAGACACGTTGATTTCCCTTTCACTGGGACTTTAGGCCTCCATTATGGCTGCCGATAGAACGTGGCCCAGGGTTGCAGGGTTGTCTGTAAAAAAAGTTACACCTTTTGCAACAATAAAATGCTACGTCATCTGGCAACACATAGTGTTAGCAAATCAAATTTGTGCAAGTGCACATTCATGGTAGATTATTTTATTACCTAAACGCAGTAGTCCTACTGTTTATCTGACACTTGTTGAGATGGGGGACAAAATTATTGTCACTTTTATAACGTCCAATCATAGTTATTTAAACCACTGTGTTTTGGTTTTCATCGAGTACCTTCCTTCTATATTTCATTCACATCGGTGATCGATGCAGATTTCTGTCAGACGCCCAGTAGGGTAGGAATCTTCTGGAGTCCATCACTTATCCCCCTTACCGAGTTATATTTTCATTTAGGGATGTAGCTCGTGAATAATTGCAATTCTGCTCCTAACCCTAACCCTAAATTTCCCCAGCACTTCACCTTACTACCTGTTAACCCCCCAGTACAACCAGACTCTACGAGACCGAGGCTCTTTTGTTTTCCTTTATCCACCAGCACACATTGCACTTCCCTCGCCTGTTGTCTGCCTTCATGAAAGCACCAGGTATTCTCTTTGAGCCACCACGCATGGGGAATGAAAGAGCCGAACACTCTTGGTCCTCGCGCTCCCCGTCCCCTCCCAGCATCCCACCCCTACAATGCACTCTTGTCTAGTGCCGTGTTTCGAACGAATGTCATCATCCAACATCTATGAATGACTGGAGTACGCGTCACATATTGATCCACTCCCTTTGTGAGGCCTTCCAAGCTTGTGATAATTAGCATCGTCCATTAGGGACTTTGCTGAGCTAACGCGCCCATTAAGAGTCAAAGCTTCTGTTCTTTTCTGCGAGCATTTATTGGGCCTGGATTTTCATCTTTAGAGAGCATGATAAGGGAAGAGTAAAAATGTGTTGTGGACGGATGCAAAGTGGAAAATATAAAGTGGGTGTTTAAATGCATTAAAAGGCATCTAGATTTAATTAACACCCTGGATAGCTGGCCTCTTTGTTCCTGTGCTATAAATGATCATCTTGGCAACGAGCACAGCTATAATTTTGAGTATGTTTTTAAAAGGTGCTTTGCAGAGACATTTTCACAGCCCAAATGCATAACTTCTCTTTGCCACCTTTGATGCCAAAAGTAACCTATTAGAGTCCAATGTAATACGGCACGTCTTCACTCATCCTCTGCTTTTTTGTAATTTGCTGTCATTAGGTTTAGAATATGTATGCTCGTCAGGGATTTTTTAAGCAACAAGTACACATTTAACTTGACTCAGATTTCATAAAAAAGCGCACAACAACAAATAAAACAGGAGATAGCAAAGTTTGCCGATGACACTGTACTACTTTGGCAAGAATAAGGTGCTCGGAGATCCAGCTATGCAGAGCATGAAAGCTTCAAACTGAATATGTTGACACTTTACGAGATTGTTCCTTCGGTGGTCCAGACCTGAGTATCGATTGCAATACAAGAGGTTCACATTTGCCTGTTTACTTTCTCTGTTTACTATTTACATTCCTCTGGCAGGCAAAGATATTATTTCTCTGTTGAGGACCCTAGAAAAGCGGCCACCCTGCGCTTTGTATTCGACCCTGGCACCTGCTGTAGCACTACTGATATAATGAGAGACTGTGGAGGGAAACTATACCGCCGCCAGTAGAGGCTCTTTGGTGAGGCTTCCAAACAGTCGCTTCCACTCTGCGGATGGCGTTTTGGGATGCATGTGTGTCACGTTGACCTGACTGACCATCGGCTGGCTAAGAGGGGAAATGAGCGCAGGGTATGAGAAGGAGGGAGAACCAAAGTAAAGTGCTCACCCTGAGCCATTATGATTAACCATCAGCAGTTTTTGTGTAATCATCGGCAATGTGCACACAGCAGAATCCTGTATTGAAAGAGCTGCAGAAAAAAATCAATCACATTATATTACTGTGGACATGCTTTATTGACCTCTGTTGGTGTTCACACATTTCATACTTGATTTGTATCTACTGGCGGGCGTTTAGAACAATGTGGGCAATTTGGGCAATGAGGAAAAACAGGGCAGCATTTTGATGCCCGAAGCCCGTGCTTATGGATTGAGTGCTACTTTATGAAAAAGAGCAACCTATTTAGATGCACTTCCTGCATACATTTTATGAAATACCCAGAAGCGTTGGATGGAGCTATACCCTTATTCAAGCCCATCAGAGAATATTTGCAGTTTGGACTGACTTACTGTGTGTGTATGTATATGTATATATATATATATATATATATATATATATATATATATATATATATATATATATATATATATATATACATATATATATATATATACATATATATATTCACATAAGAGCCAGACTCTCAGTACAATCTGTGAAACCTCCTGTAGCTCGGGCATACAATAGTAAATAAGAGTTGGATGTCTCATTATCTGAACACCAAGCCGTGACAGCAGCATTCTTCCAAAATGCATTGTATCTAAAGGTTAAGAGTAGTTATGAGAAAAGTAATGTATTATTAAAATACCTTTCGGAGTGAAGTACCTTCAGATATATTTTCTTTGGTAATGAAAGCAGGATTCGGTGGAAATGTAGTAATTTGGATGCCCATTTCTTCAAGCCTTTATTCCCCCTCTCCCTCTTCACCGATTTATCTGGGGAGAGTGAAGAGCTCACAGCTAGCGAGCAGACAGTAAACATTTTGTTATAGTCAGAACCATCTCTTATTACTGGTTTTCATTAAAAAAGAAAGCCTTTCAAAGCATTCAAAGCATTTCGGCGGATGAAGATGCTTCACAATTTTCTCCCTCTCACCTCTTTCTCTCCTCACTATACCTGAATCCTTTCTCTTTTTGATGCTGTTAAGGGAGTAATTGAGTGCAGAAAATGGCTTGGCTTATTTGGACTGAGCCTGATCCAGAAATGATTAAAGCTAAAGGGGTTTTGAGGTATTCAAAGAGAGAGAACGAGCGAAAGAATATGGTTAATGCTTTTCTTTTTTCAATTTTTTTTTTCATTTTGTGTGGGGAGAAGAAAACGGGAGGGGTGGTCAGGCTGAGCAGCCAGACAGGTTGGTGTTTTGAGGGGAGTTGGGGGAGGAGGGGGCCGTGGGCGCACAGAATAGCCCCTACTCATACCCCTATTAAAAGCATCAGGATTGTCAGAGACGGTAAAAAGACAGGAAATCACTGTAAGAAATGAAGCTTCTTTTACCAATTACTGAATACCGAGTGCACACCTTGGAGCTCTTTGTCCTCTGTAGCACCAGTTCTCTGTCTCTCTACCCTTTTTCTCTTTCTTTTTCTTTCTTCCCGCCTCTCCCTCTCTCTTTCTCTCTCTCTCTCTCTCCCTCCCTCTTGCCGGCTTAAAGCCTTTGAGTCAGATGCATTAGCACCAAGGCCCAGAGAAGAGGCAGCGTTTTTCAAAGCCCAGTTGGACTCACTTCTAGCCTGTCGTTGTGGTTCCTTTTCAGGCTTTTATTCACAGACAGTAAGGGCAGGTCTGAAAGAGACGCCCTCAACCTCTCCACTCAAACATTTATCTCTCCCTTTTTTTCCCTTGCTACAGCAGAGATGATTAGCAAAGGGAGCCATTTACTGATCCGCGGCGCCTTTTTTTACACGGTGTGTTAGGAAATAAAAAGGGAGCACATTCAGCTTGTCTGATTAACACACACCTACACAGTCGTGCACATTCAAACACGTACTCTCAAACAAATATGGAGAATACATGGGCGAAAGTCTATCTGTAGTTATGGGTGACGGTAGTATTTTTTAAATACAATCTCTTTTATCAATAATTGATATGAGTCTGAGCCTTTGTTGGGTTTGGATAGATGGGCTCTGTCGTGCCCTCTCACCCCCATCATGACTCTTGGGACCTATAAACACCTTGCAGACTGGCTCACCATCCCACCTATGGACCAAGTGAGTTAATTACCTCCCAGTTAAAACAATACCAGACAGCTAATGTTGTCAGTAGAGAGCATTTAACGCCTGTGGTTGTGTGGGTTGGTAGCCTATTCATGTGTGTAACAGCAAACCAGCGCTCCAACATGGGTCCGCGGGAGCCATCTTAACATGGTTACACATTATGGGTTTTGTGAGGATTGTTGCTGTGGATGCGGTTATGGTGATAGCCACTGGTAATGGCGTCGTTAAAGAAGATATAGCTGCCAAATTAGAGGTTCACAGAGCATATTTGCCGGGGCAATAGCTGCCTTCAGGATCCATAACGTTGTTAGTGAGTTTTCATAGACCATACTGACGGATGCTGTCAGCTTGTTCAGGGTTTGCTCTTATCAAGACACATGAGGATATTATTATGTAAGATTACTCATTTTGGAGAGATTTAACTCTCGCTCCCAGCACCCCAACCCCACCCCTGCTCCACACCAATCCCTTTACATCGTCCTCACCTCATCTGTCATCCCCACTAGCAGACAGGAGGGGACACTTTTCAAATCACCCAGTATTTTGCCACGAGCGCTGTTGTGATGCTAATAAGATTTTCATTTACTTGGAAATATATTACTTCATCTTAGTTCCCGGCTTCGAGTACAGGTATTTTTAATGGTTTGAGATTTTTAGCTTGGTGTTAATGTCAACCATCAGGAAGTTGCCAGAGTTGACAGCGAGGGGTTTTGTGTGTGCATGTGTGTGGCGTGAGGCATCGCTGCTCTCTGGCAGCCATTTGCAAGGTTAATGTTGTAGAAAACAACATCCATCTCTCTTCTCCCCCACCTCAAAACAGTTTCATTAGTCCTAGGCGCTCTGATCCCTGGTCTTATATTGTTGTCAGATGTGACATGCTTCGTATTATTGGCGAGTGATGCAATCAATAACATTTCAAACTCCGTGCTGCTGCAAAGTTGCCCAGCCGGGTGTTCACAGTGTGCATATTTAAAAACACAGGTTCAAATTGGCAACGCATACATCACCTGGCCGTCTCCCATTCATCCCCAGTTGGCTAATAAATAAAACAGGATGAAGGCACCGACTATCAGTAATAATAACAGAGTGAGTTTAGTTAGATGAATGAAGCTGGTGCATGCTTTTGTACAGCTTTGTTTGGTGCCGACACATTGGTGTTTTGAGCGAGTGAGTCTGAGACAAACACTTTGATTCAGGGGATTACATTAGTTAAACAAACACCCAACTGAATCAAGGGTCTTTCTCTTAGTCCATCAGTATGTACTTCATATTTAAAACCTTGTTGGAATGAAATGATATACAGCCACGTTTCGTCATATCACCCACTTTTTGTAAAAAAAGAATTGTCATTATAACTATAAAATGTTATCCTCGCAATATAATTTAACAACATTTAGTTAATTTTGATATAATAAGAAATACCTAATACAGTGGTATGTTTTGAAAAATGCTTTCAAATATTTGATTTTTCATGTGAACATTGTCCAGTAAAATCTAAAGACTCTGTAGCCTATATTGGCAAAATCTACAATAGCACATTCATATAAATGATAAGGTTTTATTTCATGCTTGTGATGAGAAAAAGTGAGTTTCTGTTGTTGAGTTCAGTAGATTGTATTATCTAAGAAAAGTTGAATGTATGAAGCTGTACAGTAGAAAGAGGTAGTATTATTTGAGGGACAGAAAGGCGGCAACAATACAAGTCCTCTTCCTGGATTATAGTACACCATCAATTATTCGATTATTAGAATAGAGTGATATGTGATCAGGAAACCCTCATGGTCTAACTATAGAAATAATATTGTAAAACAAATTGAAGGCTGTGTCAACACTAAAACACAAAAAAGTGTTCTATCAATTTATTCAATGTAATCACACATTATTCTCTGATGAGTCAAATATAATAATAGAAATACAAATAAGATAAGATAAGATAATCCTTTATTAGTACTGCAGCGGGGAAATTTACAAAATAAAAAAGAATGTCTTGCTGCCATAGTGCACTACAGTTAAAGTAACTAAATAAGTAAAAAGAAAAGTAACAAAAGTAACAAAAAACACACAAGCTCAGAGGTGAGCAGGAGCTGCTGTAAAAGGCAGCCACTCGCGCGGCGCTGGAAGCGATGACTAACTAAATATAACCTCAATACTAGAATAAATACAGATTAGAGAGCACACACACACACAAACAGGCTTTGATTTGATGTGACAAACGTTACTTGTACTTACGATAAAGTTATTATGTCATGAAACAAAAAAATATATATTTTTGGTCAAAACAAGCATCTTGTTAAAAGAACAAAATACACAATTTAGAATATCATGCTATCAAAAGACCCGCCGTAATTTTTGAAGAAAAAAATCAATGAGATCTTTTTTTTAAATGCAGTAATATGCACAAATGAGTGTATAAGCATACTGTCATTGGGCTTTTATAATCACCTCCAGTCATCCATCTCTTTAATCACTGAACTGATAGCTGATGGGCTTCAGTATTCTGCCGACCGGTTGTTTCAAAATATTGCTGCTGCTGTTTTGTGTGTATGTGTCAAATGTGTTTTTTAAAATGGACAAAACAATGTAGTGAGGGTCTCATGTTGAACCAAAGTTAGAGTCTGACACATTTATAAAATGACCTGTGGGTAATCACAAAGTAAAATATGCTTAAGCCTGAGCCATGAGAAATGGACAAAAAAGCACTGATAAATTGCTGTGCTCATTGTGAATTCCATACTCAATTGTGGCATTTTCCAGGGTAAATGGAATTGTGCATTAAAGTCTGAATATGCCTGACTTTGGGGGAGTGATGCATTTTATTTTCCCTCTGTCTCCCACAGATGTGGCCTGTAGAAGCCACAGTATTGCGGTGCTTTCAGGGAAAAGGCCATCTTTAGGACCTCTTGATCAATCTGTGACCTTTAAGTACATAGCCATCTCGTAAATAGGAGGGTACGCTTACAGAGACTTCAAAAGCAAGGGGACCCGATAATTTCAAAATGGAGCGGTGTGGAGTGGCGCTGGTGGGGAGTCCATAAAAGCCTGCCTTGTTCTCTACACACCTCCTCTTTGCTCCACAACAGCCAGTTAGGGTAATAGCTCAAGGGAGAAAGGGGAAGAGAGAGAGAGAGAGAGAGGGGGGGGGAGGAGGAGGAATGGATGGATGGAGAGAAAAACAGGTAATTACTGGTAATCATTGGTCGAGGAAGAGCTGATGATCACTACAGTATAACAGATTGTACTGTTCCCGTTTGAAAAACACTGAGGAGACCGGATGTGCTGCTGTCGGCAGGTAACGACTGGGAAATTAGTCAGTAACCTCAAACCCCCCTCGCAATCATAGAGAAACTCTCTTTCTCTCCTTTTCTCTTTTTCTCTCCCATTGAGAGGAGTTATATAAATCTCAATGTTCCTCTCAATAAGTACAGTATAAGTAGGGACTATGGGTCCTTTATTATATTACAATCTTTTTTATTTAGATTGGACATCAAGTAGAGGCAAGTAGCTGTGGTTCAGCAATGAGGCAGGGTGATACAAACAGACATTTTTAGAGTGAGAGATGGAAACACTTGGACTTTTACCTTTGTCTTGTTTCAACGCTGAAATATATTCATGAAATACTTCTGTCTATTACTTGTCAAAAAATTCTGTTTAGTTAAGACAATTCAGTTTGGCTTTATTTAAACTAAGCCAAATTCAAACTGTGACAACTAGTCAATAAAAGATAAAAGATTTTTTAATTTTTTTTAATCCACACACTGCCCTGTGATTCCCCTGTAATTCACCTGCAAATAGCTTCGGTTTACTGAGCATGGCTGTCCGGCAACATTATCAATTTTCTGCTGAAACCAGCTACGTTAAACACAGACATACAACATTAATTTAATGAAAGTGCCTCTAACCATTTGGTAGAATATGCCTCAACCTTTTCCAGAAATTACAGAGCATTGATTGCAACCACTATTGGCTTTTTTTAAAGCACATTTTGGTCCCTTACTAGAAGGGAGAATTGCATTGCAGCATGGATCAGCCAAGCAGCAGACATATGTCTGAAATAGTGTAAAAGAAACACTAATTGTTTCATGCCACAGAGGGAAAATCAACATATCTGATCATTTCCAATAGGTCAGGATGAAGCCAGTTTTCAAATGTACTCAAATTATACTCGCAGCAGTTACAGTAGGTTTCAAATCTCTTGAAAAAAACTTGTGCGATTAAATTCATCAATGCAGATGTATTGTATTGTATTATCTTTCAATGATTTCTTACACTGCTTCTCCCATTCACAGTGTTGAGCTACTAGAAGTGTAGACCTTAGTAGAGCCAGTGTCACGAGAAGACTTATTGATTTGGAGCAGTGTCTTCCTTGGGCTCTGTGTGACTAGACAGTGGCCTCATCACGGTGGGAGTCTTTAGTGGATCAATTGGAAGCACTTGCGCTGCTTGTACCTGTTTGTAACTGATAAGACAACACTTCAGAGAACTGATAATGATTAGCTCGAGTATAAACACAGCAAATTAACAGGAAAATATGAAATGAAATTGGCCTGGAACATTGATTGTCCACTGTTTTTACAACTCAAAATAAAGCTGCAGTACTATTTTGTTTAACTCATCTATTCGTAATTAGTATTCCAATTATTCATTTGTATATGTAACTCCAAACAAAGAATCGCAAACAAAAACTCTAAATCCTGGAGCTGAAAATCACATTGCAATGTTTTCTTGGAACTGCGTGACAAGGTCTGCTAAGTGGCCACGTTGTTGTGTCACTAAAGACTCATGAGATCATTGTAGTTTCATCCACATCCCATAATGGTGACACGGTGAGCCCATATCCTGATCCGACCCCAGCTGAAAAGGGAGGCATGAGATCATTCAGTGTTGACCTAGATGTTTAGGAACATACGGGAGATAACCCTGCCAGACACAAAAGTTTGATTTAAAACGGAGTCGACCTTTTATTGGTTGAATAAAAAATAAAAAAAAGCTGTTACTCCATGAAATATGAATGAAGTCAATAAGAGAGTGATGCTTGAGGGCAGATGCCTCTTGTGTTGACATGTGACAGCGCTAACTGTTGTCTTGGGAAGCCCGTCACTTAAAACAGGTCAGATCAAAATGTGCCGCTGGGAGTTATGCCTTCCCTCAGTGCTGCCAAACAATGCCACACCGATGGAGGCGTAATTCTCAACTTAGTTTGTTTTCATTACAGTATCACTAGCACATTGCCCACACCCATGCGGTATCCTGTTTTTTTGAAGTCCCCCTCCGCCAATGCATAGTTTTTGTCGTGGCCATTCAAAGGGAATTACCAATAACACTGCTAATAATAAAAGGCTTGTAACGGATACATAGGCGGTTTGTCATCTCGCTACAGTTTAATCTGGCCTGCAGGTACTCTGGCAGTGGAGGACAGGTAACGTGAGACTCAAAGATTCGCTGCATTAGTTCTGCTTAGCTAACCGTGAATGCTAATTGCAGGAAGAACAAACTACTAGTCTCCCCTCCTTTTCCTCTCTCCTCCCCCTTAAGCTGACAGTAGAGCCCGCTGAGAAGCACAGAGAGTGTCATACAGCTTAGCTCGGAGCGGGAACAAAGAAGGTTGTTCTGCAAGCGAGATTCAATATGTAGAGGGAAAACACGGTTGAGGAAACAGCCGTTGATTTCCCTGTAGCTATCATGTCGTCCCTTCATGCGCATTACCAAAGTGTGCAGAGTGAGAGTTCATTTAACAGTCGAACTGTATACTGTTAAATGAACTCTCTTATCCAAATCAGCGGAAATGTTCCATTTTTAAGCTAAGGCATCAGTGTCAGGTTGAATACTGAATGTTTATTGGTGTCCTTTTAAGCTGCAGCCATTCAAAGCGGTTTAGGTACAAAGTGCTAGCGGTGTGCACTCTCAAAGGTACAATATATGTAAATGTTTAGGATTTCAGGTGTAATTAAACAATTTGACATTCAGCAATTATTATTGTACAGATGAGATTGTCAGGAACACAACTTTAAACGTTTGGTTAGCTGAAATTTCAAAAACATCACCCACCACTAATATTGTGTGACCACATTGCACATATCTCTTTGAAATATTACCAGATGAACTATAACAAAAAAAAAAAAGAGATCCGAGTGCAATTTAAATCAATCATAAAAGTTCATAGTAGCAGGCTAACATCTCAATTGAAAGAGCATGCTCCATTCAGAGGAATCCAACCGTGACACGTCTTATGTGAGGAAACAAGACAATAAAAGAAAGAGGGCTAAGAATAGAAGAAGTTAATCCAGTACTAATACTGATACTGATACTAATCTGTGGGCAAGGTCAAAGACCCGGTTACACACCAGAGGCAATAAAGGCTCAGAGGTGCTGGTCAGCCTGAGCCGCCAATGCTGTGATCCCTCTCTGAGGTTCTGACCTGGGCGAATGAGAGGCCACTACCCTAGTGGCAACCACTATCTCCTATCAGTCTTCTATCCAGACATCTATAGGCTACCTGCAGGCCCTCGGGCAGGAGCTATCATATGGCCACTGTACCAAGCACTCCTGTCTTTACCTTGCAGTGGAGATTTATTGTAATTAGAAGATTCCTTTACAAAAGCTTGGGATCAGCGTTTCTTCAAGGATCTCTGTGCGGTCCCATAGGGGACACCCTTTGATCCCGACCTTTGAACCCTAAGGGTTAAGCCTTCCCTTTTGCAAATGAGTTTGACATGATGGACCACTTCCTAATTGGCCAATTGCTCAGTGCCTTTTCTGGGTCCTGCTGGTTTAACAAGTGTATGTTTTTCCCTTCCTACTCTCCAATGTCTTACCACATCAGTATGACGGCTTTAAAGGGAGTCTTTTTCCCACACAAGATAGATTCATACGCCGTGCTGAAGATGTCACATGGTTCATATGGCAGAGCCCTTACGAGTTGTAAGTGCTATCTCAGATGAAAACAGACAGAAAATGTCTACAATATCACCACTCAGGACGTCCCAGGTTTTTCTCTTTGTCTCTTTCACATAACCTCCCAATGTGTGTTAGCCTGATAATGCTGAAGGCCATAGTAGCTCTTTAACCATCAGAGACATTGAAGGAGAGGACTGGCGGTGTCGTGTCCCACCCTGCAGCATGTGGTTTGTAAGTTTCTGCCCCTCCCCACCTCCATCCTTTTCCCAATCAGATTAGTTTGTCTAATAGTGAGAGGAGAGGTTGTGGCCAGTGGCCCCTGCAGGCTTGGAAGAACAGGTGGCCAAGTGCTGAAATTATTTTTCTGCATTGATCTGCAAAAGCGCTGTGACGCTCTGCATCTTTGTTAGACTCCTAGATCACAAACATCTGGAAGTTGGTTTATTTTTATACCATCAGAGTATCTACAACTGTTGGAGACAATCAGTATTTTCAACGATGCTAGACATTTTCAATGTGATTCATCATCGCACAGTAGTGTGATGTATTTGGTAACTGTCAATCTGCAACAGGATTTATAATTTGTCCCGTTCCGTTACTTCACAGCTCAACTATAGCTTAGTTCAACAGTTACCTGTACCTGTATTGTATGACACCTTCGAATCTACCTGCAGACCGTTACTCAGATGGATTACCCAGTAACCTTTCCCGATGACCTCTGTAGGGTTTGTTCACCTGCAGGACCATGGGAATCTCCTCTGCCAGGAAACCTCCTCCCCAGGACACCGAGAACGTGCCTCACCAGCCGCCCAGCACCTAGACGGATTGTTTATGGGTGCAGAATTAGTCAGGTCAGGGAATCCTTGGCCTCAGGCCCGGCTAATTACTTTCTAATGTGACGACAATTCTTTTGAAGAGCTGTTTTCTCGCTGGCCAAATCCCTTTAAAAGCATCTTGGGGGTGCAAAGGGGGCCGAGAGGGAGTGCGCTGTGGCAGGCCACACCAGGGCCAGAGGGGATGCTCAGGTTACACTCTGCCTGCCTGATGCATTGTTGGTGGGACGCAGAGGCTCCAGTGCACTCCTCCTCCTCCTCCTCCTCAACCACCACCACCTCCTCCATCCTCCTCCTCCTCCTCCTCCTCCTCCTCCTCCTCCTCCTCTCAGCACTGTCCCTCCAAGAGAGTCTGCCACAGAGCCTCGAAGAAACTCTGACACCAGTCCAGAGGATGCACTCTGCACATGAAATTCTACACTCAACTAATGGTTACAAATGTGTTCTCAAAGAAATCCCTGGTCTCCAGTATAAACCATAGACTCACACTGCTGGATGGGCATTTATATGCACACGCACACACACATTGCGCACACATATGGGCACATTGGCATACACAGTTGGGGACAATCTGTGTTGCTGGACTGGTGAAATTAAATGGACTGCATGTATATTGAGATATGAGGTTCTTATTCTACTCCTGTGGGGGGAGACTTTATATTTGAGCCAATGTCAGGTTGTTTGATTTTTACCACTAATTACAATTTACTACAACGATGACCGAACTTATCAAAAAAATCACTTTTAGAAAGCACAGGTGGCTTGTGGCTTTGACAGACACATCACACGGATTTCAGCGACCTCTTGCTTTCTTTCTCTCATTCCCTCAAAGAGAATGTATTCCCTTCCAGGGGAGTGATCCCTAATTAGCTGTCAGGTGATAGTGTGCTGCTTTCATTGTGCTCCCTGCCGCTGCGCTGCAGGCTATGTGGTCAGCAGTCAGTCTCAGACTGAAGTGACAGATCATCTCTCTATACACCGGACCCCTGCAGCTGAAAGAGACCACTTGGTCGTTACAAAGAGATCCCAACTCTTCATATTAAGGAGAACTCAATATCGAATCTCATAACAAACAGATCACCGGCCCAGCAAAGACAAGGGGATCACTTGTGATCATCTGTCTGTGCTCTCACTAATAAAAACAAAAGCAAGTGATATGTTTCTCTCCCACCAATAGATGACGGATGATTTGGAATTCTTGAATTATTTAGTGGCCCTTTGTTTTTGTCAGTTTGTTCAATGTTGGTGGTTTTAATGGAGAGAATATACTTCTTATATCATGTTCCAACATTCAGTGAAACTGACAAAGCTTTTGGAAAATCATAATCACATTTTGTCATATAAGTGTGAAAAATAACTATCCCTTCCTGTACTTCCCAATAAAGGCCATATCTTCTAACTACCCAGGATATGGCAGACAGGTAATTCCTGATATAAAAGATATGATTTCTTCCTGTCTGTCTGTTAGTTTCCCTGCAGGTCTCCTCCAGACAGTTCCAGTATCCACCCAGGCAGCAGAGGGACCTTGTTTGAAGGTCATGTCAGCACCGGGGCGTAAACGTTAGACCTTTTTGTGGTCAGGGTAAATGTACAAGGCGGCCCTGCGGGAGCACTCTTTCCCTCTCTTTAATCGGCGTATAACAGGCCCTTGTAGAGCCAAACTGTCTGCGACACATCAGCACTTAGAAATAAAAAACCCTCAGCCAACCCTGCGACGGCTGCGGTTTGACTACGGCAGCTGGATCATTTCAGGAACAACCCAGACAGCTCTGCTGCTAGAAGGGAAACAGGAAAGGGGAAATCCATCCTGAGATTGAGTACATATTATGTCTGTATTTTGAAATCTTCCAATTTTAACTTCTAAAAATTAAGTAGTTATTTGTTGATTATCCCTAAGATTACAAAAACGACATGCTAGTCTCCCTCCTGAAAGAAAATGATGGAACTGCTACACTGACTTTGTTGACACAGTGGAATTGCAGGTGTATTTTATTGCACTATTGTTGTCTGCTAGCGCTACAATAAATGGACCTAATTTACTGTAGGATTAAAGCGTTCAGTTCTTTCGAAAACAGGATTTGAGTTTGCATTCTCTCATTTAAAAATGTTATTCTTGAAATGAACCATATTATAAATAAGAAATTGTATTTTAGGATCGAGGAGTCATTTATGAATATGTTTTTGTTGCTCTGTGATCTGGAATACATATAAATATTTGAAACAGCTCTTTTGACCTTTTTTTTTCTTATTGCTCCAACATTCAGCTCCAATAACATTTGCTGTATACTCTGTAAATAAACAATCTACAAAGTTAATCGGACAAAACACAGAATATACAGCCATCTCTCTCTCAGTGAAGCCAATAATTTGAAGGAGCCGAGAAAGCAAACTTAACAGTTCTAATGCTCCAGCCGAGAAACTTAATTTACCAATTTGCAGGAAGACAAGATGGCAGGAAACAAGCCAATTTGCCACGTGTGCAGCGCACAACAAACCCCAGCCTTGCTGCCCGGCCTCATGAGAGGTAATTATCCCTAAAAAAGAATGCCAGGCTGTATTAAGATGTTGCCGCATCAAAACGAGGGAGACAGCCTCATTACAAGTAATTATGAGGGAATTAGAAACATCATTTAACTAAACGAGCAAATAATGTCCAGGATATTGAAGAAGCTGCCTGCACTTCTGCCGACCGCTGCAAGTCCCATTACAAAAATTGTAGGTCTTTAATAGAATAATGACATGCTTTATCTTCCCTGGCTCTCTCTCTGAGAGGGTCTTGAAGCAGAGGGGGGGCTGAGGGAGGGAGGGAGGGGAGGATGTGAAAACAACTGTTGCAGAGCTCTCTGTCCTCAGTGTGGTCTCACTCTTGAGTGTGTAGCATAAGGACTTCAAGATAATTCCCCTATTATCCTTACAAATACAAAATGGAGAGCAGAGAATTGTATCTCACATCCATTATTGCGTGAAAGGTAATGCTAATGGACTTATCTCTGGCGTAATAGCCGAGTTCTCCCCACGTACTGTAGCCTGTAATAGTTTGATGCATATTGGAATGGCCCTTCAAAACAAGCAGTTCAAGAAATGGTCGGTAATTTAACAATGAGGCCAAATTTTGCCATTAAAGCCCTAATGCAGATTTTCGGTTAAACATTGTTCTTGGAGAGTTCAAATTGTGTTTGACCTTGAGTTCTGAATATCTCAAAATATGCCACGAGTTCAAGCAAATTGATTTTAAGAATAAAATGGCATATGACAAAGTTAAAACCTATTTTTGTTACAAGCTTGGTATGACCAAATGTTTTATGCCTGTTTAAGTAACCAAATAATTTCCAATCTAACATTTTACCACATTTGACTTAGTACACTTTATCCATATGTCACCGGGTTCAGCAGCATATGCCTCTCCTGTTAAGGAGAAGGGGTTAGGGGCTGAGGAGGGGGGACAAACACAATTTCCCTTCAGCTCCTTCATTTCCAGTTGATATAAAACAGAATCATGAAAAATCACTTCTGGTCCAAGCCCTCCTTTTTAACCATTAACCCATAAATACAGAAGCTGGTTAAAGCCAACGGATGACAGGGCCTGCCTCAAAAACCTTGTTACGCTCCCCTCAAATTCATTTAGGGAGCAAACAGGTCTTGAGAGTTGTCTGGCTTAATGCATTGCGATCGCTTTTAAAACTCTTGTCTTGAGGCAGACCCGAGGCTCTGCATCTGCTCGTGGTGTTATACTTCATAACCTTCCACTCTAATACGAAGACACACACCCTCTTTAAATCAAATGGCTGTAAATATGTTAGGTAGTTGAAAAGCCTTCATCGAAATAAATGAAGGGGGGGGGAGAGGGGTTCTTCAAATATTAGAAGAGAACATTATAAATAAAAAAGTAAAGTAATGTTTTTGCAACTGTTTAAATTTAATGGGGTCTCTATTAAGTTAGTTTTGATCTACATCCTTTTATCTCAAGATGTAAAAGATGATATCCGGAGGTTTTTAGTATAATTCATTATGATCCTGTAAATATGCTCTAAAAGAGAGAATCAATTTGCCCGGTGCTCTCTGTCTTTGCCTCTCCCTCTCCGCGCTGTGTGTAGCCCACAGTTTCCATTACTCCCATCATAAATTATACCGCAGAGTGAATTACACTTGCTTTTCACCTTAGCAGGCAGGTTTGATGAATCCTAAGGCACAACACATCATCTCAACAAATCTTCATCACCATGCCAGTCGCTGTCTCTTTGCAGTTTAAACCACTTCAAATCATTTTCATTGCCCTACTATTAAAATTTGTAATTCACACCTGCCATTGCAGTGATACATAGTTACATTGAACCCCCTCCTCTGCCCCCACCCGTTCCTCTCTTTCACCTATTCTCTCCTTTGCTCGTCACCGCATCTCCACACATCTCTCTCTCACTGTCTTGTAAATCAAACAACCTCAGGTGACAGGTCATGCAGATTTTCCCACAAGTCAGTGGGGTGCAAACATCCATCCAAAAGAGTGGCGCGTTGCCGTCACACCTGATGACATAATGACCACTTGGAAACTAATAAACAGCTTCATTCAACCAAAGCTATTGCTCCTTTTCATAAGCGTTACGGTCCCCCCATTCCTCTCTCTATCTCTCTTTTCTCTCCCTCTCCTATCTGTCACAAATTCATCCCCCTGCGCCTCACCTCTTCGCTGGTGCTGGAGTTACCCATAAATCACTGCTGTTGTCTAACGCTATCCATTTTCCCAGAAACACAGGGCGGCTGTTGCAGAAATTGGGTCAGGCATAATCTGCAGGGCAGCAGAGCCTGGCTAGTCATGATTCTGCTAGCTAATGTAGCCATTAGCACACAGTGAGAGATCGGTGGGATGCGTCGAAGGGGTTGGCTGGGTGGTGGTGGTGGTGGTGGTGTGGGTGGGGGTCCCTTGTACATGATGTGACTCCCAAGAAAAGCTGTCAAATGACACAGTTATATTGCTAACCATCAACCACGGGGCATTTGTGTTCTTGGCTGTGAGTAAGTGTGAGTGATTCTCTTCAGGCGTGTGCTTAGTATTTGCATGTGTTGAATTGTTATAAGACAGTAAATTGAACTTTAACAATATGAGCTGGACCCCTTGAAAATGAAAACTAGCTTCTGCATTAACCAGACATACTGCATGTGGTGTTCAATTCACTGTGCAGATGGAGAAAAAGTGGACAGCTTCGATTAACTTTGACAATATGCCTCTTTATTATGTTTCCCCTCTTAAGGCCTAATGCTAAAGAGCCACAAAGGGGGCCAGACTTCAAATAAGAGAGGATCTGTCCCAGAGGCATCATTGGCCCGTGATGGTGTGCATCTCCTCACCACATTTCTCTCTCTATGCATTACCTTTACAAGGCAGCTTGCTCATGTCATCGAGCTTTTTGAATTTAGAGCAGACTGTTGTTGTTGCTTGCATTGTTTATAGTATGGCTTTAAATTATTTGCATCATCACCTGCAATTCTAGACGCAGTTTGATATTTTGTATGGTTTGGGGCTATATTTAAAATTTACAGTGTGAGCCTTGCAGAAGAAGATGAATGCATTGCATTTCACACACACAAGCTGCAATTAAAATGCAACTGTCAAGAAGTTCAAAATGTAACATTTGATGTAATAGTAGGAGGTTTAAGGGGAGATTAGTGAGCCAACAGCAATGTTGTATACACAGTTATGTCATATATGTTAATTAACGCCAGTGTCTCCCAGGTTTTTTTCACTTGCTTCATTCATGGCTAAGGTGTTCTTAGTTTAAAGCACATCTTACAAAACCCTCAAGCTGAGAATTTCTGCAGCGCTACAACAAAAATTCTTCTTTAATTTCTGATTATATCAGGAGCTGCAAACATAGAATTCTCACACTGGTTATTACAATAACACGGCTTGTGATGACAAGAACTGTCCACACAGCTAAGAAGAATGTAACACAATTCTTGTTAACAACTGCTTTAAGTGTTAAAATATAACTCTGTCAATAGTTAAGTTGAATTAAATAAGAACACAAAAACAGTACATAAAATAAAACCAAGCAAGCCCAACTTTCACTGAAATAGAAAATTTATTGAACGAGAAGGTTATTATTGAAGGTCTAAATTACAATAGAAACAATGATATTTTTCCTTAAATGGAATAATAATGTTTTCCTGTCAGGTTAAATAAAATGGCTCTGCTGCTTTGCAATATATGTGAGAAACCAATTATGAATATAAACACTGTAAAAGCATGTTTTGTGGAATCCATATTTCTTGAATTGGATATGAATGTTAAACTCCATTATTTCATCAGTTCAAGGAGGAAAAAAAAAAGAAAAGAAAAAGTACAGAAATGATTGTAATTAATTATACACATGGTGTATTTTATACAATTAAGGTTGGTTGCTTTCATGTGAGACGTACGGTTGCTGCATAATAACAATTTTCCCTCAACAAATAAAGTGATACAATTAATATACAGGGGGGGGTTAATGTGGAGACACTTATAAGAATGTTGTATTGTTTTTTTGTAATGCGTCTTTACGTGGACTGCAGTGGGGTGAACATACAGCAGAGTCAATCAGTACTCAATCTTGTTATACAGGTTGTATAAAGGTAACGCTGGCAGGTTGCTCCCCGGGTAATAGAGGGGCGTCGGGAAGGCGATGGACCGGGGAACCGGAACACGCAGCAAGGAATTATCCCTGAAAACCAGCGGCATCCCTACGAGTGTCTGCGCGGAGGCGTGGGCCATGTTGGCCGCCTCCAGTTCAGCTGAGAGCTGCCGTTTCCATTTGTTCCTCCGGTTCTGAAACCACGTCTTGACCTGAGTCTCCGTCAGCTGCAGGCTGGAGGCTAAGCAGGCCCGCTCCGAGCTGCTCAGGTACCGCTTCATGTCGAAGGTGGACTCCAGCTGGTACACCTGGCTCCGGGAGAAAACCGTGCGCGTCTTCTTCTTGGACGAGTTGTTGCCCTGCTTGTCCGCGCCGTCCGCGTGCCTCTCCTCCGACAGAGGCGACATCTGACGGCACGGCCTCTCCTGCTCCTCCTTGTAATCCTGCAGCAGAGGCTGCGGCAGGTGCGGCCGCCGCGGGAGCCCGTCTTTCCCAGAGAGCAGTCCTTTACCGGGCCCTGAGCGAGAGCAGGAGATATGGTGATGGTGAATATCATAAAAACAAACACACACGCACACGCACACACGCACGCGCGCTAAAGGGGGAGAGAAAAAAAATATTCCATAATTTATTTTTTTCCCACATAGCTACTCAGTTTTGAGAGTTCGTAAAGTGTGAACTCTGACTTTTTTTTTGACTAAATAGACTGCTGAAAAGCCGGTGACTTTTCTTTTTTTTTTTTTTTTTTTTTTTTTTTTTTTTAAATAAACAATCCAGCTTGAGTACGCTCGGTGTACAGCACGCTATTAATACAAACCCCGCTCTATTTAACGCTCAATTGACGACGTGTAGTGCAGCCATTTTAGAAACATGTTTCGTCAATTAGCAGGCTCAATTAAATTTGGAATGAGAGGAAAGACAGAAGGGCTAATTATTCGACCTTTCCACTCTTCCGCTGCAGCGAACAAGTGGGAGTGGATGAGCCGCACCGGGGTGGCAGTCACAGACACGGGCTAATGAAATGTGAGCTGAAGTGCAAACAAAAACAGAAAACAGCAGGCCTGCTCATTTAAAAAATAAATAAATATAAAGCAGGCACTAGTAAAGGCCTACTGTCATACCATTTGATATAGTGAACAAATAGTACAATAACCCTAAACATGTCCAATATTTTTTTTTTCCTACCACTTGGATATATTTTATTCCTCTTTTTTTTTTAAATAATAATAATAGTAATAACGATGATAATAATAATAATAAAATAGTTCCTCACCTATGCAGAAGTTATGGGCTTGGAGCTGGGTGCATGGCTCTCGGTGACCCGTGTCAGAGCAGAAGCAGTCCGCCGAGTCCTCCCCGCCGCTGCACTCCTCCTCGGAGGACACGGACAGTGAGCGCCTCCGCGGCGGCGGCGGCGGCCCCTTCGAGAGCTCCTTGTTCACGGAGCGCGGCGCATCGGACGGCGTGCCCAAAATAGACTGGATGGTGAAGCTGGAGATCGGGCCCGACGAGCACTTGCTCCCGCTGTCTTCTGCGCTGCTCATTCTCGCTTCATACCAGTATGAAGTATCGCCTGAATCTGTCTGTCCCCCCCCCTTGTAGTCCGTTATTGGTGTCGGCACGATTGGTGCCTAAAAAAAATACGAAAGCGGCTTTTGTCTTCTTCTGTGTTTTTTTTTTTTTTTGTTTTTTTTCTTCTCTCACCCCCCCTAGCCGGTTTAATTGTTGAGTTTTAACATTGAAGGAGTTGGAGGTGTTTTTTCTGGAGCTCGGGGAACGTGAGTGTATTCCTGGTCCTCCTCCTCACGCTCTGGATCAGAGGCAGCAAGGTTGCGTTGCTTCATTTGCATGTAGGTAAGCTCCTCCTGGGCCAATGGCAGCCGACAACACAAGCCCGGAAATTTCAAACTCCTGTCAGGGTTTTGAGACTGGATGAGGAGAGCGAGAGAGTCGGAGGCGACCAGCAGTGCTCATTTCTACATTCAGCTGCACACAGTTTTAAGTAAAAACCCCCAATGCGTTATGTGTTTTCACGAGTCAATATTGATTTAAAATAGGGTTGGAACTTAAAACTTGGTTATGAATTTAAAAAGTATATAAAAACATTTTTGCATTAATTTGCCATAAATTCATATTTGTGAAAATATAATTTTTAAATTCTTCTTTTTTTTATCTCTGTGTGGTCTGTCTTAAACAGGCCTCATTTATAAACACAGATTGATGGGTTTTTTTTAATTTATTTTATCTGGTACTGCAACTTGTACAAACAGGAAACGTCCCATTCAACTGAAGATGACCTCATGCAAGAGCTTTTTTTTATTTATTTTGTATTATCCTCTGCCTGCTAAATTGGCCGGGGTGACGGTAGCACACATGCAGACTTAACTAATACAAAGACCCAACTCATTTTTCCTGAAAATAATAAACTCATTCCGCGTCCATTATCAGCGATTAAGAATTAATTTGATCATTACTGAGCTAATCTGCCTCGTGATGACCGCGCGTGGAGTAGAGGCCGGCTAATTGATTGACTAATTGATTGGAGGTGGTGGGGGCTGAGTGCGCGCACGCGTGTGTGTGTGTGTGTGTGTGTGTGTGTGTGTGTGTGTGTGTGTGTGTGTGTGTGTGTGTGTGTGTGTGTGTGTGTGGTGTGAGAGGAGGAGAGGAGGGGGGTGGGGGGAGCTTCCCAACACCACCGCCACCACCACCACCATGTTCTATTTGTGTGACTGTCTGTGTGTCTACTGTGTGTGTGTGTGTGTGTGTGTGTGTGTGTGTGTGTGTGTGTGTGTGTGTGTGTGTGTGTGTCTCTCTCTCTCTCTCTCTCTCTCTCTCTCTCTGGTTGTGTCTGGCTGCGGGACAGCTGCGGGGCTTGATCTGGCGGTTCGGGCACATTATCCCTATTTTACTGCTTTGTAAGGGAGCCCCAGACACATTACTAATGGTCAGCTTTAATCATCATGTCAGCGCCTCCCCGGTAGCCACACAACCGGCGTGCGGTGTAAAAACGCGAGCTGGGGAAAAAATATTGAGAAGACGACGACGACGAAGACTATGGACGCTGATGATGGTGGTGGTGGTGGTGATGATGGTGATGGTGGTGGTGATGGTGGTGATGTTGTTCACAGCAGATCCTGCCGTCATCATCATCATCATCATCATCATCATCATCAGACAGAAGCATCTGGATCCACGCGTAAATATCGTCAACTGGCAGCGGGGCCAGCAGCTGCTAAACGATCTTAACAAAACGCTTTCGCAGGGGAGGCTTTACTGAAGGGGGGGGGGGGGGGGGGGGATATATGAGGGCAGTCAGGGCGGATGCTGGATTTATGGTGGTTACACATAAGGCGTGAAATCTGCAATGACAGTTAAATGGGTTTATTTTATATGCCGCTCTTTTCAAACAAAGACCTTTGTCAGTGGAGCCGCCTTCAGCACTTCCAGACGACTTTTGCAAAGTGTGATTAGTTCATCACAGACAGAGTGGACATAACAGGCTGCTATTGTGCTGCACAGTGATTTACACGCTGTTTTGGGGTGTTTTTTTTGGTTTTTTTTGGACGTCAGAGTTGGCGTTTTGCAGGTTACAGGGCCGAGCAAGTGTGTTAGTATGGAGATGTTCATCCTGTACTCCTGTTTCTGCGTTACATCAGGGCTTCAAACAGCAAGGAGCGAGGCCTAAGTCCGTGCTCCATCACAATGATAGGTGGTGTATGGCCGCCCTCCCTGCGATAACAGAACAAGATCTTTAGCAGGAGAGAAAGGTCTGAGAGAGACAGATGAAGTTATGAGGCGCTTTGATCTGGGAATCAAGCTTCGATAAATATTAAACAAAGACCCTTTACACGTGTGTATTATGATATATGGCGTGTCCAACTCTAGAATAAGGAAATTACCAGAGAAAATGATATCAATACATTTTCTAAGTATAAACGTTGATTACGTTTCGATTTTCATTCAGGAAAGCGAGGCCTGCTCTTTTTTCAGGAGGCGTTTGCGCATGTCCGTACGAACACGTTTGCTTGTGTGTGTGTGTGTGTGTGTGTGTGTGTGTGTGTGTGTGTGTGTGTGTGTGTGTGTGTGTGTGTGTGTGTGTGTGTGTGTGAGAGAGGGTGTGAGAGAGAGAGAGTGAGAGAGAGAGAGAGAGAGAGAGATGTAAACGTAAGCAGAGCGCCAGAGCCCTGGAGGTGTACAATTTATGTAATCTGAGTGTGGAAATGAACTGGGTAATTTATTGGAAAACACAAAGTCAGGAAGATTGGATCAGTACAGCCTATCCACGGGCTCCTATCCATCAAGTTCCAATTAACAACCTAACCATTGAGTTTTAATGGCTTTCCAATCTACTGCCCTGATAGACTCATCAATTCCTCGGGGAGAAATTAAGAAAATCGACCGCCCCTCGGCGTTTCAGTGTCATTCTTCACAGCAACTATATGTCAAATTAAAAACACAATTAAAATTTAAACTGTTCCAATCAGACGGTGCCCCGCAACCTATGTTTCACTTAATAGAACTTTGATGAAAATCTGATGCTCGCATTCAATCAGCAAAGCAAATGGGATGGGTTTTAAAACAAGGTTTCCTCTTCAAGAAGTGTCAAAAAGAGTTGTTCGAAAAAAAAAAAAAAAAAAACACACACAAGCTTTGACACTTCCGTTTGGCCTCCGATTGAGGAAATCCACCAGTTTGTATCTCACGCGGAGGCATCGACGCACGGGACCAAAGTCAGAGGTGCGTTTGAGGTCAACTTTTTTTTTTTATTCGCTCATTAACTTTTGGCCCAATTTTTACCGGAGGGAGACATCAAGGAGGAAGTCTGTTGTTTGATATGATTTAAACTTTATTGGTGAGGATTAACTTTACATATTCAAAATTAAATGCTTCGAATTAAATATCACAGATCCGCTTCTGTCCCATGTGCCAACCCTTCACGAACCACTGCCAGAAACGGCTCTGAAGGCTTCTGCCACGACACAGCCAATTTCTGTCCCCCTAAATAAATGCTTTAATCTGTGCATGCAGCCATTAAATCCCACCACAACTACCTTTAATAGTCCAGCGCACACATGCGAGCCAGTGGCCACAGAAGACTCCAGCGTTACGCAAGGTGGTCGGGCCACTTGTGTGTTTCCAAACTGGCACTAAAACCTGCGATAGGGCTTTGAAATCACCCATTCAAGCTCTCCATTTTAATGTCATACACTGAGCGAAGTTCCCGGTCACGTCCGTTTGCCCCCGCTGCTGCAAATGTACTTTATCTGATTTTGGCCCCGCTCCCTTTGCTCCTTTACATGCAGATGTCGCACAAATGGAAATTATCGAGTGGTAATTTTTTCAATTTATGCGCGCAAATCAAGGTCATACGCTGAGCAGAAGCAGCGCGTTGCTCTTATTTGACGCGATATGATGCAGACGTTTAGGGATCGATATGTGCCAGAGGAATAATGCCAGAGCAATCTATTCATTTGCAGTAATGGGGCCGTGTTGAGTGTGCGCTGTAAGGTATACGTCAATACTTTGGGTGATCTGACGATATTTGAATGAACCCTTTGTCTCTTGATGAGGTCATCATCATATCAGTTTATAGCTGACTGATTCATTTCCAATAACTGTATAAGCCTACCGATGAGAACAAGAAAATGACCTTTGAGGCAAAGGTTGTTCTGAGAAATACACGTGCCTTATAATATGTTAACTTTGAATACTTTTTTTGTTTATGGTAATATTTCCTCAATGTGTGGCAATTTCAAGTGGTGTAGTCTGTAATGAGATCTATTTATGCAGGCATATTAAAACTGTCCTCTAACTATGTCGCGGTCAACAATTTGTATACCTGCGCACAAGAGGATGAAACTCTTTTGTTGAGTGTCCACCTGGACTCACCTGGTTTCAGTGTGGAGGTGGATTCTACTCAGATTTAAAATGATAAATACATGTAAAAAAAACAAAAAAAAAAAACTTTATTTCAATTAAACATTCCATCCTGGTGATTATTTATTATTGGTATTGATTATTATATCATTGCTATTTAGTGTTCCCAGCTCAAGGGAGAAGTGTTCACTCCCTTCATATCTTCCTTCTCTTGGATCTGCATCGTTGCACTGTAAATTAAGCATAATACATCCAGTTTTTAAAAAAGTTAAAAAAAAATGTCAAATAGATTTTAAGAAAAATACTACATAAAATAATGGTGATATGTGTAATAACTGTGAAATTATGTCTAACATTGATCCTGTCAAAATATGAAATGGGATCTTCTCTAAAGGTTAAAAAGCAATACCATCATAATGGAATGGGGCAGCCTATCGTATTTTAGTGCACTTTTATTCATTTCCATTGATTTTCTCAGATCACGAAAAATCACGTTGAACCAACCCTCAACATTCACTCAGAGGTTGTGCTTCCTTATTCAAGAACAAATAGGTAGGTTAAGTATGCATGAAAACATACACGTTACTGTTATTAGTATACCAGTAGCTTGTTATACATTTAAATGCATTATTTAATTTACTTACATACAAAGGCATGATGTCTTCCTTGAGATAGTTGCATCAAGTGTCCAGTGACACCAGTCCTCGCAAGTGTTACAAAGTAGCAGTTTAATCATTTATGTCTCTTTTTTATTTATATATATAAATATAAATATATATACATATATATATAAATGTTTTTATTTATATCCTAAAGACAATTTGCATACCTGCCTCTCCAATTAGATATAATTATTATAGTAGCATCACATGTGATCCTTGTAAAGAGAGACGTTTCCTCATAAAGTTGTTTCAAAAAATGTAAACGTCCAGAAATTAAAAAGAAATTTGCTAAAAAAAACAACAAGTGTAATATAAGAATTAATTAACTAATAAAATTAAACAGTTTCGACACCACAATAGTGAGCTCAAGATCTTTGATCCGTAGATCTGACACCCTTCCATCTCATACTTAACATACAATACATACACTCTCTCTCACACACACACACACACACACACACACACACACACACACACACACACACACACACACACACACACACACATAAGCGCACACAAACAAGGCCACGAGAGAGTGAAAAAAAAGTTAAAAGACAGCAGCTCACTCTCAGAGAGGTGTCCTCTTCTCAATACATTACCCATCATTTTTGCAAGATGGTTGCAATAACGCATCTAACTGACCAAGCCATTTTTCTGTAAAGTAACGTTTTAGAGTGCATAACACCAAAAACATTACAAAATCCTTAACCTGCACTAGCTACGTGTGTATGTGTGTATGGAGGGATCGACGTGTATCTATTATCAGAAAAGAAAATAATTTCATAAACTTTTAATATTTTTTTTATATCTCTTGGTTTTAAACATTATTATGTTCTAGTGACAATAAATTAAATATATGTCGATTATAACCTAAAATGGCTCCATTTAATATCCTCTGGTCATTGTTGAGACTCTCCAGACCTACAGACGTCATAGAAACTTTACCTAAAATGTAAGGAATATTTTCCATTTATTTCACAACATGGTTCAGCAATACAATATCAAAACGTTGTTTTACTGTACAAAGGAGAAGTGGCAGCTCTTCTCCCAGTGCCTCATTAAATATATACATTTACATATTTTCTTTACATCAGTGTAGTTGATTTTTTTTTTGTTGCCACTCCTGTTCAAAAACACACAGTCGATTAAGAGACATTGGGAACTCACACTTGTGCTTGTGTCCATTCAGAGGAAACAAGAGTGAGACTCACTAAAACTAAACATAAAGCAACATGGGTATTTTACAGTTGACAGTGTTTTGATTGTCCCCCGTCAAGCTCTTTAAAAAGCCAAAAAAAAAAAAAAAAAAAAAAAAAAAAAAAAGGAAATTACAACAAAGCCCCATTTTGAATATTCCACCGATGACAAAACATGTTTTCCGTTTAGTGGGTGTATTCATTCACAGCACACCTTAAGTGTATTGCACATCATTGTGTGAGGAATTCTGTAAATGTAAATAAGATCAAATTATTTTGTCACATGATAAGCAGGCCCGCGCCTTTTAGGCCGACAATGTATGTAAACAAGGTGAAAACAAAATGCTGTGGAGTTGGCCTGTGCAGAAACAGTCGTAGTGTAAAAACTAGAGGAAACAATAACAGACACACATCAAGCAGTGTAAGCAGGTGGACTCCTGAGGTGATAATCACATAGGCCTGTAATAATATTATTAATAATAATTATAATAATATAAAACATGAGATTAGAGTTGTGGGATCACGTGTAAACGGCACCCTTTTGGAAAAATGACACAATATATTTGCCCAAATTTGGTCCATGTATAGGCCCGACAGTGTGTTTTTTTCATTTCTCTTTTTCTTTCAGTCAGTTGTACAAAAATATGAAGTCTTTGTTTGTTTTTTTTTGTTTTTTTTGTTAACTTTTCAGATGATTTTTGGAAAATCTACACCAAATTGTGCCGCAAAGACTTTTTCAAACCGGTCTGAGCAGCGGCACGGACGTGACTATGGGATGGGAGTAGTAGACGCCCGGGTGCGGGAAGGTGAGCAGCGGCTGGCTCACGGGCACGCTGCCACCGGCGCCTCCGCTCTCCGAGGCCGAGCTCTCGTGGTAGAGGATGGGCACCCGGACTATCCTCTGCGCGGCGGCGTGGCTCAGGTTGGCCGCCTCCAGCTCTGCGGCCAGCTGCCTTTTCCACTTGTTCCTCCTGTTCTGGAACCAGATCTTCACCTGAGTCTCCGTCAGGTGGAGGGACGCCGCTAGGCCGGCCCGCTCCGAGCTGCTCAGGTACCGCTTCATGTCGAAGGTGGACTCCAGCTGGAACACCTGGCTCCGGGAGAACACCGTGCGCGTCTTCTTCTTGCGGCACGGCTTCTTGTCGTCGTCCCTCTTCTTCCATTCCTCCAGGTCGTCTTTTTTGGGATCTTCCGCGTCGCTCTCCTCCAGGATGATCTCGTCGCCACTTTTGTTGTTGTTGTGTTCATCGTCGTCGTCGTCGTCTTTGACGTCAGGCTCGGATTTGAGAACCAGGTCCGGCGAGTCTCTGTCCGTGCCCGAGGTGGGAGAAGAGTCTCTGGCTACCAGTTTGTCGATGACTGGAATGGGGACACAGGGAGAGGTGGTTAAACACTGGGGCTCGGTGCTGTACGTTTGGCTGATTTTTCATCACAGCCTGTTGATGTTGGACAGCCTGCTGGCTTTTGGGGAAACTAACCTGGTTATAAATAGAGCCAGAAAACATGTGGATTGTGACATAACTATTAAGCCTTTTCATAGTTAGACATGGCTGACACACCGTGTTCAAATATATTCAAATTATGACATACCATACCTAAAAAAAATAAAAAAATAATACTTTAAAAGACTGAGGGAATAAACAATTCGAAATATTCAGACCTTCCTTTTTGTTTTTGTTTTATTGGAACAAATTCAGTTCTCCTTATTTAACACTTGCATGAATGCGATTCGTGTCAGCTTGTATGAAACCCCCCCCCCCCATGAATAAATCACAGAAACAGGCAGGTAAAACAGGCTGTCAGTGACCAAGCCTCTGGGGTAAGACGTGCACAGTGAGCGCCAACAGACAAATCAAAAGCACGCTGCGCATCGTCACCCTCATCCGATGATTTGACGATGTCTGCTTCATTTTATGCACAGCGTGTCACTTTATTGATCTATTATCCCGGGTCGTGGCATAACAAAATAGGCCTCCGTGGACAAGGCGTCAAAATCGTTACCCACTCTGTGGTGTGGTAAAAGAAGATACACGGCATCTTGTGTCCCATCAGCAAAACAAAAAAACAAAAAAAAACGCACCAAATCCTCTTTTATCGAGTACGTTTATGAAGAGGAAGTGTTTGGTATCAGACAAAATATTATCTGTCACAAAACGGAGACCTGACCCTGAAAGGTCCAATTGTGTTATTGTTATTTAAAAAAAAATAAAAAAAAAAAAAAAAAATAATAATAATAATAATAAAGAATAGACTAAAGACTAAAGACTAAAAGTTAAAAATAAATTGCTTGCGTAAACAGTGAGTGTGTGTGCGCATGTTAGTGTGATAAACAGTGCTGGTGTCGGTCTGCCAGCCTTACCTTCGGCTCTGTGCAGGTGGGCGGAGGAGCTCAGGGCGTAGGGATACCACCACGCCGAGCTGCGCTCCAGGTAGTGAGCCGGTAGACTGAACCTCTGTGCGGGCAGGTCAAAGCGCGGAAAGCTGAAGTCCCCGATCTGGGAAAGGGAAAACCCTCCCTCCAGGGCCGCCCGGGCTGCGGCCAGCACGGGTCTGGGTTTGGACGGCTTGCTATCACAGTTCAGCAGGTTCTTAATGAAGAAAGGAGAGTCCTTGGCCGAAGCGCACGTCTCTTGCGTTGTCTCTGGCATCGCTGTGTTTGTGGTCTGAACGCAGAGGACCACGGAAGCAGGAATTAAAAGAGGGGGGGGGAGAAAAAAAAAAAGCGAAGCTGACTTATACAGACAGTCGATATCCTGGCTGCGAGGAGTTCCTGTTTTACTCTTCTCGGTGATTTAACGCGTAGACTCGGTGTGACTAGCACCCGGAGAGCGCGTCAAAACACGCGTCAAAGAATCAAATAAAAGGTTTAAACGGAGACAAAAAAAAGAAAAAATACAAATAAAACATGTATAATAAGCATGGAGATGTCTCATTCCGGGCTCTCTCGTCAAAAACGCAAACTGTGTCCACCGTGTCAGTCAGTCTGGCGTCTGATGCTAATGATGAAATAAAAGTGTCATCCAAGTTAAATGCGGAAAGTATAGGCGATTGGGCATGTACAATGGCAAATGGGATTAAGGGAGAGACGCTGGATGAGAGAGAGGGAGAGAGAGAGAGAGAGAGAGAGAGAGAGAGAGAGAGAGAGAGAGAGAGAGACCGTCCTCCCCTCCCTGTGCGCTCTGGCTGCAGGCTGTGAGCGGACGCCTGATATTGGTCTCATCTCATGCGGTCCAATTAGGCAGCAAATGAACGCAGGGCTGTTAGCGCCAAAAAGGAAGGTTTAGGATAAAGCGCCTCATCACACCACCAACAGCCAGACACAGACTGACTGCACTAGTTTACTCGCAGTCCAGTGTTTGTATATGTATAAACACAGTTTTTAAACCTCTTTCACTCACTCAGGCTGCAGGTGTCTGATGGTGTTTTTTGTTTTTTAATTCGACATTTTTTTAACGTTTTTTTAGAGATATTAGCTTATATTTCTAAAATGATCACCAATAATTAAGTACCGCAATTTAGATAAATAAAAATAATAATAATAGCATTTAGCCTCTATGCCTATGCTTAAAGCTTGCATTGAATATCCAATGCCTAAAAATGCTTTACTCCGTTCAAACAAGGTTGAATCAAAAGCAAATTGTGAGATGAACGTGTACGATGTATAACAGTTATCCTGACTGCAAACTCATAAAATAACAGTACAATCTGCTAACTTAATGGTCTCCGAATATTGTGATATTTTCTTTCAATCAGTAAAACGCTTATTTTCTCGTGCAGAATGTTCATCCCAACTTGCCAAAACAACATTAAAGATAATAGTATATGTGTAGTCACAATGTCAGCATTCAAAATCGTCAAATAATCTTTTTTTTTCTGCCTCTTAGACACGATATGAAAAAAAGGCCTGAGATCAGGCTGCAGCTACTCCACGTGTCACCAATGGGCGATTAGATTCATATTTCTAATTCATTGATTTCCAGCGAGGGCCACTTCCACCATGTCTGCGGGTCGCACAGTCATTTATTCCTCCCTAATCGATTTGGTTAATTCATCCCTCAGATTGCACTCTTTGTAAGTGTGCTATGTATATTCACTCATTGATATTAATTGACTTGTTAAAAAAAGCAGTCCGGTTGGTTGGGAGCTGGTGTTGCAGAAGGACGGGGAGACAGCGTCCTCTGTGGGTCTAGAGGAGGACATGCAAGTGTGTGGAGAGTGTGTGTGTGTGTATTGTGCTTGTATTTATCACGTTGTGGGCACTAAACAAAACTCACCATACTGTCCATAATGGGGACTGGCCTCCAATTTGGGTCTAAAATACAGGTCCCCACAAGGCAAAGCACTAAATGTTAGAGTAAAGATTCAGGTTTTGGTCAGGGTTGCAGGTAGGCATGTAATAATACGACAGGAAATGAATGCAATGCAATGCATTGTCCTCCAAAGTGACAAAAGACAAATTTGAGTGAGACCTGACCGATAGTGAGAAGACTGTGATCCTCTAAGTACATCACATTTGTCCTATAGTACATGTGTGAACAAAGTGGGATGTACTCATTTCAGTTATGAATCATCATTATCATCATCTGTTCCCTAAAGACAGTCATTATGTGATATGCAGCCATTACAGACGGTGTCAGTGGAAAGGTAAAGGTTGCATTGGGTGCCAAGGTGCTTTTTCCCCCCATCATCTGTAGAGTTCTTACAAGCACCGGCATGTCCGTGCCATTAACACGTGTTATTCATTTAGTGAGAGGCTCAAGTGGAGATATCCTGTTACTGTGATGTAATTACCGCCTTACCTTACATGGTAATCATCACATGTATTTGATGGCGCTCTCAGACTGAGGTGCAAAATGGGTGGTCTATTAGTACAAAATCCAAAGAATTCATGTTATTTGAACATGCGTCAGTTAGTATTTGTGAATGAACCGCTATTTAGAAAGAAGGTCAGAATCATTTTATGTGTACTATTTTATTGCAGCAGTGCTGAATCAGTAATATTTGTATCTTTGAAGACAATTTTTTCTACTTTCATTTTGTCAACTAAAGCTCCATTCACACTGGAAAGTTACTTAAGCTCTCGGGAATTCTGACTGGTTGCAATTTCACCCACGTTTTTTGTAATATCTATATTGTTTATGTGCTTCACAACACAACTGAACACAAATAAGAAGCTAGTCATTTTGGACAGCAGGCACTGGAGCAGTAGTCTCTTATGAAATATTCATTTATACGAGCTTGACTTCCTGAACTAAATTTAGAAAGTCAAGATTAGTTAAAATCCTGATTCTTACATATCTGATACTTTTACCACAAGTGGCCACTATTTCACCCAATTTCTTTTACATTATTATTATTGTGTTTAAGATGTTTAAAGTTAAACATTACATTGATTTGTAATGATATATAGCTGCCATATAAAATGAGACATTCTTGTAAAAAGTTATAGTCACATGGTGCTATGTACTTCATAATTTACACAGTATTAAAATCATTGACACCCTCTGCATAATAATGATAATCTCCAACAAACAGAGCTGAATATTTGTCAGTAAAGCGGCACCAAGACTCGTGATTAACTGACATCATATATTCAATTGTGTACTAATCTTTGATAAAATACATTTTCTTGTTGTCAAAATGAAATATCTTGTTCATTTAAGTCGCAATATTTCAAAAGGAAAGGCAGTGGGCTCAGGTGGGGGATGTACAGTAGGAAATTAAACACACAGAGAAGCTGATGTCTGATGAACGTCTATGGGACCAAAATGGTGCATAAAATAAATATATAATTTAGGAGCTCTTCAGTGTGCAGATATCACTAGTCTCTGCTGTATTATTATTTTAACCCTTGGATAAAGGTGACTCTCCTAGGCTGTTATCACATTGGCCTGATTCCCAGGTTGTGCTTTTGAATAGTCCAATAGAGATTGTTTAAGGGCCCAGTAATATTAACGCCACTATTTCAAATTTACCACAGTGCTTTACCACTATAATGGCAATCCATAACTGGGGGATAAAAGAACACAACATATGCGAACCCTGATAATAAACCGAAAAAACTAAGATCCTGTACTAAAATACAGTTCATATTATGCATTGATTAGAAACATGCAGTAGACATTGCCCAGAGGCCACATAGGCCTTCTGAATGCTCCATAAGTCTATTTTTGTTGCTCCTCGGGTAGGTAACTATGACTTTTATATTATTTATTTCAAAGCGCCCAGATATTGATTATTTCACAAGGAAAAATGACAAATGGCAGGAGGGAATGACACGGTCAGCAGGTTCTATTAGAGAAATGATAGTGTTGCTCGTGGTTTGTTAAAAGGTCCAGTTTAGATACTTTATAGGTTTACATCCATCATCGTCTAATGACCTATTTGATGAAAAACACGCGCTCTGGTGACAACGGCCCTGTGCAGCCAACTTCGCTTTGTAATTGCTCCCATATTAAATATAGATTTTTGTTTTGATATCTTGTGAGAATTCCTTTCTGTGGGTCAAAATTGTGATAAAAGACATGGATGCAATGGCAAAGGCTCAGAGGGAGAAAACCGTGAGGAAAATGGGGAAAATAGGTGGTGCAGAGGTGATGGCGATGGAACTGCAAGTTCTGAGCAGTCGTGGAGGAAGTATTCAGATCTGTTATTTAAGTAAAAGAAGCAATACTCCATTACAAGTAAAAGTAAGTATTATCGACAAATGTACTTAAAGTCTCAAAACTAGAAGTACTCGTACTCATCGGATTATTATTTCTGATGCGTCAGTGTGAAAGTAGTGAGTCAGTCTTGTAGTCGAGTGGGTCTATTTTGCAATTTTATAGTTTTATCTACAGAAATACCTCCTGTTTTATAAACTGACGATTCTTAATGTAGAATCTTAATCTTAAAAGTAATAGTAGCTTCAGATATTTCACTAACACAACACTGTACAAATACTCCATTATTGGTAAAAGTATTTTAAAAGTATTATTTGTATGGGGGACATTTATCACTGCAAGACCCTGTGTACTTCTTGCACTTTCAACTGGACACTCCTGTTGGCACGAGCCATTAAACCATTGAAGGCCACACTGAGATTGCTTTAGATTTAAGTATTGCATTTAACTTGTAAAGGAATTGGTGGCCCTCCACTGACCCAGCAAGCTTTAATTGGGATTGTGCGAGTATTGATCGTAAGTGGCCAGGCGAATCTTGAATTACAGCCTGATTAGCTTTTACTCGGCCCCTTGCACCAGCCAGTCGAAGGAGCTCAATGTCATTCAGGTTGGAACACTTCAGCGGCCACTTGACTAGAGGGAATCTTGTTACTTCCTGTGTAAACAGGAAACAACATGTATTTAAGGATGGGAATGACAGTTCTACTGGCAAATGTACCTTTAGTCGCACAAGGCTGTAATTTTTCCTTAGTGTATGGCCACTTTAAGAAATAATGTTAGCATGGACCTTTTGAGGAGATATGGGCACATAGAAGGTGTATTCTCTTTATTTATCTCTCCTGCTCTCATTGTATCCACATTTTATGACTCCTTCTCTTCCTTTATTGTTTCCCAGCAGAGATGATGACCTCTGTAAGGTTTGGATGGAAACAGTCATGGGAGCGATGTAGCCCTTTTTCTCTATTATGAGCAGCTTCGTCCGAGCCCTCCGGGCAAGGCAGCCTCAATATCCACTCTCTGCTCCTCCAAAAAAATGCTGGTGATCGTCAGCTTTAACCCAGCCTGCCTGTATGTGTCATTACAACTCGGTAATCTGGAGAGGGCAACAGAAAAGTTCTCATCAGTGTCAGCCTGAGATATAGATATGGGGCCGGGTAACAAATGGCCAAATGCACAGGCAGCAGAGCAGACCATCAATAAAGCAATTTCTTGTGTCATAACAGCCGCGCTTTTCCTAAAGCTAACCTTTCAAAACTTTTCCCTCTGCAAATCGCTGCAGCCCCACCATTAGAGTCCTGCCTTGTGAATTTAATGGATTCCGTACAAATAATATTCCACCATAATGGAAAAGGTTGAAGTCACTGAAGACAGATGAAGTCATAAACACGTATAATTGAGAATCAAAGACCGATAAATTTTAAACTGCTATCCATTTTCTCTTTTTAGATGATGATCTATGTCAGCATTGCTGCAGGAAAATGGAAGAGATTATGGGGGGAAATTATAACAATAAATTTTCTAAACATACACCTTGATTATGCTTCGATTTTTTGGAGGGGTAGAGGGCGAGGGAGGGGGGGTTTAGAAAGAAGGCTGGGATTGCTGAAAGCTTGCTGGCTAAATGGCACCATAAAAAAGGTTCCCTGCGCTTTTGGCTGCAGAGCGTAGGCATGCCTGGAGGTGTGATTTTCCCCCCTCGTCTAAATGGGGGAAATGAATTGTGTAATTTATTGCAAACGCGCACACAGTGAGATTAGATCAGCATATCCCATCAAAGGAACAACAATCAATCAGCCTCTAGTTAACAGCTTGAAACACATAAACCAGGGCACCTAATGGCTTTCCAATTTAACAGATTGATAGACTTATCCGGTCCTAAGGGATGAATTAAGAAAACCGGGTACTTTCACACAGGCATTGGCACTTTTGACAGGACCTTTTCCCCCCTCTAGCTTTCTTACCATCTCTACTCCTGAATATAGAGATAAGGTTAACCTGAAAATAAAGAGAAAGTGAGTTTTCCCTCTTTTCTTTTTTTTTTTCTTTCTGTTTGAGAAAGCACTCCAGAGCTGATTTGTTATTCAGATGAGGCGGGAGTGGAAGTGTGTCAGATGTGGAGAATGGGTTCATTTTAATGACCTGATTATCGCGGGTCATTTGGAACTGTGAAATCAAGGGAGCTATTCAAAGCCACTTAACAATATCTAAATGTGACCCGGGCGACCCATTCAACCAAGAATGTAGTTTTAAAAAAGGGACTTGTTTGTTTCATATCTTATTAATCACATAATTGACTCATGTAAACTCATCAGTCCAAAAAATAGTCAATGAATAGTTTGACATTTTAATAAATACACTTATTCTCATAATTGCCACGAGTTAGATGAGAGGATTGATACCATGATGTGTGAATGCAGCATTCTTGCACAGGCTTTATTTTTGTAGTGTTTGAACATTAACTGAACATCTTGAACAGGCAAAATACTGAACATACCACTGAACTGAAGACTGAAGTGCATCGGAGCTGTGATGCTATCATTTAGCTTAAGAAACAAGTGACAGATCTACACAGTCAGTGACAAATCTTTAAACTAAAAACGATACAAAGCAGCCAATTGATTTTAAATGAATACCTCAACAGTGAGCACCGAATACCAGCCTCAAAAAAACACATCCGAAGAAGGTTAACCGGCTTTACTGCCCTAATAAGAGCCAAGGCCTTGACCCAGGGAACTAGCGTAATGCACACTCTGTCACCATATTATCTTGTCCACATCCACAGAGATAGCTGATCTCTCTGTGTCACTGCATAATTGAGGAGCTGTTGGTATCAAGGATGTGACCCTGAGAAGGATGAGAAAGTGTTACCAGAGGAACCGACTCAAGTGGGAACCACAGACGGGGTCCATCTACAGGCCAGAGACAGCAGACAGTCTCCCCCCACAGCCTCTGAAGCCAGTGGGCCGTAACACATACACGTGACTGATGTGTGCGCTCCACTGTTATGTGACAGAACTCCACATTAAAGAGGAAACTGATCTTCTGGTCAGTATTAAGTACGCGAAGGGCTGGGGTCAATTTCGTCTCGTCTCTGACACTTCGGGAAATGGATTGAGATTCAGCTCATGGGTTGGGAATGAGACTTAATTGATTACTGATAATCAATACATTGGCTATGGAATAAGAGCCCATTATTAACCAGTCATCAAACTCATAGCACTTTAGCTGCCTTTTTTGTTTTGTTTCTGTCTTTCCATCAGTTTAGCAGAAAACCTGCAGCTATCTGACTCGCAGGAGGGATTAACACTTCAAAATTGAAGAGGACAACAGAGAAAATAACCAAACACACAAAACAGGAACAAGACTATTAAACTCAACGAGAGTCTCACTCTCCAGGTCAGAGAACAAAAATTGTAGTTTCCTACTTGACACTTATACTCTAATCCTCCTCGTGGACACAACTCTGCTGATCCTCTTGTTTGGTCTGTGAGTGTAGCGAGGAGCACGTGATCACAAAGAGCGCCCAAACATGATTACTCCGCTCCTCATGACGGACAGTAATTGGTGTTTGTTTGCTCTCTTCTGTCCCTCTCTTGTGTCGCGGGCTGGTAAAGCGCGCTATTACTGTCAGCTGATTAGTATGGACTCTTCCAGCAGCTGTCAGGACTGCCAATAAGAAGAAACTTGAGCAGAGTGACAAGAGAGGCCCGTGCACACACGCAGACATATTGAATTTAAGCATACCTCGAGTGAGTGAGGTAGAGATACTTATTTGATGTATTCATGTAAGACAATAAGCAAAGATAAATGTATGGGGCCATAAATGTATGGGGCCATAAATGTGTTGCAACATTCTAATAAGCCTTCAAACAAAGTAATTCAATTCAAACTACCCATAACCAATATTTTTTTCAGTTCAGAACAATGTGTCACAGGTAAAAAACATAGGTGAAAGGCATCTATACTGCAGCCATGTTAAGATCTACTCTTAACTGACTTAAAAGACCTCTGGAGCTCGCAAAGTCCAAAACAGGTTGATAATTAGGGGCTCTGGTGTCTATATGTAGATATAGCAGACACAACTTAATTATACAATATACTTTATCCATCTGAGTCATATAATTCTCCTTCTGTAATGTAAATAAGAAATATACAACGCACCAGCATCAATTCCTAATGGATCTTTCAGAATTGCTCTCCTAATACATCAACTATTCACACCGACCCTTGACAACTCTATCTTCCACACATCTTAACCCACCCCAAAGTCCTCAGGGCACCCAGAAAAATTAACCATTTAATAGCAATAAATAACAGATTCTGACTCAAGGGGACTTCAGCCTCTCTCTCATGCACACACACACACACACACACACACACACACACACACACACACACACACACACACACACACACACACACACACACACACACACACACACACACACACACACACAAAGGATAGCCTCAAAATCTGGATTAACACCAAACAGCCCAATCAAATGTTTTATTACTGCTATAGCACATATATAACATCTATTTTTTTTCCCCATTCACGTACACACCAGCCTCACAGAATGTGACGGCTTTATAGAAACTCACAGCCTCACAGTCTCAACCTCATCCATGCAACTTTGTTTTGGGAGGAATTAATAAGCATTCAATTAAACAAGAGAAATATACTGAAATCAGACATAATAATATACCAGAGTTATCTTCAGTGTTACATTTACTCAAGTTAAGTATTGTGCTGAAGTACTATATTTCAGAGATAAATATTATTAATTTTACTCCACCACATTTTAACAGCTCTACTTACTTTATTTATTTAAGATTTGACATACAAAAATATAATTAACTGTAGATTAAACTACAACTACTAACAGTATATAGAACAGTTCAAATTACCTCCACCTTAACCAACGACAATCATAAAATACAAGCTTTAAATTGAAGCATTAGTAATAATGACCAAAATTTCAGTATAAAACTTATAGCATCTATTTACTATGCAGGGAGTACTTTTACTAGGGATACTAAGTACATTAAGCTAATAACCCTTGTTACGTACTTGGGACATTTTTGAAGCCAGTACTTTTATATCTAATGGTGTATTTTTATATTGCAGTATTACTTAAGTGATGGACCAAAATATTTTCCCACTGGTTACCATGAGGGATGATTCTGTGACTTTGTAAAACCATGCATTCTGGCATTTATCTTTTCTTTTCTCATAATACATCTGTCTTCTTTCCTTGTTTCTCTCCTTTTTTTCTCGCTGACGACGAGTGCTGTTACAGGCCCTTGTATAAGTCAAAATGTAGTATTGACTATTTGTAAAAACACAAGTGCAAATCAAATCAACATTGTGCAGGGACAGATGAGAGCTGCCTACCTGTGCACACGCAGGAAAAGGGGGCAGTTAGTGACCAATTGATTTGATGTGAAGGAGGGGCATTCTTTTTCCTGCAGTGGAAAGCCCTCCACTGTACGGTTAGCAATCACTCCGCCACCTTACCTCCAACTACCTCTAACACCCAACTGTGTCCTCAATCTCCACTCCACCAGGCCCGGGTATGCAACTTTTCCGTCAGCACTGTTATGTATTTGGCTTTCTATTTCACTTTAATAGGAGAGAAATTGGCAACACATTCTTTTACAGCCCCCTGGCACCATTAGAAAGCCTGCTGTCATTTGGATTATTTATGAAAAACTATTTCATGCTTACTTACATTTGCTGCTTATTTTCCCCCAGTGTGACCTGCAGCAGATTTAGTTCCATTTCGAAAGCCTTAAAGCCAATTCTTTATATCTGCAGGTCAGCCTTCTCGATTGAGTCGAGATTGAAATACCAGTGTGTAGAGGAAAAGGTATGGCAAGAGGAAACCAATGGTGTTTTATTTTGTTGAGGGCTATAGTAAAAGGAATAAGGAGGGGGGTACTTAAAGAGGAAACGACGGAGGGGTGAAGGTGGAGGAGCGGGGGTGATCTTTAGGTGGATGTAGAACTGGAGACACCTGCAGAAATAAGAGGCAATGCAGAGGCAGCAACAAAAGTTGAGGAATGAAATGACCACAAACACCCAGCTGCTCGTGAGCAGCAAAGGCAACAAAGACCGGCCAAGAGCTGACTCAGCAAATTGGCATAGAAAGTAAAAAACAGTAAAGACATAAAAAAATAGGAAGTGGTCTTAAATCCGCAAGATTTTATATTTCATCTAAAAACATGTCAAATACTGTTGTTTGCGAGGTGTTTTACAAGGTCCACAAAGATAAACTTTGGTGGGGATTTTTGTTTGTGATTTTTTTCCCCCTGTGTTTCTAGAATCTATACTCATATTATTGTCTGTACAAGAAAATTGGCAATCTTTGTCTTTCAACATATCAAATAAATCAAAATAAACTTCCCCACTAAGGAGCTCGACAGGCCGGGACAAAGCAGTCCCCTGTATGCATCTATACTCATAATCCCATACTGTATGAGATGGGGTCTTTCACTCCCCATTGAACACACACACACACACACACACACACACACACACACACACAAACACACACACACAAACACACTTTTGATCTGGGTTTGTTCTGGGCTTTATACAGTGACCCTAATAAACTGCGGCGTGGCCAGGCAGGTTTGTCACTGTCACAGGTAAATGATGTAATTAATGAGTGTGAAGCGAAGTGGATGGGAGCCGGGGTGTTAGCTTTTAAACACCTCTCCAGCTGACTGGGTTTGGGGAGGCCCAGCTGGACACAGCCAGCGGATCGATAGGGGGTCAGGGGTCAGTCAACCCTCCCATTATAGCCCCGGTGGCTCCCATCATCGTCTGGCTAACGATGCCTGCAGGAGGGCCAGAGATGTAGCCACTGCAGGGAGAGGAAGCAGCTTCTGGAGCTTCAGACTGAGGCTGGTGTGCATTCTGTGCACTTAAGCCTAAAACGCTTAAGCCTGTAACGTTTATTTGTTTATTTTTTAATGATACGATCTGTACGAGTCTGATGGAGTGTGCAACCTGCTTTACCTCGGTCAGAGACTCTCCATATTCTGTTATTGAGAAATGTTGGAGACTTTGTTGGGTCACAAATTGTGGTTAATGGCGTGACATGTTTGTATTTTCACATATTGAAATCAGCATAAGCTCAGCTGTGCCAGTAGGATGTAATAATTTATCTTGCTAGTGCAGTTTCCTTTGTGTTAGGAATTTATGATGTTAAAACAAGACAGAATATGGCACATTTTGACATTGGTTTCTGCCAAGTATCATTTCTCTACATAGATCTAAGTTTGTTTAAGAATGTCTATTCTATCAGTTTGAACTTTTGGATACTTCCATCACCTTAGTTCAGAGCCAGAGTGGTGGTTATCCTGCATTTTCATCCAGGGTATCATGAAAATATGTTTGAATAAATTAGTTTTATTGTAAACAAGTGACATAATCACACCCTAGTGGCAGATTGTTAATCTATATTAAGATTATGTTATTTTAGAACTAAAAAAACGTTTTTTTATGAGTTTTCTTGCAGTAAAGTCTGAACAGAGCTGTTGGTTATCTAGATCCCAAGCTAAACGTTCTGACACATCAACAGTATACATACATTTCCATCTGATATAATTTCTACTCGCATCTTTTTTGGTTTTATCTTTCATCATCAAACTAAAATAACCCGACTGCATCTGCAGTGATGACCTCTGGCTAATGTCAAGGACAAAGAGAACAGCAGGGGAGGATGGGGAATTGTTCCTGGTCAGAGTGGTTTAATCATTGACTGTGAGTCCATTGATAAAGTGCCTTTTGTTTGGAAAAATAAAACTCAGTTGAGGTTTAATTTAGAAATATTGTGGGGGTTTTTTTTGCCATTGCAATACCACTGTTGCATTTGATAGTTGATGTAATTCTCACGGATGTTGTGTGTTATTTGAGCATAACACTTAATCACCTCTTTTCAGTGGAATAAAGCTAAGATGATCATTAGATTAATTATAAGGATATATAAGGAATTCAATCAGGATGCTCCCCATCTTGGATCTTGCACCTCTAAAGTGTGCCTCAAATTTCTTGGAACTTTGAGGTTTTTTATCCCGTAGGTGCCCAGAGGTATACAGCAACCAGTTTGGTTCATGATGCTGATACATCATTAATATTAGAGCAGGGGAACATGGCAAATCGTTTATGACCAGATCGGGTTTGATCAATAGCCTTAAAAGGGCAGAAGCCTAATCTAAAACTTCCCTCACATTAGCATAACTGTCCAATTCAGACCCCTCTTTGCTCAAACTCAACAGCCACTCCAGCAGATCCATACAGAGATCAAAACTCAGCAGCTAATTTAGAGTGTGTGCTAGAGTTTTTAATGCTGTGAGCTCCCAGAGGAATACTGGGACCAGTTTTGTTCATGATGTTGATACATTATTAATATTGCAGCAGGGGGAGCAAATCGTTCCCAACCAGATTGGGTTTGATCAATATCCTCAAAGGGCAGAAGCCTCATTAATCTAAAACTTCCCTCACATTAGCAGGACTGTCCAATTCAGACGCCTCTTTACTGCCGCAGATCCATACCGAGGTCCAAACTCAAAAGCTAATTTTGAGTATTTAAAGCTGTGAGCTCCCCAAGGTATACTTGGACCAGTTTCGTTCATGATATTGATGTTGATGCATTGTGATTTTTATAGGATCTTAATCTTAAAAAGATGGATGTTTCATAAAACATCAGTATGAACATGTTTTTCTTCCGTCAGGTAGAAACAAGTTTATCCAGTATTTTTATCAAGATTTCATGACCGTAAATGTCTGATTGAGTTTCATTTCTCAGTTCTTTTTCAAACAGCTTTACATAAAACATAAAAGACACAACGACAAGATATAAAAGAAGGCCAAGTCAATAAAAAGTTATAAAAATAGTGATTTAACTGAATAGAATAAAACAGAGGATGAAAAATTTGCTAAAATGGAATCAAGTGTTGCTCTGTATATATAATTAATTCAGGAATCTACTTTACATTGATAATATAATAGGTGAATGCCAGCAAAATTTAAATAGTAGAGCTGAAACCGTTTAGGATTTGCTTCATGTCTTATGTGATGGTACCCTAAATATCTTTTACAAGCAAGTTGAATATTTAAATATACATTCTTCACTATTTTCTGACATTTCATTGAAAAAAACGATTACTTGATTGACCCATTAATTAAGAAAATAATCGTGAGATAATTGTTAGTTGCAGCCCTAAATAAAGAGATATATATTTAGTTTTAGCCCAAAGAACAGTGCTAGATGTGAGCAGACATGCTGAGAGTTGACACTCTGTGACCCAACGGTGTTTAAAGATGTGCCAGTGGACGCACTATATTATCTTCCTATGGACAGGCTAATCCATTATGGGCCCTCTTGCGGTGCGAGTGAAATGCTCGTATTAGGGCAACTGTGCGTTCAGAGGCATCATTCAGGACGATGAGCTATAGCCATAGAGTGACAAGCTAGAAAAATGTCCCCACTTTTCAGGCTGTACAAATGACGTTTGGCCACAATAACTCACAACTGGACACCTCATTTCGAGTCGGGAGCTAGCTGGCCAGTCAAAAGCTATCATACTATCTTCTTTATTTGTGGCCCGTGCTTTTGGTAGTAACACTATCAAATAAATACTGCTAAAATGCCACTTCAGTCAAAAAATATTGGCCATTTCTTTCTCAGTCTTGACTGGGTCCGGATGGCAACCTGTTTCTGATGGTATAAACCTTTAAGAGTCAGGTGGTCAGGCAGCCGGCATCCATCAGACCCTACAGCACCATGAGTTAGTGTTGGATATATATATGCAGGTGAATACCAGTGATCAATGCTGCTGATCCCTAGGAGCCATTCTCAAAGCATGATAGTCAAATGAATTGATTACCAATTAATCATCGGGGAATTGCTTGCTTTGAGGAGTAATCACTCACCGATAAAGAAGAAATGGCTATGAATACATTTCAAGGATGACAATCTTTGAGGAGTAATAGTATAATTTGTCACTTGTGACAGTCTATTTGATTGTTCTCGATATTTCAGCCTGGTGCGAATATTGGACAGAATCACGCTGGGGTTGTCAGAGACAAGCTGAGGTGTGTGTGAATGCGTCGAGTGGTGCTTTAATACGGTAATAAGGCAGTCAGAAGAACACTTAGACTTCCTAAGGTGACAGCAGCTTTATCGCGCATCGCCTCATAAAGTCCCATCATATCCGTTCGCCTCTATTGTCAAATGGGTGTTTTGCGTGTTTCTGTGTGTGGGTGTGTGAAACACAGAGAAAAAGATGATGACTGTGTGTGTGTGTGTGTGTGTGTGTGTGTGTGTGTGTGTGTGTGTGTGTGTGTGTGTGTGTGTGTGTGTGTGTGTGTGTGTGTGTGTGCTGAGGGTAATGACATGAGAGCACAAAAAGATCAGCATGAAAAGTGAGTTGATCCTGGCTGAGGGCAGAAATACTGTATGATTTTGAGCTTTTTATAAGAAAAATAAGCCCATGATCCTCCCACGCTGAAGTGCAACATTTCTCTTTTTTCTCTCCCGTTTCCTTCTAAAGCCCAGGCAGCTGTGGTCAAACTTGGGTCAATAAAATGTCTGTCTGTCCGTTGAGTTGCCACATCTATCAAAAGATGGAAGTTTGTCTTTAAAGGAGAGATAGAATTCAGCGGAGAGAGAGTGGGCCCTTTCTGGGAGGCATGCAGGAAATTAATCAAGGAAATGGGGTTTTTGGTGTGCCTATATCACATCTAATCTATCCTTTGTCCACGTGTAGCCGGCTCTAAGCCTCACCAATCAAGAGCGACACGCTGGCTTTATGAAAAGCCACTTGTTCCCTGCATAATTGGGGGGTCTCATTGCTGAGTTAAATGGGAGGTGGAGGTGGAGGGAGGGGCGGTCTTGTTTGCCCATGTAAAGTGTGATCCAGATAATAGCATTCTCATCAAAGGTGGCAATTACATTCATTACAACGGCGCAAGGTGCGCCTGCAAGGAAATTAAGTGGTGAGAGGAAAGAAAAGCTTAATATATACCTCCTTTATCCTATCCCCCACCTCTCAGTTCTTTTTCAAATGCTCCTCGTGGAGCCGGAGACCTCAAGAAAGAAACAGTCTCAGTCGGAGAAGAATAAATCTTGTCAAAGTCCCCCTTCACCTTTCTGCCTCCAAGAGGCTCCTGTCTACCGTTACTATGGCTGCACTTGTCTAGGATTAAAAAGCTTTTCCAGAAGGGTAATCTCTAATGCAGCTTTTACACAAGCCCAACAAATGACACCGAGTCTTTAAAAACTGCTTAAGACCTTCTCTAAATTAAATTCCAATTTCTTTCAGGAGAGGAGGAGCAAATCAATTGTCTTGTGTGGCGTTAAACCACAAACAGCCTGTAAATCAAGCGGTTAAGAGGAGAAGGGAACCTTTTCATTCACGCCTTTTAAATGTGAATCAGAGCAAGTGGATAACACTGCAACCTTCTCAAAGACAGGTGTTGTCCCTGAGCCCATTCTACATGAGCCTGTGTGTATATTTTACACTCGCTCATATTATTCGGATTAGTCTTGTGAAGGTTTTGAGTTCAAGTCAGGCCTTTACAAAATGTTAAGTATATGAGCAATTGTGTCAATTGTATCAAAAAAGACAGAAATGTTGGATTAGCGTGTTTGATTTATATTACATCCACAGTTTGTCAACAAAGCTGGAGTATCTTGTATGCAAGTTTCCATCAGTGCGACCGCAGCATTATTGGATGTAAATGCCACACCAGTAAGCTCTATCAGAGTATTACCTGCTCTTATTCTCATTAATAAATACTCGTTGCCCTTTAAAAGAACAGCTTAACATATTGTGCAGTTGACATCTCATTAATGTAAAATTAAGTTTGATCAATTATTCCCCTTAAGTATTTTTAGGCTTAATAATTCTGTCCTCCAAACCAAAGGCTGAATTGGCTCTAACTGCAGGAAATGCTTAGTTGGAAATACAACATAAGATTATAGTTTAAATGATTAATATTAAAGGAATTAAAAACAAAAATATTCAAACAAATGAGTGCACAAAGAAGTGCACACTTTGTCTTCTCCAGCCGACAAATCATTGTGTCTGTGTGTAAATTATTCACCAGGATCTGGCCCCGGTGGAAACCTGAGCATAATTAAATTGCAATAAAATAACATTAGTGTGGACAGGCTGTTAGAAGGTGATGTAATTTGCTGCTCGCTGCGGTCATGGTTCAACTGATGAGGTCGACTGTCATGTCCTCCACTGGTCCTGTACATGCTGTCCCAGAGGACTGACAGCTGATCCAGAGAGGACTCACCAGCTGACTGTACACTGAGCTTTCTATACAGTGATAGCCACAATCTGTGTAATCTTGATGAGTCAGGGTTAAGACTTATGAGTAAACTAGCCCACATGTATTGTATCTTGTGTCATTTGGAGTACTTCTCTCACTTGTATGGTAGAATGGGAAGGTTTCACCACTGAGACATGTGCGCCATCTAGTGTCCAGATATTGAACTGTACTCTCAACTGTACCTGTCAAGATTTTTTTGAATGATATGTTAAAATAGGCTATAATTAACTGACAAATACATTATACACACTGTCCGTCACTATACAGAATATAGGTCGATACACTTTTAACACCAAAAACATGTGACTCATGTTACAATGTAAGGAATGCACAGGTTTACATTACTGCTGTAATACTATTGCTCTGACAGTAGCAGTTGTGACGCTGTAAAAGGATACCACAGCCTCATTCAACTTGATCGTTTATCATCTTCTCATCAGTGGTTTTCCAACAACTTTGACACAAATGGGGCAATGCGATCTTCACAAAGCGCTGACTGGTAAATTATTGATTGTGATAAAACATGAATGAGTCAATAGCTTTTGAAAGTAATGCAATTGTTGTGCCTCATTTGCCACTTGCGTATAATTGCAAGCTCTAGCTCTAAAAATGTGTCATATCACCGACGTGAATGGATATGCTATCAGTTAACTTCATAAGCTTGGTGGCAAGAGATGGGTGTTTCAAATGATTGTCTGTAGAAAATGTTATTGTGCTTCGGTTACAGCATGCACTTTGAATGTGTATTTTTTAAATACTAATGTAAGGCGCATTTTCATTTAGGAACTATTCACTTTTAACCATAGTTCCTACAAGTAACTGCTCACAACAGTCTGTTGATTATCTTGCAAAACCTGGTCATAATTTCTGGAAAGAGATATCACCTCTAAGTTTTTTAAATATATATTTTCAGGCGCTTTTTTAGCTCCACAAGCCATGTGCTATTTAGTCCCTTAATATGTGTCAAAAAGCAGATATCTCTACGGCCAATATCTCCAAAACTAGGCAACTTACACCAAAACAATCAATGTTGATAAATAGCCCTAAAGGTAAGAGGGAAACCAATTATTTTTGAGCTCGAGTTGAGCTGATCCCAGAAGAAGTTGCAAGAAAACATTGGTGATTTTGGTACTATCAGAAGAACAGGTTTTTTTCATATTTCTACTACTGTTTTTGGAAAGTACTCATTAATAATCACAACTTAACTGATAGGTGTTTTGGATAAGACGTGTTTGAAAATTCCTTGAATTACAATGATCCTCTTTTGAGATAAAAATATAAAACAGACCACATGCTGCATCAATAGAGAAGTTGCAGATGGTCAGATAATTAATACTCACATTTAAATATCAGTGGTATTGCATGGGTAAATTCATTCTGGATAGGCCTAACATCAGTAATACATTTTTCATCTTTACTTTTCAGGTGAGATTTAGTTTGAGATGACTAAAACATGAGACATCAACAGTTCATGCCACGCAAGGGAATGAGCATGTTGTTTGTAAAGGGAGAGAACAATGGGAAATTCCTCTCCTGTGGCAAAAAGTTATAGAGTAGACAGGAAGGCATGAAGGAGCAGCTGAGCACTGATGCACAACAGCGGATGTGATCTACCTGAGTCCAGAAGTGTCATATACCATCCTTATAACATTAGTATTGAATCTGCAAACTGCTTTTCTTTCATTCTGTTGGTCTTCAGATATCCTCATAAAATCATCTGCATTTTCAACCAGCTGCCTGGACCAGACATTTTGGCCAGTGTCTAATGCCAACAGTACACCATAGGATAGAGATGCAGACAAAAAGACAAGACATATCAAGAGTAGTTTCCACTATAGTCATGGTTTAGTTTGTTTATACAGTACCAGTCAAAAGTTTGGACACACCTTCTCATTCAATGGTTTTTTAGATTTTAGATTCTTTATTTTTAAACTTTATTTATTTTTCTACATTGTAGATTAATATTGAAGACATCCAAACTATGAAGGAACACATATGGAATTATGTGGTAAACAAGCAAATGCTCAACAAACCAGAATATGTTTTAGATTTTAGATTCTTCAAAGTAGTTGAATGAGAAGGTGTGTCCAAACTGACTCAAACAAATGCTCAACAAACCAGACATATGTTTTATATTTTAGATTCTTCAAAGTATCTTGAATGAGAAGGTGTGTCCAAAACTTTTGACTGGTACATTTGTTTGTTTATAATAGTTTTTCATAGTTTGTGTCTTCATTCCAAAGAAAACATGTTGTGAGAGGGGTTCAAACGTTTGAGGTACTATATAGTTTTTTTTTTGCCATTAAAGAAAACATGTTAGACTTTTGACATGTTTGGACAAATTAAACAATGACATTATTAGCAATTGGAATAAAACTACAGTACCAGTCAAAAGTCTGGACACACCTTCTCATTCAATGTTTTTTCTTTATTTTTTTTTCTACATTGTAGATTAATATTGAAGACATCCAAACTATGAAGGAACACATATGGAATCATGTGGTAAACAAACAAACGCTCAACAAACCAGAATATGTTTTATATTTTAAGATTCTTCAAAGTAGTTGAATGAGAAGGTGTGTCCAAACTTTTAACTGGTACTGTAGTTACTGGCACTCCAAATGAGAGATTATACTTTCATTTTAACTAGAATATTCTCACTTAAATTGGGGAAGTATACAATAAAAATGTCTAAAAAGCGGAATTAAGCGTCACTGGTAGGAACCTTTCTTCGCAATGAGCGGCGGCAGCAGGGTAGGGGGGGGGGACGATTTTCACGGATGCACAGTGAGTGAACTTTCACCCCTTCTGACTGGTTTATTGTTTTTGACTTAACAGGTTGTTTAGAGTTACTCGACAAATGATTATTATTTATTTTTTTAACAATTAATACTCATGAGGATTTGCTCCGACGCGTAAATAGGATGCGTGCAGTGAGCGTGTGGACCAGATAACCGGGTCGCTGCTGACAAAGATGCTTTCTCCTCCGTGCGTAGCTCAGGAAACAACATGACGATGATGAGGAGCGGAGTGTGAGAGCGAGCGATTTCCTGCTTGTCAATCACACCTTTCCAGGGGTTTGTCCTCGTCTTTGTGTCGGCATAGCTTCCTGAAGCGAGCAAACACAGCTGGTTTCACTTTGAAGAGGTAGGTTGATTGTAAATACAATATTCGACGTCATGTCAATTCTCTTTTGCGCTTCATTAATTCAAGTCAAAATAATGTCTTTGCAGTTGTCAGGGTTATTTGTATCATTTTAAATATTTCGATGGGCGAGGAAAAGCCGGACACGCTGGACTTTGTGAAGGATTTCCAGGAGTATCTGAGCCAGCAGACCCAGCATGTCAACATGATATCAGGCTCTGTCAGCGGCGTGAAGGAGGCGGACGAGCTGCCACCAGGTAACTGTGTGTGTGTGTGTGTGTGTGTGTGTGTGTGTGTGTGTGTGTGTGTGTGTGTGTGTGTGTGTGTTCACTGTTTAATACGATTCTATGGAATTTAAGCACTTTTTTTTTTTTTTTTTTTTTTAATCACATCTGGATTTGGTGCAGACAGCTGACAGATGCACCCATTGGTGTTATCCAATATCTGTCTTCAGATATTTATCACAATTTGCCATTTTGAGATTAAAAGATAAAGATAAAGAAATTGGGGGTTTTATTGTCATTGTAGTGATGCAACGAAATTCCGTTTGGTAGCCCTCAACAAACACAATAACAGCAATATACAACACAATAACAACAACATACAGATAAGAATACACAAAATGAATGAGAACTTTACTATGTACAGCAAGTGAGTATTTACAATTTAAAAAAAAAAAATTGTGCAAACAGTGCAGTGTAAACTTTTGTATGAATATTATCTTACAGAGTTACTGCTAGAGTCATCAGGCATGTTCAGCCGTATCCCCACAAACCTTTATTATGTGTTGCTTGTGATAAATCTGTTTGTTAAATCATTGTTTTGTTTTCATAACCAGTTGAGAACCACTGTCCTGTTTCTATTGCATAGTGCCACTTGGTGGGCTAAATGTAATCCAATGGAATGCCACCTGTTTATAAGACTAATAAAGCCCTCCAGAACCCTTTTTGTTTCCTTTTGATAGTAAAGCATAAACATAGTTTGTTTGGTATGTCATTTCATTGTATAAATGTGCTGTATGCAGACTGCAGTCAGAATGGACTGGATCACCCCTCAGTGGACATGTCACTGGAGGACAGCTCGGGGATCCTGGTGGATGGTTTTGAGAGGACCTATGACGGCAAACTCAAGTGCCGCTACTGCAACTATGCCACCAGAGGCACGGCAAGACTCATTGAGCACATCCGAATTCACACAGGTAAGTGTTAATAGTTCGTTTTCAGGGAATTAAATATATATATTTCTTTATGTTAATCAGCTGTTTTACTTAATTAAACAGGCGAGAAACCCCATCGCTGCCACCTCTGCCCATTTGCTTCCGCCTACGAGCGCCACCTGGAGGCTCACATGCGATCCCACACAGGCGAGAAGCCTTATAAATGTGAGCTGTGCTCCTTCCGCTGCAGTGATCGTAGCAACTTGTCGCACCATCGGCGTCGACGCCACAAACTCCTGCCAATGAAAGGCGCTCGCTCGCTATCCCACAAGAAGATGCTGAGCGTTTTACAGAAAAAGGCCAGCTCTCTGGGCTATGGCCGTCGACTCCTCATCAACTTCAGCCCCCCTTCTATGGTGGTGCAGAAGGCTGACAATGTGAACGACTTCTCGCATGAGCTGCCCCACTTACGTCAGGAGACTTACGATAATCAGGGTCGCGCAGTGGAGGACGGGCACTCCACAAATCAAAATCACCATCACCATGATATGGTTATGGATAACCCGCTGAACCAGCTGTCCACCCTGGCAGGCCAGTTGGCCAGCCTCCCTTCTGAGTCCCAGGACCAGACTCAACCTCCGATGTCTCCAGGAGCAGAGTCTATGGTCGATGAGAAGCCCTTCCTCATCCAGCAGCCCCACCCTGCCACAGCTCCAGTGGCTGTGTCTGCCAGCATGGTCCACGCCTCCTCCCCTTCTCCAGTCACCCCAGAGCCCCGGGCTCCTCCCCACAGCAATTGCAGCCCTGGAGGGGCACCCTGCAGCGAGCACAGTGGGCGCACCAGTACCCCTAGTATCTCCAACAGTCAACCCAGTACACCGGCCCCAGGCCTGTCCGTCCCACTCCAGGACCCCCACATGCTGCATCACTGCCAGCACTGTGACATCTACTTCCCCGACAACATCCTCTACACCATCCACATGGGCTGCCATGGCTACGAGAACCCATTCCAGTGCAACATCTGCGGCCACAAGTGCAAGAGCAAGTACGACTTTGCCTGCCACTTTGCCCGCGGGCAGCACAAGTAACGGATGAATGAGGGAAAACTTTGAAAGAACTTTTAACGGACAGTTTAGTTTTATTAATTCCATAGTAATTTTATTTATTGGTCTCTTACTTGGCCTTGATGTAGCCTAGCCTTTTGAAAGTTGTACAATATTAACATTCAGATTGTTTAATTATGTATAATTAAAGGTGCCCATTCAAGTGTATTATAAAGGGATAATCAGTGTTTTCAACGGGTTGAGAATTTATTTGTAGTGTCATAAATCAGAAAAACAAATTCCCTACTTGGCCAAAATAGTTACGATATTAAATGTAGTAAGTTATCAAAATAATCAGCAGTACACAAAATGTACTGCTGTTCATACGTTGGAGCTTCTCTTCAGTACGTGAGCTTAATCTTTCAAATCTGTCATTCAGATGCAATAGTATGCAACACTAAGTTAACTAACAAAAGTGGCTTTCATTGTACCTATCTAAAGGAAAATGATCATTTTATACAGTTTATATGGCCTCATATCGGGCTGAGGTAAATGATAACTAGAGGCCACTCGAAGTAATTCATTCAGCAATTTAATAACGACTTATGAATTACCCTAGAAGATGGTTAACAGCAATGTTGCATAAACATGATTTGCAATTGAATGGCTAAAACACAAACAGAATACAAGTGTTATCCTTTTCAGTGAAGTTATAACACTCATGCTATTCACACAGCAAATTGACTCTCACTCTCAACAGTCTGTCCCTTTTATTAATAAGAAAAAAATCATTGAATAAATTCTCAACCTCCTGAGAGCTATATCTAAATATTGCTCTGATACTGATGCAGGAGTGGACCTGTTGGCCTAGAATGATCTTACTTAAGCCTTGTTGAAATTATTTCAGTGCTTGGTGCATTACTACTATTCTTTGCAGTGCCTGACAAAGTCACTTTCTTGTGTGTTCAAGATAAAATGGACTGTTACTTTGAAGATTAACAGATGTTATAACAATATCCTCTTCTTGCTGTGATCAATAGGCCCAGAACCTTAGAAAAAGAGTTTTACCATTGTAGTTTTCTATGGTAGCCATTATTTTTTGCCAAATTTCTGCTACATGAATGCTGCTAAGAAACTTTGGAATCTTAAATATGTGGACGGCATCAACCTGGCCAAACTTTGTATCGGTGGAGTTAGGTTGTCACACTAGATTTTGTAGAAGTTGGGTTGTTTTGAAGTTCCTTCACTCAGTGCCCTTCCTTGACCAGCATCATGGTAACTTCACATGTTTGGTTAAAAGGGTTTTGCCTATCCTTTTAATTCCATCATGTCACATTCTGATGTTTTGATATTGTACGAAGTCACTTTGATATCCAGTATCTGCGTGTTTAGGACAGAATCATCAAGTCTTGTGTCTCATGTGAACACTTGTTCAGAATTGCCACGTAGCACCGGGGATGCCACGTTTTCGCCTTTGTGATAATAACACACACTGAGATTCCCCATTTATCACATGGATCCCAGTGCTTTTCTGAATATTTACTGAGTATTGTATTCTGAGTTGTTGGATAGATGTTCAGTGTCAAAAAAGCAAATTCATGTCGCAGTAAGACTGCCACTTTAGCAAGATTGTTCTTTGTCTTGGGTACTGTTGTTTGTTGCTTAGCAACATGCGTGGAGAACATTGTTACTGTTTTTAGGAGCGTCTCCTTGTTGCCATGCTAACCAGTAACGGCGGCATCCAGTAATGACTGCCTTACGTTCTGTTGGTGTGTCGTAGGTTCATAGGTAATGGTGAATGTTGAAGCCTGATGGCGATCACTCTCTCCCTCTGGGATGGCAAATCATTTTATCGTGAGATGGATTAATCTTACTAATTTATAAGTAAAGTGTTTTCTAACTGAGTTGCACTTTGTCTTTTGTCTTACTTTTCTCCGTCTTCTTTGTATTCAAGAACCAAAATCCGTAACCATTATATTATTATTAATATTTAATGTTAATTTAACAGTAATGAAATACACAAACACACATTGTCTTTTGATGATGCTTTTAATCAGGTATTGTAATAAAGGGAAAAGTATAATTCAGTGTCATATTGATCAGAATGAACAATACTAAAGATGATTGAAGCCTCTCATTGAAGATCACGTTAAGCCTGGTTCTGCTTATGAGTCTCTTCTTCCTTTTTTTCAGGGTCTGGCGAAGAAAAAATGTGAAATGTATTTGCTTGTGGTCTTGTTTTAAGATCATGAGATTACAATGATATATATTTTTTACTGCTAACTTATTATGTTACTTCAACTGATCCACTAGTAGATTCAAAACCAGGTACAAATGGACACAGACCTTTGAGTTGGATTGGACCCAGGACCAGAGTTTGGCTGTCGTGTTCTGACCCCAGGTCTCTGGCTGCACGCTTGCTGCAGCCACGCCGGCACCGGGAATTGTAGTCAGAGGCTTGGCATATCAGGACCTTGCACTGGATGTACACCGACTCTGTGGCTCGCTGGAACTGGAAGGCCTTAAATGTGAATCGGGCATAGGCGCGTATTCCAGTGATGTGGGCGTAATAGGTGTTGTCCACAGGACAGCTAAAAGTTAAACAGAGACAGTGTTTCTGGACAATACAAGTACATGTATGTATTTATTTTTTGTTGTATATTTGGCATTGCAAAAAAAATATTTAGATCCCTTATGTAAGTAAAAGTACCAATTCTACATGTAAAGATACTCCATTACAAGTTAAAGTCCCATATTCAACTACTTAGTCCAGAACAACGTGAGGTGCCTGGCCTCCAAAAAGTCCCCAGATAATTCCGAGGGGTCTTGACTTAATTATTGGGCTAGGAAACAGAAGTAGGTCTGCTACACAAATTTATATTTTACTTTTTGGACTTTATGGGGAATATTATTCTTCATTTGATCTGCTGACAACCTTATAAACATCTGAAATGTGAAAACAGGCCCAAAAAACTCTTCTTCTGCAATTTATAATCTAAATCTGTAAAGTGACACCTGACTATAGCTGTAAAATGTAGTGGAGTAAAAAATACAATATTTATTAGTGTAAAGTAGCAGTAGTAACTTAATCTACACTGTTGCAAAGCACACACTCCCGTGACGTACCCGTTGCGGACCAGGTAGTAAGGTCTGGTATAGAAATCATGGGGCGATGGTGAGGTCACACAGGTGTCAAGAAAGAGGACCAGAGAGCTGTCCCCCCTCCCCAGGTCCACTTGAACATACAAGTTCTGGTTGAGCGTCACCTCATATGGGACTTGAGTCACCTGAGAGTTTTAAAAGCAAAACGTCAGCAAGGCATTCAAGTCTTAACATTAGGGATTTTCTTTACAAACACCCGAAAACACCTTATAGTAGAAGCTGCTGGATGTGTAGAAATCCATGCTGGTATTGAATCTGCCTGTGCCTGTGATGCTGGTTTCATTATGGTGACGGACAAGGTACATGATCTGGGCCACCGAGTCCTGCTCCATCCGACAGCCCACGTTAATCTTAAAGTGAGACTGCCGTGTGATGTCTCCAGAGCTGGAGGTGTAGGCACGGAGAGCGTTGGTGTACACAACTCTGCCATTCTCAAACTGTTCAAGGTAAAAAATATATTGGAGGATAGTCAAACTCTGTCTTCTTACGTCACACTAATTTGTATCAGGAAGTACTGTATGTTTTTTATTTTTTTCCAGAAAGTAATGAGTTGTCTACCTTCCGAACGTTGCCACAAGTGTTAATGGGGAAGCTGAAGACCACCTGATATCTGGAGACCTGGGGTCTGCAGTGCGGGTCATTTAGGTACAGACTATTGCCATCGTAGCCCAGAGAGTTCAGGTAACTCCTCTGGATTACAATGTTCATGTTGTCTGAGGAACAGTCCACACGACCTGACAAAAGACCATGTTCACAAGATATTTACAACAGATTGAATTAGTTTCAGGATAAAGGTGTAACGTTACACAAAGTCTTTAGCCATGCAAGTAGTGTGGTTCGGTTGGTCGGCTGGGCTGTCCACTGGTTTGGTCCAGTCTGAAATTTCTCAACAACTTTTAAGAGGATTATCATATATTTTTATACAGCCATTCGCTGTCCCTAGAGGATGAGGCTTAGTGATTTTGGTGAGGTTGACATTTGAGGTTTTGAAAGAAATGTTTGACATCTATTGGATTAATTGCAATGAAACTGAGTAGGACATTAATGTCCCTGTCATATGAATTGCAGTAACTTTGATCATCCTGTCACTTTCCACGTAGCACCATCATCAGGTAAAAATGTAAATGTTTTTCCAACACTTGTGTTTATGACCAAAAACCGATGACATTTGTATCAGCTTCAACTTTACTTAGTGTTGTGCTAAATGAAGATGGTAAACATGGTAAACAATACATGCTAAAACATTGTGAGCATGTCTGACATTTAGTGCACAGCACCGCGATACGATTCAACCAAGCTTTTTTTTCAGACCATCCCTACTAAATCTAGCATTATTCTACCTGAGCTTGGTGGCAAAGAGCTTCTGAAGTCAGCACTGAACCCTCGACCAACCACAGAACTGTCAGTCCGGAAGAGCACGGTCAAGTAGTTTGAGGTGGAGTAGAAGTTACTCAGACTGTTGTTGCACACTTTCCCCAGAAATCTTGAGTTAACAGACGGCCCATCGTAGACTGAAATATAATCACAGGAGCAGCAGTTCTCCAATCTGTTTTATAAAAAGATGATAAAAGACAGAAATTATTGACTTTTATAAGCAAATCCCCAAAATAGTGAGTCTTTGATATCAATGGAGAGCATAATTCTCAGCAAGTTAATAATCTCTTTGTTTATAATTCCTGTCGTCACTTATTATTTATATTTGTAAGTCACATAATAATACTGCTTATTTACACAAATGATCTCTAACAGGCAGTCTACTGTGCACTCACTGCAGGTATGTGAATGTCAGGATGATTCTTTGGTCATACGCAGCCCTGAGCTGCCAGACACAGTAGGCGTGGTCATAGTAGTGGTTGGGGTGGTTGGGGCTGGAGAAGTTACCAGAGCCAAACAGAGAGCCTCCACAGGGGCTTACTAAAGGTGGACAACATAACACGAGTGTCATTAATGGGAAATATATTTGCAGTGGGCTCGTTGTACACACTGAGGATCCTACCTGTGCTCGGCATGCCAGTTGTGTATTGGCAGTGGGCTGTTTAAAAGAAGAAAAAAAACAAAAAAAGCAACATGGGTTTCAGTATTGCTTTTTGGTTGAAACTGAAATAAAAGTGTGCTCTGGTTTGAATGAGACAATACTTACAGTAGTAGTCATGGCAGCAGTTTCCATAGTATTGACAAGAGCTTGAGCAGGAGCAGCTTCCCATGTTCTGGCCGCAGTTGTACCGACACGAGGGCTGACCTGAGAGACATGGAAGAGTACAGTAGTAAGACATTTAAATAATCCCTCCTGCTAGCAAAATAACGTTGGGCTAATTTAATATATACTCTAGGTTGTTTAGAGATTTTCATACCTGTGGTGGGTGCAGTGGTTGGGGAACCTTGGCAGTGAGCTACATGACAAAGAAAGGATCACACAACCATCACTATATAAATGAACAGCCGAGAGAAGCAATTCAAATGGCTTACAGGAGAGACTGAAACAAAATATGCTACATAATTAAACAATATTGTATCTGCCCCCTCTTTGATGGCTGGCTTTTCACTCTGCCTTCAATTGTGGCCATTCATAGTGATTGGACAATTTTGCCTCCTGACATGGTCGGAGAGAACATTGTTTTTTAAAACACGGGTACTGAGGTGACATTACAGAACACATGAAATAGATACTTTAAATGACTGGACTTTGGTTTGACTTCAGAAAGATCTCCTGCAGTGTGTCCTGCCCCAACATCCTGTTTCTACAGGAAATTCATCATATCAAGAGTAGAAGAAGATTGTAACACCATACAGTCAATTTCCATGCAAATGGATAATTCAGTCAATTCATTCATGAAGGTCTTGGTTGAGAAATGGTATTTGTGCATTTCAGTGTGATGCAAGATGCTTTTCAGTAGAAGTTGTGATCACTGAGCTTTGATGGACATAATACTTACAGTAGTAGTCACGGCAGCAGTTTCCATTGTATCGACAAGAGCTTGAGCAGGAGCAGCTTCCCATGTACTGGCCGCAGTTGTACCGACACGAGGGCTGACCTGAGAGACATGGAAGAGTACAGTAGTAAGACATTTAAATAATCCCTCCTGCTAGCAAAATAACGTTGGGCTAATTTAATATATACTCTAGGTTGTTTAGAGATTTTCATACCTGTGGTGGGTGCAGTGGTTGGGGAACCTTGGCAGTGAGCTACATGACAAAGAAAGGAGAAAACAATTATTACAATCTTGTACAACCACTATAACTGATAGACCTGTTGTTAATTCTCCAACTGTGAGCAAAGAAATATTTTCCCATTATGTCCACATTGTTATCCAGTCAGCAAGCAGTTGTTTAAAGTAAAAGGGTAAGGATGACATTGCAATAATCTAAATGACTAAGAATGAATTTGTGTTTTTTCTACATGTGATAGGAAGCGTCTTACTTTAGTGGAGAGTATGGTCAGGCTTCTGGACAGACAGACAAGCTAAATGAGGATGTGTTTCCTGCTCCTGAGATTTTACGCATTAATAATAATAATAATGTTGTTGTTGAGTTGCAGGAAACGGTTTCAGTCAAGGCTATATTGGCAGGGAGGTAAAGGTGCAAGTGTAGTCCATTAGAACTGCTTTTTGGATGTTTAAATATCTGTGGAAGCCCCATCTCACACATCTTTCCAACATCACAATTGGAGGGGCTGTGTCCGACCATTTATGGAAACTGACAGTCCATAATTCACTGCCTCTTTACGCTGTCATTGGCCAACTGTGGAGAGATGTGGAAGGAGCCAGAGTTTGAACTCCTCTGAGCTATCTTTTTTTTTGTCACACAACCATCACTATCACATGAACAGCCGAGAGAAGCAATTCAAATGGCTTACAGGAGAGACTGAAACAAAATATGCTACATGATTAAACAATATTGTATCTGCCCCCTCTTTGATGGCTGGCTTTTCACTCTGCCTTCAATTGTGGCCATTCATAGTGATTGGACAATTCTGCCTCCTGACATGGTCGGAGAGAACATTGTTTTTTAAAACACGGGTACTGAGGTGACATTAAAGAACACATGAAATAGATACTTTAAATGACTGGACTTTGGTTTGACTTCAGAAAGATCTCCTGCAGTGTGTCCTGTCCCAACATCCTGTTTCTACAGGAAATTCATCATATCAAGAGTAGAAGAAGATTGTAACACCATACAGTCAATTTCCATGCAAATGGATAATTCAGTCAATTCATTCATGAAGGTCTTGGTTGAGAAATGGTATTTGTGCATTTCAGTGTGATGCAAGATGCTTTTCAGTAGAAGTTGTGATCACTGAGCTTTGATGGACATAATACTTACAGTAGTAGTCATGGCAGCAGTTTCCATAGTATCGACAAGAGCTTGAGCAGGAGCAGCTTCCCATGTACTGGCCGCAGTTGTACCGACACGAGGGCTGACCTGAGAGACATGGAAGAGTACAGTAGTAAGACATTTAAATAATCCCTCCTGCTAGCAAAATAACGTTGGGCTAATTTAATATATACTCTAGGTTGTTTAGAGATTTTCATACCTGTGGTGGGTGCAGTGGTTGGGGAACCTTGGCAGTGAGCTACATGACAAAGAAAGGATCACACAACCATCACTATATAAATGAACAGCCGAGAGAAGCAATTCAAATGGCTTACAGGAAAGACTGAAACAAAATATGCTACATAATTAAACAATATTGTATCTGCCCCCTCTTTGATGGCTGGCTTTTCACTCTGCCTTCAATTGTGGCCATTCATAGTGATTGGACAATTCTGCCTCCTGACATGGTCGGAGAGAACATTGTTTTTTAAAACACGGGTACTGAGGTGACATTAAAGAACACATGAAATAGACACTTTAAATGACTGGACTTTGGTTTGACTTCAGAAAGATCTCCTGCAGTGTGTCCTGCCCCAACATCCTGTTTCTACAGGAAATTCATCATATCAAGAGTAGAAGAAGATTGTAACACCATACAGTCAATTTCCATGCAAATGGATAATTCAGTCAATTCATTCATGAAGGTCTTGGTTGAGAAATGGTATTTGTGCATTTCAGTGTGATGCAAGATGCTTTTCAGTAGAAGTTGTGATCACTGAGCTTTGATGGACATAATACTTACAGTAGTAGTCACGGCAGCAGTTTCCATTGTATCGACAAGAGCTTGAGCAGGAGCAGCTTCCCATGTACTGGCCGCAGTTGTACCGACACGAGGGCTGACCTGAGAGACATGGAAGAGTACAGTAGTAAGACATTTAAATAATCCCTCCTGCTAGCAAAATAACGTTGGGCTAATTTAATATATACTCTAGGTTGTTTAGAGATTTTCATACCTGTGGTGGGTGCAGTGGTTGGGGAACCTTGGCAGTGAGCTACATGACAAAGAAAGGAGAAAACAATTATTACAATCTTGTACAACCACTATAACTGATAGACCTGTTGTTAATTCTCCAACTGTGAGCAAAGAAATATTTTCCCATTATGTCCACATTGTTATCCAGTCAGCAAGCAGTTGTTTAAAGTAAAAGGGTAAGGATGACATTGCAATAATCTAAATGACTAAGAATGAATTTGTGTTTTTTCTACATGTGATAGGAAGCGTCTTACTTTAGTGGAGAGTATGGTCAGGCTTCTGGACAGACAGACAAGCTAAATGAATGATGATGTTTCCTGCTCCTGAGATTTTACGCATCAATAATAATAATAATAATAATAATAATGTTGTTGAGTTGCAGGAAACGGTTTCAGTCAAGGCTATATTGGCAGGGAGGTAAAGGTGCAAGTGTAGTCCATTAGAACTGCTAACTGCTTTTTGGATGTTTAAATATCTGTGGAAGCCCCATCTCACACATCTTTCCAACATCACAATTGGAGGGGCTGTGTCCGACCATTTATGGAAACTGACAGTCCATAATTCACTGCCTCTTTACGCTGTCATTGGCCAACTGTGGAGAGATGTGGAAGGAGCCAGAGTTTGAACTCCTCTGAGCTATCTTTTTTTTTGTCACACAACCATCACTATCACATGAACAGCCGAGAGAAGCAATTCAAATGGCTTACAGGAGAGACTGAAACAAAATATGCTACATGATTAAACAATATTGTATCTGCCCCCTCTTTGATGGCTGGCTTTTCACTCTGCCTTCAATTGTGGCCATTCATAGTGATTGGACAATTTTGCCTCCTGACATGGTCGGAGAGAACATTGTTTTTTAAAACACGGGTACTGAGGTGACATTAAAGAACACATGAAATAGACACTTTAAATGACTGGACTTTGGTTTGACTTCAGAAAGATCTCCTGCAGTGTGTCCTGCCCCAACATCCTGTTTCTACAGGAAATTCATCATATCAAGAGTAGGAGAAGATTGTAACACCATACAGTCAATTTCCATGCAAATGGATAATTCAGTCAATTCATTCATGAAGGTCTTGGTTGAGAAATGGTATTTGTGCATTTCAGTGTGATGCAAGATGCTTTTCAGTAGAAGTTGTGATCACTGAGCTTTGATGGACATAATACTTACAGTAGTAGTCATGGCAGCAGTTTCCATTGTATCGACAAGAGCTTGAGCAGGAGCAGCTTCCCATGTACTGGCCGCAGTTGTACCGACACGAGGGCTGACCTGAGAGACATGGAAGAGTACAGTAGTAAGACATTTAAATAATCCCTCCTGCTAGCAAAATAACGTTGGGCTAATTTAATATATACTCTAGTTTGTTTAGAGATTTTCATACCTTCGGTGAATGCAGTGGTTATGGAACCTTGGCAGTGAGCTACATGACAAAGAAAGGAGAAAACGATTATTACAATCTTGTACAACCCCTATAACTGATAGACCTGTTGTTAATTCTCCAACTGTGAGCAAAGAAATATTTTCCCATTATGTCCACATTGTTATCCAGTAAAGTAAAAGGGTAAGGATGATATTGCAATAATCTAAATGACTAAGAATGAATTTGTGTTTTTTCTACATGATATTTATTCCTCAACCGTAAACAACCATTGTAATCACACCATGTCCGTATAAGCACTGGGGGATTTGACAGACTGATTCATTCAGCATGAGAGTAATGCAGAACCTGTTAACGCCATTGATTTGTTTGACTTGGCACTTACAGTGGTAGTCATAGCAGCAGTTGCCATAGTATTGACAAGAGCTTGAGCAGGAACAGCTCCCCATGTAGTGGCCGCAGTTGTACCGACACGAGGGCTGAGCTGTGAGACACAGGTTGACGTTACAGTAGATAAGAAGTGTTACAAGTGCTTCAAGGTAAATTAACTGTAGCCTTAAAGGGTTTTTATACCTGCGGATACTTCTGTCTGAGCAGTGGATGGTTCTGTCTCAGCAGTGGATGGTACTGTCTGAGCAGTGGATGGGCAGAAATCTACGTGATAGAAGGAGAAAAATGAAGTTGAATCCCTTTCTTACTGCATAATAAATTATAAAACAGCTATTGTTTGTTTTGCAGTGTTAATCAAAAAGGAACATGTGATGTGTCATTCTCAGCACAGCATTACACTGTAATTTAACAGACTGATTGCTTCAGCGAGAAAGGGCTGCAGAGGTTGTTAACACTGTTGATTTGTTAGACTTGGCACTTACAATTGTAGTCATGGCAACAGTTTCCTTGGTATCGGCAAGAGCTTGTGCAGGAGCAGCTTCCCAGGTGCATGCCGCAGTTGTAACGACATGAGGTCTGACCTGTGAGAAAGCATTTACTTTATAGCAAAATGAATTCAAATGAAAAAAAGTTTTTTTTAATGAACTTTTACTTTAGAGAATAAGTTTACCTGTTACTGTTGCTGGTGCAGATGTGGATGAGCAGTAAACTGTATGACAGAGAGATTAGATTATGTTGATATATGAATTTAACTCACTATTTTGATGCTTTCTCTTATTCAACTCAACAGAGACCATTTTTACAGTTGCAGTCTGGTCTTAAACCCAGTGGTATAAGAAGTATTCAGATCGTTAACTTATGTAAAAGTACCAAAACAGCAATGCAAAAAATACTCAATTATAAGTAAAAGTCCTGCATTCATAATCCTACTAACAGTAAATTGCACATTAACAATGCATTATATTTTATAAGTTTACCATATGTTGTCAACTAGAAGGTAACTAGTAATTCTCGCTGACAAATAAATCAAGTGGAGTAAATAGTGCAATAGTTCCCTCTGAAATGTAATAAAGTAGCGATATGAATAAGCATTGAGTGGAAACACTGAGATAAAGTACAAGCCCCTAAAACTTTAATTAAATACAGTATTTGAGTAAATGTACTTAGTTATTTTCCACCACTGTTTACCTTCATAGTCTGGACAACAGTCCCCTCTGTATTGACAGTTGGAAGAGCAGGAGCAGTTTGCGAACTGGTAGCCACAGTAGTTTCTGCAGGAACTTGTCTCTGCAGAAAGAACACGCAAAACAATTTAGCAGGAAAATAACAGGTGTAAATAATAAAATTAACAATGACTGAATTCTATTTAGTTGCTTTGGTTTCAGGGTCCAGGTATTATGCATACTGGCACCCTTACTGGGACACTTGAATAGGACGGAGACATCATAATGTTAGTATTCATACCCAGGCTTTTCCTTCTAAGACAAGTGGACATGTTGGCTGTGAAATATGTCTATTAGAATCCTGGATATCATACAATGGGGACACAATTTACAAAATTCTTAAACATCTTGGTCATAATGATTGTGACTTACCCACAACTTGGTATTCAGCACGGAATCCTGACAAGCTAACAGAACTATCACTCCTGAAGCGCACAGTCAAAGAAGTACCGGTGGAGTTGAAGATGGTACTGTTCTTGCCACACACTTTCCCCAGAAGCCTGCTCCTGATACTTGAGCCATCATAGACGTAAATGGCGTCAAAACCACAATTTGAGTGAAACTCAATGCTGTGATAAGGGCAAAAGGGGAACAGAGATATGAATCTAAAGCTACAAATGATACAGCAACGGTTATCAGTGATCACACGGCCTCCTGCAAGCTTACTCTAGAATAGGGAAGGCCAGCTGCACAATTCCACGGCCTGGTGTGATGTACCATATGCAGTCTGCGTATGACGGGTACGGGTTTGGATAGTTGGGGCTCATAAAAGAACCCCTTCTATCATAAAACTGGCTTCCACAGTGTGCACCTGAAGAAACACAGGACCATTACCAGGACCAATAAAAACAAAAAAGAATACAATCACAGAAATGAGAAACATACTTATAAATAATTTTGTGCGATACTTGGAATTTTAATAGATATTATATTTTGACTAAAGATGGGTATGTTAAATGTCATATTCTTAAATAAGGTAAAATTATAAATAAATATAATAAAAAATATATTAAGTCGAACAAAAAAACAAATCTAATTTGGCTTTTAAGTTGTCTATGCCAATTACATTGACCTGTATCTATATCTCTTCTGGGGAAAACCCCCCCTGCTGTAATGCTTACAGTTCGTAGATAATTGCAAACATTCTGTCATATGGTCGTCAACACTTTGCCTTTCTCCCTGGATTTTAAATTATGCTACTTCTTTGGTGGTACTTGTTTTACCTGCTACAGCAGAATCCGTTGCATACTCTCCAGTTCTTGCATCAACTGATGAATTTTAAAAAACACAAAAGTAGAAAGAAAGATAAATAAACTCTTAAAGGCAAGCATCAACACACTATGTGATTTATGTGATTCAGTTAAAAATAGTATATGATATAATAATAATCAGATCTTTGCAATTCTATTTAACTCAGTAATCGGCTCTGATTTAGCTGAAACTGATTCAAGCACTTTAACCAAGCCCTTCAGATAGACACAGGGTTAGGCAAACAACATTTTTGATGTATGCAGGACCATTAAATCTTAACCATATTTGCATTATTCCTCTTATTTTAGTGGCAGTACCGTTTGTTGTTTGATGCATTCCATCAGTTGTTTGGAAGCGTTTAGCACCTGATGTATTATGAGAGAAACAAACAAACAGGACAAAAGGTCAGAGAATTTAAAGACCAGAGCCGTACAGGTAGCAACAGCCAAAAATCCATAATCCGAAAACAAAGAGACAAACATAACAATAAGAAAATAGTGGACAATACCTTGCACTCCATCTGAGGCAATCACAATGCAGAGAACCAAAAGAGTCCACATGGCAAATTCGTTCACCTTCCAACTTGCTTCAGATGCTAAAAATTGCAGCTTATATAGCCTGCAAATTTCCCTGCTGCGGGACTAATAAAGGTTTATCTCTTATCTTATCTGACACTCTAATGTAGCACCCATAAAGTTTCTAATGCCACTAATAGTGACATTGATAAATTACTCATTTATTGTTGTGCATGAGAAAAACTACACTTGCTTAACTATCATAAATTGTACACAAAGATTGTTCGCTTCAGGATGTGTTTTAAGATATTTGCTCAAGGCAAACAGTTGAACTTCATGGTTTTTTGGCAACTTGCCAATTAGCCAACAACAAGATAACCCCTGATGTTCTTACATGCGTAACTGACATCTGCTACAGTAATTGAATATTTTTGCAGTAATGAACATCAAACATTTGTACATTAATAATGAAAACTATAATCTAATGCAGTTTAAATCTAAAAGTCTGCAGTAGCTTGTAACTGTTCTGTAAATATGCAAACCTATAAATCAGATTAGTTAATATTTTTAATTATAAATGCAGCATAAATGCAGCTGAAGATTTGCATATTTCTTGAAAATAATGTCTTAGTCAACAGCAGTTAAATGACATTCAATATTTTACGCTTGAGCCACATTCATACTGAAATACTTCAACAATTGTTGGATTGACCTTTGATCCCCTGACTTTTCATCTAGCGCCACTAGCAGATTAACATTGTGGCTTTCAATGAAAATGTCTACAACTTTTGGATGTATTGCCATGAAATGTAGTACAGACATCCATGCCCCCCCAATCCAATTAAAACAAATCTAAGAAATAATTAAATTTTTAAATATTTTATTTATATTTGTATTATGTGTATTTGTGGTTTTATATATCTTTAGATGTAAGTTAACTGTTTAAAAAGTACTGTCATCTCATTATTATTGGCATCTATTATAATTAATGTATTGTTCAAGTATAATATGTGCAGCAAATTCCATTGTCACAACTGTTTTTTAACCAAATCTGATCGTTGCCGATATTTCGTAATGTCAAGTTCTTCTGGAGAATAGGAATATTGGAATAGGAATGGTGGACAAATAGGCTATCAATATCAAGACTATTTCATAGATCAATTTATGTTGATACTATTTCATGTCAGTATCAACATAAAAACATTCTTTATATAAATATATTAAAAGTTTAAAATTCTTGTAAATAATTGGTTAAGAGTCCAGAAAGAAACGTATAAATGTTTATTTTTTATTTTTTACAGATAGGAGTGGTCAGAGTTACATAAAGTCATTCATTTTTGCTTTATAGACTCTTAACTTCCTGTTGTCAATTATGGTTACTGTAACAATGTTTGTAAAAGATAAAACCAGGCCTTTAAAACACTTAACATAACACAATGTTCCTCTTTATGATGAGAAAATCAAGTGTACCGTGTCCTGTTTAATCAGGTGTGTGTAAAGGATTTTCCTCAATACAGTCACGGATGTTGCCCTCTCATAGTAAATATGAGCTACATTGCTTAATAAACTTGTTGACCTGTGCATAAAGAACATTTGACATGTGTTTGCTCTTTCCCAAGGACACTTAGGTTGCACTTACTGTATTTGTATCAGTTCGCTGCACTTATTGAATTTGTATTTGTTTACTGCACTTATCCTATTCGTAGTAGTTTGTAGCACTTACTATATTCGGATTAGTCTGTTGCAATTATTGTTTTCGTAGTAACTTGCCTCTGCACTATACTTTTGCTCTGGCTTATGCTTTAAGATGCTTGTTTAAGAAAGGAGATGCACTTATGACTTCTGGTGACTAGTAGTTCTCTTGAATACCTATGTTGAATACACTTCCTGTAAGTCGCTTTGGATAAAAGCGTCTGCTAAATGACTGTAATGTAATGTAATGTAATTATCTTTCTAAATCTGGTCGTAACCTTTTAACAGTTTGACATGCCAGAAAATGATATTAGAATAAGACACACAGAATTGGTTTATTTTTTACATTTGGATTTATCAGACATCTTATTAGTTCTTGCTTTTTGAGGAGCCCATTAGGGTAAAATGTGGGATGTTTATAAAATTGCTCTGGATATTAGTTAACATTATTTAATGAGCATAATGTAAATGTATAGTATAGAGTAATCTTACACTAATGACATGGAATGAATATAACAGAAATCAAGAAAAAGTCTGTAGAGATGAAGACGGATAACTAGAAACAATAATAGCATAATAATATTAAACAACATTAAATGAAATGCTGTTTAAGTGATTCAGTTTCAAGACTTGTTTACTTGGTACTTGTTAAACCCCTGAACAAGTATGTTCTTAGAACATGCGTAATAAATCAAGAGAATGATTCCCCCTTTACAAATAAACATCCCCACAATATGGTGACATTTCAGTGAGTCACTCTTACATTTCACCTACAAACAAGCCTGGCTGTCCTTCTGCTTCCCGATCGTCCTTTGTGGAAGTTGGGCTCTCCTTTCACCCCCTCCAAGATGTGCTTGCATCATCCTCCTAAAGTCAACATGTAGAGGGACATTGGGTGGTCTCTCTCTCTCTCTCTGTCACACTAGCGCGTCAGTACAAAGCGGTGTTTAAGTCATGACAGCAGAGCCCCTGACTCAATACTGCCTTGGTTAATCAGTAACCAGGGTGGGATCACCGCAACTCGCTGGTTTAAAGTAAGGGAGCAGATGAGCCAGGACCTCATTCAGCACCTCACTCAGCAGCAGCAGACGCACACGGTAAGAGCAAACTTCTACTTTATCTCAGAAATCATGATTTGATTGGGCAGTACAGTGAAGGTACAAACTCTTCAGAGATAAGGGGTAGTGTTTTGAGTCCTATTACTGCTGGGACTAATCCATTATGTTCTTCAAAAGCTAAACATAATGTTCTAAATGTCTAAAATGTGTCAAATTGCCTCTCTGACAATCCTTGAGGGTCATTTACTTAATAAATATAAACCGTATAACTAAGATTGTGCTTAAAGACAAGGATATGATAAATCTGATCAAATATAAAATGTAGTCTGTAGTCTCTCAATAGACGGAGAGGGATAATGAATTTGGTGGGTCAGTTGTGTATAAGATCATTTGAGTGTGCTGGTTTTATTGATAAGGGACCAAGGCCATGTCCTGTAGTACATTTCCAAATGGAGGAAAATCTAGTGTTTGCTCACCACAAGAGTCCATCAGTCCAAATTTCTGCATGTTCATCCCAAAGGATAAAGTCCTATTTGTGCATGAGCGCACTCGCCAAAGTGACCTCCACAGACAAGACATCTAGGTTCATGCATGAAAAGTGTTCATTAAGTTACGAAAGTTCTCAGTTCAACCAAATTCACTACATCATTGTTTACTTTGCATTTATTAGGAGCTCCAGCAACAAAATTGCAATGAGAAATATTTCAATGAACTTGTTGATTATTTTGAATGATATACTATATGAGTGTGTAAAAGTTTGTTCTATGAAATATATATTCATTTATTCTAGATTATGTGTTTATTTGTACAGTTATAACAACATGCAGCCAAATTAGTCTCATATCGTCAAGAATCATATTTTCCAATCAAAGTGAACATTTTTGTCTTAATATATGTTGACAAATTGGTTTGATGCCTGTGTGAGCACACCATGTGTGTGTCCCTAGTCTAAAAGCTGCTTTAACAGAATCCAAATAAACAACAAACAATATCCAAATGATACATCCATCTTGTTTTAGTCAGTGAACACATACAAATTCGCCCACAGACGTGCGTAGATACGTCTTCATTATCTATGCGACCTCTGTTGCAGATGGTAATGCCTGCTCTCATTCACTGACCAGCAGGAGAGAGGACACACAAAGAGCAATCAATCCATCACTGACATGCCGCTCTATGTCCAATGTTCCTGCCAGCCAATCCTGTCGGAGACAGAAAACCAGATCCAGCCAGATTACTGACGAGAGTCACACTAATAGTGTTGTAGCATTCACAAGGCACCCAATACAAAGTGCTCGCTAAGACTCAAGAGGCAGTTGATGGGTTGATAAACTCAAGGTAATTCATTGTAAACTAAAAATAGCTGTCTTTCTCCACAGAAGGAATCTTTTTAAGGTGACTACCAACAAAAGGTAAAATGCGGACGCCTCTTCTAGCCCTTCTACTCTGCTGCTACCTCTCAAGAAGCCAAGCCAACCGCGTCTATGTCCACCCCTTCCACCTCTTTGCCGTGGAGAATGTGAGCTGCGAGACCCTGCAGACACAGACCTCCAAGCCTCTGGAGACGCTTCCTGTGGCCCCCCTTGATATTGAAGACCTCACACCAGACAGCAGGGACCTGTCGAAAATGGACACACAGAGGCAGAACATCACAGAGAGGACGGCGGTCCTGGCAGAGCTGTTGAACTCTTTGGGCCTGAGGATGTACCAGGCTGTCAGCAGTAAGCAGCACAGCACCAACACCCTGCTCTCTCCAGTCAACACCTATGGAACCCTCGTCACCTTCCACCTGGGGGCCTCCAGGAAGACTGCAAGCTCATTCCAGGTCTTTGCTTTTGATTTGTTCTCATTGTGGAGATAGTCCAAAAGGGTTTTAGGCAAGCAGAACCCACTGATCCTTTACTATTTTGAAAGAGGGGTTGATTGATTGATTTGGCTCTAACCATCTATGTGATAATCAGGTCTTTCCGTTCACTTAAAGATGTTAATTTAAACTAATTTAATCCTTTCCTTGTAGGCTCTGTTGGGCCTGAGCAGGGAAACCGACCGAGAGGACTGTGTGTCCCTTGTGGATGGACACAAGGTTCACAAGACCCTGCAGGGCATTAACTCTCTGGTGGACGACGGACCCAAAGATGAAATCACCACCCAGGTCTGGACCTTCACTCGCCAGGACGCTCAGCTATCCCAGGACTTTATTCAAGGCACACAGGACCTCTCCGACACATCGTTCATCCGTGGTGTGGACTTCTCCAAACCTCAGGAGGCCGAGCAGCTGGTGAACAGCTTTTTGGAGAAGACATCATACGGGAGGGTGAAGGACATCTTCAAAGATCTGAACTCCAGCAGCAACCTTCTGTTTGTTTCTTCCTTCAACTTTCAAGGTCTGTTTTTTCTTCCTCTTAATTTGTTTTACAGTTTCACGCAGATTGAGTCTCATGATATGAAGTCAGAACTAACTTTGTATTTAAGGCTGCAATTTGAATATGTAATTTCAATCTTTGTCACAATGCCAGGATTATATTATTAAAGCAAGCCCGGTACCACTTATTATGACCAGAGTCAGATTTGCAGTAAATTAAATAGCATTACATGTAACATACAATATACATCAGTCAGTAAAACTGACTGATGTATATTGTATGTTACATGTAATGCTACAAAAAGATTTGTGCACTTGACCCAGATGCTGATATACCAAACTGAAATCCTGAGTTCTGTCAACTACAGCACCACCTTGCAGTGCCTGATTATGTTCTTTGGTTGTGTCTATTTAGGCAACTGGAGGACAGCTTTTCAACCAGAGAAGACCTCCTTGCAGGAGTTTCATGTAGATGAAACAACCACAGTGATGGCTCCACTGATGACCCACACAGGTCAATATCACTACCTGAATGATAAGGTACATTTTAGTTCAGGAGATTGTATTTCATCACATTTGCAGCTGTTGAATATGAAATGTACTTGGGTGAGTATTCAAATGTAATATTTTTCTTTTGTCCCCATGAAGGTACGGCGGTGCACAGTGGTCAAGCTGTCTCTGAGCAAACGGTCCTATATGTTGCTGGTCCTGCCTCACGAAGGTACCAACCTTAATGACATTGAGTCCAAGCTGCTCACTGACGTCATGTCTGGCTGGCACGAGAGCCTTCAGGAAGGGTGAGTATTGTGCTTTTATAAAAACCTAAATCCAGACCCAATAAGACCTTCAATGCTTAAGTTCATTCACAATACCAGAAACTTCCATTTTTATTTCCATCAATGCTGGCGACTCAGTTATAGTATTTTCAGTAGCCAGTAATGTGTATTTCTGTTCAAATGTCACTTTTTGTGTTGAATAGCTTAACCTATAATTAATAAAATAAATTTTAAAAAGCGATTTTGTTACAATTGCAGTTTAAGAAATCAGAATCCGAAACTTTTTATTGCCAAGTAGATTCGCACATACAATTTATTCAAATATATATGTATTTATTTTTTCTTAAGGCGAGATCGAGTTGGGTACAGTCCCATTTCATTCCAAATACTTTTACTTTACAATCTGTCTCCCCTCCTGTCCATTCCCCCAGTCTATTGGAGCTGTCCCTCCCAAAGTTCTCACTGTCTTCTGTGAGTAATCTGCGCGACCTGCTGACCGACATGGATCCAGTAATTGAGGCCAAGCTGTTGGGCTCTCAGGCTGAGTTCAGCCAAATCAGCAACACCAAACCTTTCACTATAGATCAGGTAAACTAGATGAATGGTTATCTTGTCATAAAAAACACTCACTTTATGTGTGTCTATGTATCATTAACAGATCTCTCTGTGTCCTCTCAGGCCGTCAACAAGGTGTTGTTTGAGATGTCAGAAGAAGGCGCAGAACCTCAGGATAAGGTCCAGGAAGCAGGCATCCCTCTGAAACTGTCCATCAACCGGCCATTCTTCTTTTCGGTCATAGAGGGAGATTATAATGCCATCCTCATGCTGGGCAAGATCACCAATCCAACACTGTAAAGTTATATAGTACTTAAAAACTCATCAAGATCATACTCTTGTCTTCCAGCTAAATAAATGACCACACAGTACATGAGGAATAAAGCACAACCTAGCTCAAGAAGGATCTATCAATGTTCACAGTGTTATCTTTCACCACCTAGCTGATCTCTCCAGAAACTGAGGAGTCACTGGGGGATCCTTGTGTCAGTATTTATGAAAAGCTTTTACTTTATGCTGAGTTATGCAGCCTGTTAAAAATCTTGATTTGTTTTCCTTCAGTAAAATTTATTATAGCAGAGTTCTGTATAGTATTTTTCAGTAGAGTAGGTACAGTAACCACGATTCTCTATGATGAATGACTAATACGTTGTATATTATAACCAAGAGTTTATTTTTGTTTTGTTAACATTTGTGATTGCTGTAATAAAACGTATTGTTTCCCAATATAGTTCAAATGTCATTGGTTTTCATTAGGATTTCAGAATTTTTTTTAGACAATTGACTGTATTTACTCCTTTGCACACGTTCCAAAACTATTTGCTTGAATGAATGACGAACTGAAATCTGTTGTGACCAACAAACGAAGTGTTAAGAGATTTGAACTTAAAAAATACTCAAAAACTGAGTCAAATGAAATGAGAAAAACTGTAATAATATACTATATTGCAACTTTTTAGTTGCAATATATTTCATAATATAGAATGTCCTAAAAATGTTAAAAAGTCAATATAATATTTCAGGAGAAGTCGTAGTATAGCATGTAACAAAAATGTGATAAAAAGTCATAGTATGTCAAAAAAAAGTACTAATATATAGTATGCCATTTCATGATATGCTATAGTATGACTTTTTAATTACATGTTGATGTCAAAAAATTCATAGTATAGTATGAAACAAAAAGGTAATAGCTTAGTATGTCAGAAAAAAGTAATAGTATAGTATTTCATTAAAAATTAATAATTAGAATTATAACCCCTAAATTGTATGGCTCTCCAAACCAGTTATTATATTGCAGTTTATGTCCATGTCTGTCCAAAATGTAATCCCATCATCATTTTATCCTATTTTTATTTCTATTTATTTAAAATTGTCATATGAATTCTTGAGTTATGGCCAAAAACAATGAGGTCATAGTGACCTTCAACCAACAAATTCTAATCAGTCCATCCTTCTGTCCAAGTGGACGTTTGTGTCAAATTTGAAGAATTTCCCTCCAGATGTTCCTGAGACATTAGGTTCATGAGAATGGGACTGACGTACAGAAAGACTTACCAACATAAGGACAGATGCATGGACGTAAAAGCATAATGCGTACGGCCATGGCTGTCGCTAGCACGGAGGCACAAACACGCAAATTCATTTGTGAAGTAATATGGAAACAGTCACTGTTTAAGCGGCTTCTTGCTTTAGGTGCCCAGAAAACAAAAAACTAAAACCAGTTTTCAAATCCAAATTTACGTCCGACTTTGATTTAGAAATATGTGTTGTTTGTCAATTGTTGGTAGTCGATGGAAAAAGACGTATGCAGTGCAAACATCTAGCTAGCTAATGAACTTTATATTAAAACACACAAATCCAATGCTGTATCCACAGTTCTTTATTTTATCCCAGAGTCAATTATATTAATATTATAAAACTTTGATTTTAACATAAATGTACATGTTACACACTAACAGACTATTTGAGATTAAACCTTCACCTTGTAGCAAAGTTTAGACAAATATGTTTTCATTGACATTCTCTCTTTACAACTTAAGACTTGAGAACCTTGGTATGCAACATTCTGGCCCAACATATATAATGACTGACACAGTAATTGTCTATAGAGCATTACATATCTCCATACTTTGACTGGCTCTAAGAGTTTCAGAAGTTTGGTTGAACTCTGCGTATTCTTGCCCTGCTGCTAGTTAGTAGTTGGCTTATTTTAAATAACTGATAACTGTAAATTTAGACTGTATGGACCCCCATTTCTTTGGAGCAGATGGCTATATGTTACACATTGAACCCTTTAAAGCCTGCAAAAACAAATTAGATGTTTTTGTACAAAAAGGATTTCAGTAGTGTCAGTTCTTGTCATATATTATTTGTGGCCTGATCATTATAAACTGCTACCAGGCCATGACTTCAGCCAACACTAGACTATTGCAACATGTGATTGGGTTTCAGTTACTATTGAGTCAACCTTTTACTGGTTCTGTTCAGCGAGCTCTCGGGCTTCTTTCACCAGGTCCATCAGAGTAGAGAACGTGGGGATGTCACTCGGCTGAAGGCCCATCTTCTGGATCTTAGACACACAACAGAGCAGTGTAAGAGAGAATAATTTTGATCTGAATTTCAGATGACACTTAGTAGCAGTATGCAAGCTCAGCAATATTTGCTGCAGAATTTTTGCCCAAGGAATGTGCATTGTTTTTCACATGTTTAACTATCGGTCTCCACATATGTCTGCATGTGCACTGCTGAAACGCCACCTACCTGTTCTCCGAGGTATTCCACATCCAATGCAAGTTGAAGACGGATCTTGCTATCGTCTGTGGGTCCACCGTTTGCTCCTGCCGTGGTAGTCGCGCTCGCACCTTTTCTAGCTTGTTTCAAACGCTTCAGACTCTCCTCCATCTTTCTCACAGAGCTCAGCACCTCTGAGATGGTCTCATAGTACCTAGGAGTAGGAAACACAAAATGTGTTGGGTGCAGCTGGAATAATTTATAAAAGAAATTGAATACTTTGAGAAGTCTTTAAATTATATTAAACGGAATAGCTCATTCTGTGACTGTCAAACACAAGTCATATTTTTTTAATTCTGTTAAGGTTTCTGGGTCTATTTATCTTGGCAAATGTCTTACCTTTGTGTGCAGTCAGACAGTGCAACTCGCAGCCACTCTTGTGCTGTAGAGGGGTTGACAAGCCCCGTTGAGTCAGTCAGCAACTGATGTAACGGGCGTAAGGCGTTGTCCATGTAGGCGGAGGCCCGCACTGGCAGATCCTAAATATACGTATTGAGCAAAAAAAAATTACATTTCAATATTTGCCTGCGTTAAGGTTTGCGGTTGGTAGAAAACTAAATTTGAAGCTCAGTGTTTTGTTCATGTTGAGAATATGGAGAGGTGGATGATATCTTGTCCAAACCTTTCTGTCGCAACATCGCAAGTGCTTCTCGCTGCAACAATTACATTTTTCCACTTTCCGGTTTTGCAACATTTTGTCAATGTACAGCCACGCAGTTATCAGTCATATCAAAACTGCAAAAAGTGTGCAGCTCTATCGTGCAGTAAAATATGAACAAATAATCAGATTCGGTATCAGCATGATACTGATAAAAGTATGGTTATCGGTGTTTGTGTGCTGAATGCTAACGGAATTTACCAATAATGCTAAAAAAAACTTTGGTTAATTACGAAACAGATTGTTGTAGATGCAGCTAAACACAGTTCAGCAGTGCCGTAGAGGAAAAGTGATGCCAGTGAACATTAGGGGGAAGACAAACTGACTGTGAGTAGCGAGTGAGTGGAGGAATTAATTAAAGAATGTGCATGTTTAATAAATTCTTGGAATAAAAGTTAAACTAACTACAAAGTAAGTCCAGTTTTTTCAAACTGCCATTTCCAAAGTCAAATATGAACATTTCATTAGTATGCTGTTTTAGAGCCAATACTAATGTCGAAGTTGAATGCCATTCGTGTATTAATATGCATAAGGACAATTTCCATCAAAATCTGGCCAGTCAATGCATTTCAAGAGGTTAAATTCTGACATTTATTTAAAGAATTTCCACCAGAAAAAATATCTCTATACCACAACACAGTTCTAAGTGCATTAGTCCTCTAGGTTTTTTGTAAATCAGACAAAGGTTTTCCTCAAAGATATGTGCGTGTCTGCAGCTTCACTGACCTTATTAGTCCTGCGGTAGAGTCGGGGAACCTCAGAGGCACTCTTCAGGAAGCGGCAAGAGCGTTCAGTCAGATGCTGGGTCATCCTGGTGTTCAGAGTGGGAATGCTACTTGACAGGCAAGTCTTGGAGTCCGTTAGAGCATCTGACATAGAAGAGAGCGCTAGTAAATGCACAACTATTCACGCGGTCTGATTTGCCCTGGTGCTATAAGCCAAGAGTCAAGGAATGATTCAATTTTGTGACTGACTGATTTCTTTGAAGATGGCATGCTCAAAAGCCTCCAGATTGAATGGTTTCGTTTAAAATGTCAGTGATCACTGACATTTTTGCATTGCTGTGTATCTCCTGGCGTGTTTTCCATAGAAATAAGACCACAGCAGAAAAGATGCAATAATCCCTACCAATAATTAAAAAATCTTGCAAAAAGATTTTTTAATTCCACAAATATTACAATTTCTATTCAGAGTAACATTGAATGCTTCACAACAGATGTTTAATATAACTGTCATAATATTCCTCATTTCCCCGACAAAACATTGCACCGTAAAATCAAGAAACACTGCAAAGGAAGTGATGAGATAAAATGACTTCCAACTTACCTTCCAAAATTGCAACATTTTTGAATCCGATGGCTTCTAACCGCTGTCTGACTATCTCTGTCAACTCTGGTATCTAAGAGAAAGACGAGCAAACTGTCAGTGTGGAAGCAATTAAGTGCAAACCATTTGAAATTATCAAAAAGGGCACTTGGTTAACCCCATAGGTATAAAATGTATTTTAAGAAAAAAGTTAAACTACATATGTAAATATATGCATTTAGTTTGTGTGTGTACCTGCTCCTGCAGCTTTTGAATGTCAGCTGCAATGTAGACCAGCTGTTTGGTGGACAGAGAAGCAGGACTCCCACTCTCACTGCCGCCCTCATCCATTGACGTTCGGCTGGAGGTGGAGGAGGCGGAGCTCGGCAGAGGCCTGGTTGGCTCTTTGGTCGCTTCAGGGGATGGAGTCTTCGTCAACACCTGTGCCGACACCAATCAAGATGAGGAACACAAGCAAGCCACAGCAATACGGGTGTTCATTACTCACATACTGCTTTGTAGAAAATACTATTAAAAAATATTTTAAAATAATTTTAGTCCTCAGGTTTAATAAAGTTTACCTCGTCAAGAAACTTGGCATATCGTGCGTAGAGCTGCAGTGTGAGCTTCCAGAAGCGATGAGCCAGAGGTGACAGGTACACTTTGTCTGACCAACATCTCATAAGGCAGGACCACAGCACCTCAGATACTTGCAGGTGGTATACACTGCCAGCTGGACATGAGCACACACACATACACAGTTACTTCGGCTAAGTGATTAGGTACACACTGGTGTTTATAATGGCAATTAAATTCCTACCTGGTGCTGCCTCAAGTCCATCACTGATGGCGTTTTCCAGACTCCCTGCTATTTCCTTGTACCTGGAAAAAAACAAGGCAAAACAATCAGTCTGTTATCAGCTTATTTCACGTATCAGCTGTGAAAGACACATGCTCATGAAGTGAATCACCACGGTGTGCGTCGGAAATTTAGGACTTTCCAGAAAGGCTGAACTGTGCAGTCTTGTGTTGTGAAATGAGGTCACAAGGCCTGATCATTACAGTGCGTGTGTGTTTGTCTGTGTGGGCGGGAGGAGGTGGACAAATAATGGAGGACTTCTTTACTTTTTCACTCAGATCAATAGCCATTCAGCCAAGGTCCAGTGTCATGTTTATGGGCTATGTTAAGTATAGTAAAACCCTGGCATATTTCCTCAGTTTATATGTAATTATTGTCATCACTATGCATATGCAATTTTCCATATTCCGATAAAAATTGTCTTGTCCAATTTGTCTCTTTCTTATGAAAATGCTGGAAGGCTGCAATTTAAGTCAAAATTCATCTTTTGAGTCCTTAAAGCGAGACCAGTATGTTCTTCAAAATACATGCTGGGCAGAAATTGCTCCTTCACTGACGTCATTCATTCAAGCTGAGAAGTCTACATTAGGATATAAAACAGGATATAAAACACACCTATTAATGCACTGCATGCATGCAAAAGATTTTCTGTTTCAGAAAGTTACAGGAAAGGTAGGACACAGCCCGCGTCTGATCCGATTTCTGAAAGGTTAGGAGGGAGGGGGAGTTCTGTCTATCTGACAAGCACTTCTGAATAAGCATACTGGCAGCTTTTCCTGTCCCAGCCAAGAAAGAGTATACATATTAACCCCTGTAACCACACAAACTGTTGTTTTACATTTCCGTCCTTGGACAAAGCCAGGCTAGCCGTCTCTCCCTCCCTGTTTCTAGTTTTCATGCTGAGCTAATACAACCCTTTCCTGGCCCCAGCTTTATATTAAACAAACAACCATGACAGTGGGATCAATTGCTTTCATCAGGAAAGCAAATAACAGTAGTTCCAAAAAATATCAAACTTTTCCCTGAAATAATTGCATTTTTGTACTTTGAACAAATGAGTTAAGAACATTCATCTTATTTTTCCAAAGAATGTTAGTCACACTTCCAACATGATTAAGAGTGAGTTCTGAAGTCTACAAAAATGTCTAATCTGCTCTAGATAAAGACATGGGAGACATGAACCTATAGGCTGAGGTATGTAGAGTAGAGATCATATTGAGGTAATACGCACCGTAGTTGAAAGTAGACGGGCAGGTTCCATTTGTTGTGGAAGCTGGTATATGAGGGATGTACTCTCAGTCTCTTCACGCTGGCCTGCGAGCTGCACTGACGCTCAAACCTCCGCACAAACTCCATGCTTGCACTGTAACGCTAAAGAAAAGAGTATCAAGAGTCAACAGATATCACACAAAGGCGAAACTACTCAGTCTTACACTGCATTATGTGACCCAAAACTATACAAAGTGAATGCATACACACAATAACTGTGTCCCTGTGGCTGTACCTCGTAGAATATGTCAGGGTTTCCAGGGTTGAAGAGGTAGGCCAACCTCTCCTCTATCCCTTTGATCATCTCTGGCCACACAGAGTTCACCAGGAAATCATAACCTGGCACTATGTCAGCTTTGTCACTGAGGAGAGAGGGAACATCAGCACATTAAACGTATGTTACGATATCATCTACTTTGGTCACTACTCCAGCCACTGATTCATTTTATGTACACAGACTAGGAGTAATAGTTGTTTAAATGTTCAAATATGTTGAGCAAATGATGCCTGGTAATTTGGGTAATATATGAATACAAAATAAATAAATTTCAAAAGAGTGGTCAATATGTTGATTGCAACAGCTCGACAGATGAAAGCAGGTTATTTGCTTCACAAATAGAGGCAAGAGGATTCCAAAACAATCAACATAACAAAGAGTTGCTTGATCTAATGCAGGCTGTGAATGAATTTGCCTCCGTGATAATATTAATACCTGGATATGGCTCCTCCGGTGACCTCTCTAAGCAGTCTACAGTGATGAGGAACGAACTCCAACAGTCTAGAGTACATCAACTGGAGACCATTGGGACTAGACTTCACCACCTCTTCTACTATCACCTAAAAGAAGAAGTTGGGACGAGAGCACCTTCTGTCAAAGATATCTAATAATGTCTTCAAAAAAGCTGAAATTCACTTGGACTTACACTCTATCAAAATATGAGTGGTATGTTTACCTGGTCCATGTAGGGCTTGACCAGCACCTGTCCTACCAGGGCCTCAGCATCTCGAGTCTTGTCTATGGTGGCGTACGTCCTCAGGCAGTGACGCACCATGTCCAACTTGGATGTTTGCAGACCCTCGATCAGCACGCCCTCCAGAGACTGCTGCAGCATGGAGGTGATCCCTGCGATACGCTAAAAGAGGACACACACCCAAATGATGGAAATATTACAACAGATTGTATTCAAGCAAACACACGGATCAAGTGAACCATGAATCAGTGTTAAATTAGGATCAAATATTTGGAGATATATTCTGTCTCTTACCAGAAGGACTGCACAGATTGTATTTGTCAATAAATAACATGATTGAAGGATTAACAGAAAAGCAGCAAGACGGACAAACTGACCGATTAACTGAGAGGATATTCATTCATCAGCTGTCTGACTGATAAATCCATTAACACTTACAGGTCTGACTTTGTCCAGTAGGGGCATGCCTTTGCTCTGTACAGCGTGGAACTGCAGCTGGTTGAATTCTGTAGCAATCCTCTCCAGGATATGACCTGCTAACAAGGGACTGTGTACATAGACACACATGAAGTCAAACACAAAAGGCTTAGAGCTACATCCATGCATTGATCAAGCTCAAAGAATATGAACATATGGTGTGCTCAAGTTTACAAAGTAGAAATATAGTTTTTCAAACTGCAGCTTAAAAAAATTATGTGAAACTGGAACTTTTTTTTTTTTTTAGCTTATCTAATGCATCTATTACTAGATATCCTATTCTTGATATCTGGTTAGGGCCAACTACCATTACTTGAAAAAATGTAACTAAGTAATCTACTTATTGATGCCAGTGGGACTGTTAACATGTTGGTTTCCCACCTGCTGGTTTCTAGAGAGCTGGATTCCTTGGAGCTCTGTGAGTGGAGGATTTTCTCAATCTTCTCGACTGAGCGCACCACCCGAATCAGCCTCAATACACACACCTAATGGATAGAATAATAACATTAAGCTTTTTGATAATAAATTGAGTTTTTCCCCACAGAGTAGACAACTGTCTACTATTACACATTGTCTTCTACATTAGAGGTTGGAAAACTAGTATTTCTGTAAAACAATTGAAAAACAGGTTAAGCATCTGTACGGCACAGAATATAGCTTTTTAAAAGGAAATTAAGTTTGTGATGCATATGTTAAATGATGAATACAAAATATGCTTCACTCAGACAGGAAGAAGAGAAACCAAACCTTTTTTATCTGCAGATCTTCCTGTTTGGCTAGCTGGTTATCTATAGCCTGAATCACCTCGCTCACACAGGACCGCAGACTCTGCAATAGATAGCAGCCAGAAACATGCATGAACACTCTGTGGCAGGAATAGGTCAAAGCTTGTGGTATAATTTATCAGAACACGCACCATAACCTCCTCTCGTAACTGTCCCAATGGTACAGAAAGCTGATTGAGGGCTTTGTCCATCCCGACCTGAGACAAAAGAGCAGAGGCATGAGATTAGAAACAGTCTAACCTCACATAGATTTACTTTTTAAAATGAAAACTGCTTGGTGTACTCTCTTTTATTTTTCAAGAGTATATTAAGAGCCAATATAAATAAAGACAGAATATCATAAAACGGTTGGACAATGAAATATGGGCAACTGCAACATTCAGTTTTTTGAGTGTGTTACTTAGGTAGAGTGACATTTAGGGGTTTCTGTTCTAGAAAAGGAGCGCTAGCCGTCCAATCGCCAAAAACTGCAATTCTAACAAAAAATTTAAAAACTCAAAAAGTTTTTGATAACAAATCACAAAAATGTTTGCATCAAATCTGTGTTATAACTGGTATCATCCAAAATTGCTGCAAAAAACTTGTTAAACATAATAGAGCATGTGAATGGCAATCATTTAGTTGCATCATAATGTTCTACTGTCGACCTGCCATAAAATAAAGACAAAAACAGGTCTATATGGGTCTTTTAGACATTAGTGTTGTCATGATACCAAAATTGTGACTTTGATATGATACCCTGCCTAAATATCTCTATACCGATACCACAGCAAAAAAATCTAAAATGTCACGAAAAGTTATGGAATACTAGATGACAGAACATTTCTATTAATTAAAAAGCTTAAAATGTATTGATTAAAAATGTGACATGGTATGCAATAATCTGATGTCCCCTGTTACTTGTTGCCTTTTCATTCCTCCGGGCTCCAGAGCATATAACACACAAACATTTTAGTTGATATTCATCAAGACAGATTACAATACAGATCAAGCTTGCCTCTTAGAAATGATAACAGTACATTTCTCAATAGGCTTGAGATGCCCTCCTTGTCTCCTGTGCAATACGAGCTGCTGGCTTGTAAAGTTACACAATGCACAAACCACATTGCTGACAACTGACCAGGTTAGTGGAGAGGTTAACAAAGTCTGCGTAGTCCTTGTTGATGAGCTCCACCATGGCGGTTTTGAGCAGCTTGTAGTAGAGCTCCAGGTCCTCCCTCATCTCCTCCAGCTGGACCTGCTTCCGACACTCAGACACAAACTGGTCCACGTCAAAGTCATCCTGCAGGAGGAGACACCACCAACAATAAGATCACACCAGAACGAGAACAATAATGACATTAATATAATAGCATGCATGAACCAACATTAGCTATGAGTGTCATTGAAGTTTAGACTTCTACATATGTGTGTATATTCAATAACACAGACGTAACGGATGCACACCTTCATAAAAACATCCTTGTCGAAGCACAAAGAATCTGGTCCCTTCGGCAGATTCATGTTGAATTATAAATGATAAATAACAGATACAAAGAACAGGAAAATATCATGCGCCTCCAGATAGCTGCAGCAGCTGGACTTCCGCAAACATGGCAAACACACCAACGAAGAAGAAGAGACAGGAAGACCACTGGGGGAGGTTGTGATGATACTACAGCGACATCTAGCGGCATGATGAGGTATTGCACGGTGGCCAGGCGCGACAATTGAAAAAACTGCCTGTTAAAATGTAAAAAGATAAATCCAGTTAATCAACTGGTTTGTAGATCAAATTCAAGTTACATATGATTTCAGACCACAGTCTGTCATCATGCTGACCAGCCCCTCCCCCGTGTGGATATACATTTTTTTTTTATTTTTATTTTTTTTTTATTTTTTTTTTTTTTTATGTTTCTATTTCCCCATGTAGTTGAGCTGCTGCAACATATAATTTACCCCATGGGGATCAATAAAGGAATATATATATATATATATATATATATATATATATATATATATATATATATATATATATATTTAAGATAATCCAGAGGATGTGTTCATTGCAGGATTATATTTTTCTGTCATAAAATATCATTTGGAACAAGGTAAAATATTTATGTCAATCTTCAGTGCAAATTCCCAGTGCAAGAATTCTGTGATTCTAAATGATCACAGCATTTTTAAGACAGAGAGAAGAAAGAAAGATTAACATGTAAGTGCCCCTTGTGATCAAGATCATCTGTCTTGACACTGAACAGAGATGACTAGTAGTTCTCTTGAATACCTATGTTGAATACACTTATTGTAAGTCGCTTTGGATAAAAGCGTCTGCTTAATGACTGTAATGTAATGTAATGTACAAAATATGTTTGATAATGTTTATGGCGAGCAGCACATGATGTTAAATACACGTGGGAATATGAATGCCTCCTGCAGGGCAATAAAGGCTCGATAATAACCCTGCCAATTAACAAATTCTGGCAACATATCCTGTGCTTTAATGGCTTTTTAGCTCAACTGAACTGAAAAATAAAATAAAATAAAGTAAATATCAAACAATATGGAAGGTGGAGATTGAAACGTCATTCTCGCTCTTGGAAAGTTGACAAAACAATCTGGCCAATAGGTCCATTTGTTGTCATGAATGTTCAAATGTGATTTTTCTAACCACTTTAAGGACCTTGCCCCTGTTGGATTACAGGTTCATTGTGACTTGGAAAATGTAAATGACAAAACAATCAAATAGAACTAAAAATATAAACATTTGCAATTCCATGACTAACTGAAACTCCCTCTGCAGGCCTACTAAATGCACCATGTAGTGGGGTTTTTTGTTTAGTGTGGAAGGCGTTTTTTTATTGTGTGTAAGGGTGTAAAATCATATGGCATAACTATATATTTTATCATATTGGTTTGTTTTTTTTAGATGACTATATATAAGTGACTATATCACTTATATCCTTTCATATTATCCTTTTGTGTGTTTAACATTTTAGTCTTGTACTATAATATCATTAATCATGGTACTTTTTTTTCCACATTTGATCTCCAGCAGCTCCCCACCAGCCTCTCCTCTCTTAGATCGGATGAGAAAAAAGCATCTTATTGGATGGCAGGGCAGGGCTGTGGTGTCAGGTGATGCGGAGGCAGCCACTATCTCTATATTCTCTCTTTGTGGAGAAATCACTGGTCTCTCAACCCGGATGCTGTAAGCCACAGCTATCGAGAATTTTGCAAGCTCTTATTCTTGGCAGAGCAGTAAGGGGGCGGAAATATTTCAGTACCCTTGAAGCGGACAGCGCTCCTCGGATCCTCACGCTACTGACCGCCGGGCTGCGCATCCCAGCCTGGAGGGCAGGCACTGCAGGGATCATAATTCATACCTAAGACAGGGGAAGGTGTAGAGGGCAAAAACACCTCCCTGTTCTTGCAAGATTTGCAAGATCGTGACCACTTGCACGCCACTAGAGGGTGAGAAAGAAGGGAGGAAGAGAGAGAGAGAGATGGCGGAGTGCGGGCGGAAGGCGCTGTCTCTCCTGGAAGCGGCCCGTTCCCGGTACGAGAGCCTGCAGATATCCGATGATGTGTTCGGCGAGTCCGGGGATGACAGCAGCGACAATCCCTTCTACAGCACCTCCGGAGACTCCGACTCCGACAACTATATAGCCGAGGAGCAGCAGCAGCAGCAGCAGCAGCAGCAGCACCACCACCACCACCAAAAAAAAGGGCCGATAAGGAGGGGAACCGTGGGGGATCAGGAGGTGGGGTCAGCGGCAACACCGGAGCCGGTCCTCCGGGCTCTCTGTCCCGTAGTCAGGCAGAGGAGGAGGGCTGGACGGAGACGCTGCAGGATGTCACGGTGCCGCCGTTCAAGGAGACATATGGTGAGACGTGATGCACGGCGGCATAAATAAGGTCATTTGTGCAAAGGGGGGATGAATGAATGTGTGTGTGTGTGTGTGTGTGTGTGTGTGTGTGTGTGTGTGTGTGTGTGTGTGTGTGTGTGTGTGTGTGTGTGTGTGGTTGGACGGATGGAGACACACAGAACTAGTGCAGACCATTTCTGTGGCTCTCATTCTGGTGCCAAAACAGCACACAAAAGGCCATTGCTTTAAAACAACTGGATGCTTGTTTCATTTTCATTTCCGTTTGTGTGTGTGTGTGTGTGTGTGTGTGTGTGTGTGTGTGTGTGTGTGTGTGTGTGTGTGTGTGTGTGTGTGTGTGTGTGTGTGTGTGTGTGTGAGTGACAGAGAAAAGCACTGCATCATTAATTGCTGTTAAGTTAATGGCAAATGCTTGGCCTTTGATACTTCACCGCTTGGGGCTGTTGTGCACATGCTGTCCTGTGTGCCCTGCCCTGCCATGTTGTAGGGCAAGGCAGGGAGTCATGCTGTGTGTGTGTGTGTGTGTGTGTGTGTGTGTGTGTGTGTGTGTGTGTGTGTGTGTGTGTGTGTGTGTGTGTGTGTGTGTGTGAATCGTGACAGTTAAACAGCACTGTGCACCCACACTGCTCTGTCTTTTTTTGTCTCATTCAATTTGTATGATAAATGCCCCAAAGCATGATCTCACTCCTTTTAAAAGTTGCTGCTATCGTGACAGTGAAAAGCTGTTAGTCTGTCTGTTTTTTATCCATTTATCTATCGCTTAGTACAGCATGCATCAGGCAGCCAGGTTTGTGAGGCTTCGTTTGGATTTGACCTCCTCTTCCATATCTTCTGCCTCAGCTGAAGCAACAGCGATGGCTAGCAATGCCGTTCTGTCTCCACTGTGACATGATGCATTGTGGCACCCTGGGAGGTGAACCAGCATATGGCTGGAGCAGATATGGACCAAGCTGCTCACACATAGCAAAGAAACACACATATGAGCAGCCAGATACAGATACGTTTTAATGTCCAAAGAAAAATGTACTGCCTCAGAATGACAAATGAAAGACCCAATAAGACCCAATAATCTTTGCCTGTACCAGAAAGTTGGATTACTAAACTGGACACCAAACTATATACGGAGCAGCTCTGTTTTTCCATGTTCCAGATTTGATGGGTTACCAGCCAGTAATCCAACTAACTTCACTAATCTTACTTTGTGATACAGGGCCCAGATATGCAGTCGTGCCTATTTCACTTATCCAAAATAATCCAAACCAAGCTGAGCTGAGCTTGGAAACAATAAGAGGTTCTGTGGTGAGAGGAACTGGAAGTGCTGTACTTCCTGTACATCCTGCTCTTTCCTGCTCTATTTGATGTTTTTCTTTTGCTCTGTTGACCTAAGCCTGGGAGTCAGCAGGTGTGTCTGCTTTGTACAGTCTGGTCTGGTTTGTAAAGCTACGTTTACTGTCTGTTTACACGAGCACGGCCAGTGTGGGTGTGGCCCCGCCATCTTGCATCAGGGTTGAGATGATTAAGAGCTGTCCTGGCTGGATGGATGCAGGACTGCAATGGAGCATAATCACACTTCAGACCTCAAGTGGCCGAGAGTGTACGCTGATTTTATCAGGAAAGAACATCGCAGATTGACTGCGTCCTGAGCATCAGCGTATCTAGACACATTTTCTCCACCGGTTTTAACGGCATGGGATGAGAATCTGCTAAAGCCACTAAGTCGGCCCGTGGTGGAAATGTCATAAGCTATTTCTGTGATATGTCTGGATTTCTCTGCCCAACTGTCTTTTTCTCACCTTCCCGTCTGTCTCCCTGTCCATTTCTCTGTCTGTCTCTGTGTCCTACTGGGACGGTTTTGACACAGACACACTGCTGATGTGACAGCTCCTCTCCTTGGAGACATTGCACCCTGTACATAAATCATCAGCCACCGTCATAAAGCATCCAGTCAACCTCATACAAACTCTCAAAGACTGAATTGTGTTTGTGTGCAGTTACAGCGGCGTTTTTTGCTTGCGTGAAAATGTGGTTATAGGTGATGTTTTTATTTCAGCGAGAGACTGTTTCCGCTGCAGCTAGAGTGGTTCAGGCAAATGACCGAGTTCATGATTATCCGTATATATTGAAGATTATATAACCACTTTATCGTGATGTTGAGGGGAATTATGAGCTATTTATAGATTACTGGTACTATCCATATGCCAGTTTTCTGATCATCAGTCCTGTTTGCATTGCTTACCATTGCAGAGCCATTTGGAAAAAACCTAGACCTACACAGACTCAAAGTGAAATTTGAATTTATACTGGAATACAAAGAAGGCTACTGTATGGTAAATGTACTGCTTAACCAACAATATGCAGAGACAAAATACAAAATTAAATTAAATAGAATAAAGAAAGATATCATATAAAAAAAAACAGATGTTATGTATGACACATAAAAATGCTTATATAATAATATATAGTAATAATATATTGTTTCTATGTGGTCTATTGACACACAGTGGAATTGTATTGTAATGGTTATAATTATTATTATAAATAAATTAGTCCAATTTTCACAATCTTAATTTGAATCATCTGTGCACCAGAATATTTCATGGTTTTGTTAAGCTATTTCATGAAAAATGTACACAAATAATTACAGTACTGCACAATACTAAATAAAATTGGACAGATATGATCACATTGCAAGACTATTGAAAACAATATTGATGTCAAAGTAAATGATTCATAGCAGTAAACAAGATGAGTTGTCTTTGTTTCTGGTGTAATGTAGCTCAGTAAAACACAGATCATTTTAGATGTTATTTGCCCTACACTCTAGATATAATATACTGTATACTGACATTAAATATGAATTACAATTGATATTGTGGTATTTTCTTCAGCATATTACTCAGCCAAATCTGGCATTTCTATAAGAAAATAATCAGAAATTTGTTCTCAAGCTCATGTTCTCTTTCTGTCATTTACGCTAAAAACCGAACGTAAATCATGTTTTGTCTACAGGAAGGGTTTATCCACTCCAACTACATGGTAATCTCTCATTCTTAAATCCATGGCTATAAAAGCTCTACCAGACAGATGTTTGTCCCTCGTCATTAGAAATACTACAGCAGATAATCATGAGGGATTATACTCCTCTCTGTAGGTGCAACATTGGTCGAGTTCTGTAATGTGCGAGGTGGGAAATTGATCAAAGCTTCCAAAGAAACATTAGTAGTCTGAAGAAAGAATTATGTAAATGTTTGATCCAGTTTCATCAGCATGATGTACACTAGACTGTAGATCAGTTGGAGGAAATAGATTGAGACAATCCCATTATCCATAAAAATGATGAGTTCTTCATGGAGCTGTATTTTTGGCTTACTCTTGGGATGAGCTGATGTGAGTCATTTTGTCTCGGTGGACATTACATCTGGATGTCAGATGTTTTTTTATGGAGGAATGGCTCGCTCTAAGAAAGTAATGCTTGATTTTACATTCAGCTTTCAAATCTAATGGAATGCAAATTCCATTAGATAGCCGGCGGCTAATTCTGCTGTCTTGGCTGCAAGCATCAGCTCTGCAGGCCTGCTTGTCTTTTTTCCCTCTTCTCGTCCTACTCCAGGTTTAAGCCTTGTGCATGTTATCTTTAACTCGGTATTAAAAGACTGAAACAAAAGTCCTTCATTATTGTGGTTGCAGCCACTCAGGACTGGAGAAAAGATAGAGAGAGACTGACAACCTTGTTCTACTCTGTTCAGAGATAATGAGATTTTGTTGTTCAATTCAGCCTAAAGTTCTCCTGCGCAAAGTCCAAATTCCCCTCTCCTGGATCCAACAACCTTAGAGAAAATCCTTAATTTACTAGAACAACCACATCGTGCCAGTCACTGCATTGTGTATTGATTATGTGGCCTCAATGCAGCACCTAAAAGCTTACAGACAGAGAGGTTTTAAATGGGAGGTAAATGTCACTTTCCCCTCAGTAAACTGGTGGATTACAATTCATAAAAGAGGGAAAATAGCTGTACTGGAAATGTTTTACTATCTTAATGCTAGTAACTAATCTTATTTTCAGAGTACTATTTAACTGTTTGTACTTTAAGCAAACTATTTCAACTGTTTGTCCATGACTTTAAGGCCTGCTATGTTACATGCATACTCTTTGTGTGTGCAACAGGTTTAGTTGCATCCATTCTTTGGTTTTAAAAAGAAGGCAAATGTGCTGTTTAAACAACCATATCTCTCATCAGCTGTTGCTTTACTGACATTTTGACTTCAGACGCCTTTCATTCATGGCTTCCCTCTGACCCGACTATCAGATCAGAACAAGATTTTTGACTCAATATCTGCCATAACACTAAAGCAATGAGACACTGAAAACCTTCGGCAAGCGTAGAAACGCCACGCTTTGACAGGGATCACAGTGTGGTGGCTGTCATGTTGTGTAAATGATCTAACAGCTGCCCTGGGATTGTGACATTCACACCGAAGGCTTCTGTGGCTGATTCATTAATAAAAGCACAGCGATTTCATGTGAATGTATATGTTCATCTGACGATTTAATGCATGACTACCTTACTGATTTTTCTTCCTTGTCCTCTCTTCTTGTGAGATGACTGTGTAGTTTATGAAAGCAAGAAACAGTTTGTATGCATCCCACACAGCCTTAACATGACAGCAGAACAAAAAAATCCAATGTTTTTGTGTCTAACAGTGCCAAAAGAGACTCCTTTTATTCAGTCAATCAAATTTAAAGGCATGGTGCCAAAGTTTAAAAACTGAGATTAAGTGACAGTTGTGACTTTGATTAAGCCCACATGGGACACTTTCTATCTGTCAATCTGTCTATCTTCCTCTATTATAATCCTTTTTTCCTCTTCCTGTCCTGATTCAGGCCCTGCTCAGAAGATGTCGGCCACCGCCACAGCCTTGGACTTCTTCCAGCTCTTCGTCCCAGACAATTGCATCCAAAACATGGTCACCCAGACTAACATGTATGCTAAGAAGTTCCAGGAACGCTTTGGCTCAGACGAAGGCTGGCGTCCCGTCACGGCCCAGGAGATGAAGGCCTTCCTGGGCTTTGTCACCTCCACCAGCGTGCACCGCTGTGAGTCCGTGCTCAGCATCTGGAGCTCGGGCTTTTTCAGCAACCGGAGCATCGCCTTGAAGATGAGCCAGGCGCGATTTGAAAAGATCCTCAAGTACTTCCACATCGTGGCTTTCCGGCCGTCACAGGGAAGCAACCAGGGCCTGTACAAGATCCAACCTTTCCTGGACTCGCTGCAGCAGTCGTTCAGCTGCACCTTCAGACCTTCACAGACGCAGGTGTGGACTGGGTCCTCCTTAAGTATCCTATATATCTTAACAGCACATAGTTTATTATCTCTCCTTAATAATGCACAGTAGAAGTGTGGACTTCTAAACTTTGACAGTAAGCAAACAGCAGACAATATGTTCAGAGACATTTTGGAAAATATATATATAATATAAAACATAATAGATGCAACGTGTTTTTTTTACGGTTATAAGCGTAGGTTACACTTTAAGATACAGCATGCACTTGTATTACAGAAGCTAAGGAGTTAGCTTGTAAAATACAAAAGTTAAAGAAAATCTGCTCTTGAGGTAGAGAAAACCATTTCAATAGCTTTTGCAAGGAGTCTCAGTTTGAAAACAATCTACACAGCAAGTATTTGGGTAATGCAGTCATATTTCAAGTCAAGACTTTCCTTCCAGTGGTCACATTTCAACTTGTTTTCAGTCACACTACATGCATTAGAGCCACTTTTATGCAACTGGGGCAGTGGAGCACCTGCCTTGCAACTATTTTGGGTGGGCTGGAGTTTATTCAACTCCTGCTTTACTTTCTTCCGGAGATATACAGCAGCACTACGGATTCGAAAGGAGGAGTGACTAAACAACCTGATCAAAGTAGTATCTGTTAAATCAAATTAGCATTTCTATATCAGTGTTATGCTTTGGTTCAACAATATAAAGTGCTCCTCACCTAACCTTGTTTACTTCCTAATGAAAAACAGGGTTACAATGTGTGTGATTAATAGCAAAAGTAGAGTGTAGAGTGAAAGAGAACATAGATTGTAATTTGCTCCTGATTGTTCCAAGTTATTAAATTTTTATTTAACACTTACTCATGAAAATGGTTGCCATAATAGTCAGGACATAAGATTGCCTCCACTTCATTAAAGGACTTTTCCCAATCAGCTTTACGTACTTACATAATCACAACAAATAAACTGAGGTATTGACATTCTAGTTATAACCAGGGTTGGCTAACCCTATTCCTGTGGGATCTGATGCCACCTCTGCAGACACAAATTAATAATTTCTGGGAAGTAGGTGATTAGATTTCTTTTTCTGCAGTATGAGTGCTGTGACATCATGTTCATTGTGAAAGATGATGTTAGTGCTGTGATGCATTTGGGAATACAGGCTCTTAACAGCAACCTCCCTCCTCATATCACGTCCACATCTCATTTAGCACATGTCATTTTTATGGTCAAAAAAGTGTACTCTCTATCCACTTTGCTCTAAAAACATCTAAACTGAGGCAATGAGGGCAGACCGGCTGTCAGACAGCATGTGTGGGTGCGTTGCTAGCAGTGCATGTGTATCTAGGCCAGTTTGTTTTATCTGTTGGTTTTCTGTGCCAGGGGCAGAGAGTGGGCCCAGATAGTGAGAGTGGCAGATACTGAAACTGTTGCTCCACAGATAATGGAAAGGTAATCTAGCCATTGAATGACTGACACAGAAGTTGAGCTGGTTTGAGTTTAATTCATCTGTTGTTTACAGTCCAAAACTGTACATTTTTTAGTTTGATATAATGGAAGAAAAACAGCACATTTTCAAATTCAAGAGGCTGTAACAAGAGGGTTTGGCAGATTTTTTGAAATTACCTATTTTTATAATGAAAATAGTGGCTGATTATTTCTGCAATCATCAAATCAATTCAGTTCTATTTTTAAATGAGGGGAAATGAACAAAGGGAGGGAACTGTTTTGTCAACATTTTGTTTCTATATATAATATTTTTCTACATGTGCGGCTGTGTGACCTGGATTAATCTGCCACTTAGCAGTATTCAACCTAATTCACACACACAGAGTTTTTCTGTGTGTGTATGTTACATTACATTACATTACAGTCATTTAGCAGACGCTTTTATCCAAAGCGACTTACAATCAGTAGTATATTACATATCATTCACCCATTCACACACTGATGACAGGCTACCATGCAAGGTGCCACCATCAGACTCTAACTAACATTCATGCAACATCCAGTCCACACCGATGGCAAGCCTTCGGGAGCAACTTGGGGTTAAGTGTCTTGCCCAAGGACACATCGACTGCCGAAGCCGGGTATCGAACCACCGACCCTCTGATTGGAGAACTACCTTGCTCTCCACTACGCCACAGCCGTGTGAGAGAGAATGAGCGCTGCCGTGTGAACATCATCGTTGCTGAATATTAGCATGTTATGTCACCTCCTTTTGACAGCAACTCTTCAAATTTTCTGGGTCAGTTTGGCAGTTTTGCAGTTGCTGAGATGATCTGTTGACACTGCTTTGTGATTATTTGCATTTGTCGCAGTCCTCACAGAACAAGACAGCAAATGAGTGGATGGATTGATTCTCCTCCTTTCTTAGTACAATACAGGATTAGTGAACCTGTTCAAATGATTAATTTGAACCACTGCTGTGCAAATGTATCCACCTAGTTTCCACTATTACGATAAGATGTAGAGAAATATCTGGTCACCAAGAGAAATGTGCTGCAGTATCTACGGCTGTGGTAATGAGGCAGCTACAGGGTGAGATATTTCTTAAAAGGCCGTTGTGGTTTGGGTGATGTCATCCATCCAGAGGCTAGATAGCCTCATTAATTTTCCACTTGTGTAATCCATAACTCAACATTTGACTTGGAAATGACTTGTTGCTCTTTGTCCTGGAACAGGAGTGAGCTGTTGGTCATTGCTCACTTCAGCCTTAGTCAAATCATGATGGAGCAGGAGGAGGAGGCGGGGAAAGACACCGGAGGAAGGGAGAGCCCAGAAACATTTGAAATGCAAATATTTGTTGTGTGTGGTTGAAAGCATCTCTGGAAAATATTAATGGATAAATGTACCAAGCTCGTGTAATCGTCCAAGGAAGGGTTAGATAATATTTGGTTTTGTGAGATGCCTTAATGTTCTGCTAGTTTACAGACTTTTAGTGTGTGTGTTTGGATTTGTGAATGTGTGTCCATTTTTAATACTATTTAATCCCCTTTAAGAAATTCATCCTCAGTATCTGATTCTGATCCCAACTAGTAGAGACAGTGATTAGAGTAGGGAAATAATAAATGCACCAGAGGCAGATGGCAAAGTTCACCCTACTTTTCAAGAATACTTTGACATTTCTTTAATTATTTTCATCAGTTTGACTGATGACCAAGTGGTTGATGTGACTTTTTGTGAACAAAACATGAAGACATTCAGTTTACTATCATGGGAAACAAAGAAAAGCAGCTTTTTACAATTTTGAGAAATTGGAACAAATTATATGTTTATTTTTTATTTTGCTTGAATTAACATTACTTGATTACCAAAATGGTCGCAGATTAATTTTCTGACCGTCAACTAATCAATTAATTGACTTATTGTTTCAGCTTTACCTACTTGTTTAAAAGGTCAAGAATCATAAGAGCATGAAAATAGTTTGAAACTGTGTGTCTCTATTATATTTTTATATAGTTATTTTCCATCCTATTTGAATTTTGATCAATTTGCACCATGAAGAAGAACAGCTTCTTTGATGTTTTTTTATCCCAAGGCTCACTGAATTTCTTGCATCAGGCAAAATTCAGGACAAAGTTACTGTCATGTCTTTTATTTAGTTTATTTTTCATGGTCTGAAGCTGTCTTTGCTGTCTTTACTTAGATTTTTAGTGGTTAAGGAAAGATGTAGACGGACAGACGAAGATAAATGATGAAAGTGATAAAATAAAAATGCAAAAGAAGGGTTTTTCAGCTCTGCACAGTTTAGAGTGGGTTTCGGCCAAGAATAATGTTTTTTTTCTCTCTGCAGTATTGTGAGGATCTTTTATATGCTGCTATCTCCCTCTTACCCTGAGCTGTGATGTTACATCATACACAACCTCACTCTTATGCCTCACACAAATACTTTTTTATCTCCCTTCTCAAGGCCAGCTATTGTTCCAGGAACACATTGTGTACTTTACTTGTGACACTGTTATATAAAAATCCACCGAGACAAAACTCACATGGACAGTTACATTGCGGATGTGTTTGCAGGTTCTTCATGAGCCATTGATAGACGAGGATCCAGTGTTCATCACCACCTGTACGGAAAGAGAGCTGAGGAAGAGGAAGAAGAGGAAGTTCAGCCTCTGGGTACGACAGTGTACCTCCACCGGATTCATCTGTCAGGTAGCAGCAAACAATACTTCATAAATAATATGAACTCTGAATGGAAGCAAGATATAGTGAAAAGATAAGAGAGAAAAGAGGACATGTATGTGGGTTTGCTTTGAGGGGATTTTAATTTGCTACTTTTAAACTTCATGGCAGAAATCAAGTATTTTACATCAAAAATGCAAGAAAAGTATTTGGTCTTAATAAAAAAAAGCTCTTAAAAACATCAGAGACGTTGACCTTCACCAAGTTTTAAATCTCAATCTCAGGTTGCCGTTGTTGCATCATGTTGCATTCTGCCAATTACTTTCTGGCACTACAAAGAATACAATCACATTTATGGGCTTTACAAGAATAAAATGCAAACTAACCTTGAAATGAGAAATACCTTCTGGGCAAAAGAAACTGGCTATCAGATTTTTCTTTTGAGGTAGTTTTAGATTTGAATATACTGCTGGCTCTAATATCAGGCAAGCCGAGCTGCTGCTCACTAACAACCTTTCTCTTACTGCGAATTACTTCTTATGTAACACCACTATTTGACTGAGGACAGGGACTGCAGGAGGACTGACAAACATGACCAACCTGACAGAGGAGAAAACATTCAAAACCTTACCTGCAAGAAGTTACAATGGTTGTTGTGTATTGTTAAATTGGTGACACGAGAAGGAGGAAACCTCCTTCCTGACATGACATCAGAAACAGTAAAACAAGAATGTCAGTAAAGCATGCAAGCATTTTCTTGTACCTGTTTGAGAAGGACCCGTCCAATGACAAACTTAGCCTTTTGGAGAAATCTGGTACAATTTACAGCAATGCAATTATACCACATTATAAAGAAATGTTTTGTCACTGTAGAGAATTCAAAAATAGATAGATCTCGGGCACAAGACTAAGCTGCAGCCTACTCAATGTGTAGCCTGGCTGTAGTCCAGAATAACATTAGTGGAGAGAGGACCAACCACTATTAGAATTTTAATTTGCCTGTTTACTCTCTTTTTTTGTTATCATGGCTCTAAATCGAATAAAAAAAAACACCATACATTCATAATTTTTCTTGTAAACAACAATATCCAGTGTAAAACGAGTTGTGCGCAATAAGCTTCTCAGTCATATCCCATTATCCAATCTGTTTAACAAATAAGTATTAGCATTCACACCGACTGCTGCCATTTGGCAGTCACTCAGTCTTTACCAGTCCACTGATGTGTGTCTGCACTCAGATCTTCTCTCTTTAAATGAATTGTGCCGAGGGAAGGAAAAAAATCTGAGAAATAAAACAAGTTAATGGAGTGAATCAATGAGATTTCCATTAGCCAGTGCACCACACAGGGATACACAAACAAGAACACACACAGAGGCACGTACTGACCACTTAGCGTAATAGCTAAAGGCCTGACGTAGATGCTGGCTAATCAGGCTAATGACGTTCAGCTTGTGAACAACAGCAGGAATATAAGTGCAAGAAGGAAACAGGCCTGTTTGTGGGTGTACGTTTCTGTTTGTACGTATTTCATAATGGCTTTCCTAGGAAGCCAAGCTCTCATTCATGATTCTACTGAGACTTCAAGGGCGTCATGTACGAGTGTATTGAACTAAGAGGTAGCTCAGTCTGCCTTGATCCAGAGCAACATATCTCAACAGCATCTGGCCAGATTGTCATGAAATATTCATATTCATCGACCCAGTGGGTGCTCCTAAAACATTTTGGGACATTTTCAAAAATTAGGGCCTGACTTATCAAAATTTATTTAGCAGATTACCATGGCAGTTACCGATCACATTCATCTGCTCAACAGGATTAATTCATTTAGTTTTGGACACTTTATGAGCTATATTTTTGCACCAACATCAGCCCAAATGTCATTATTTTACTGTATTTTAGGGGGGGCTTTAATGCTTTTATGAGAGTTTAAACAGTAAAAAGATCAAAGGAAATGAGGGGAGAGAAAGAAAGAAGCAATGACATGTCTCAATAGTCCCTGTGCAAACACAAATTATGTTGCAGTTGATGTTTGATGCCTTAAACGAAAATGTCAGTATATTTTATATATTTATATATTTCCATAAATGTAATTACTATGAAACCTCTCAAATGCATTCATGAGTCCAGTTCTAATTTCAGCTACTCCATGTCCTGTTCTCTAGTGTCACCTCGGGACAAATTTGAAGCCTTTACTGGTCAGACTTTAGGAAAAGTGAAATCGTCGACATGTTCAAATAGACAAAATCTGCAGCCTGGCAAAGTGTCAGGACTTATATAGCTGAGGTAGGATTTTTTTAACATATAGGAGAATAAAATGGTATTAGAACTGAAATAAATCTGTCCTGTTCTCTTTCTGCAGATCTCAGTCCATCTGAAGGAGGGCACAGATGGCCTGGCCACCTTGAAGAACAAGCCTCAGCTCCACAGCCTCGTGGCCAAGCAGCTCTGCCAGAACATCTCCGGCAAGAACACCATCATCTTCACCGGCCCGTCCATCACGAGCCTCAGCCTCTTCACCGAATTCAGCAAGCAAGGTACACAAACAAGTTGCACAGTAGATATTGAATCTGTTGGTCTGTCTCCATCATGCTGCCGTAATAAAAAAAACTTCTCTTTCCCTTTCCTGCTTTGGTGTGCAGATTGTTGTCTCTCTCATCATCTCGTCTCCTTCCCTCTTTGCATTTTTTATTTCTTTATTTGTTTTAAGCTGTGACAAAAGCGTCTCCAGGCTAAACAGCACAGAGAGGAAGACAATCTGTTGCATTTCACCTTGTAATGAGACTTCACAGCACTAGAGTGTGCAGCTAGAATGATTCATTTTATTTTCTTCATGTGTCCTTACACCCCGAAAAAACATTGTTAACCATATGGCCGAATCATGTCTCTGTCATATGTTAAAGAAAACATAGGCTGGTGAATTGTTCTTGTATTCGTCTCTGTGTCTTGCCCTTTTTTCTCTTTAAGGACTTAAATGTTTATAAAAAGAGATAAAATGTCTTAAAGAAAAAGCTTGACGTTGTAGAAATTATTAATTTTGGCCCAAAGTTTTCTTCTACATCTTGACAACTAAATCTTACGCTAAGTGACTTGTTAAGATGGATGTTCAACCAACATCGACCATAACAGCCCCACCATGCTCTGCAATAGACTGTTAATTGTCTTTTGACCTGCACAATAAATCATGGAGGTTTCAGCTGGGAGTGTTTAGCCCGGTCACGGCTCAAAAAAATCAATAGGTGAAGTAGCGACTTGAAAGAAACACCATTTACTATAACAATTGACGATGACAATTTTTTTATCCAAAAACTTTTTCTGTTATAGTTTACAAATACCCCATATTCTCATTATCATCTTATGTGATCAGTTATCAGAAGTTGATCTGCATAAAATAGCTTTGGAAAAAATTGTGACATTTCATGCTGATAATCCATCTTTGAAGTACGTTTTCGCAGAGCTCTGATTTTCATGCTCATTATACCAAAGGCATACTTTATTATGAACGCATATAATTCTGTGGTGGTTAATGTGAGTCATATCTCAATTGTCTTCAGTGACCTGCTTTCTTCTTTCATAATAATAGCAAATATGTCGGACAATGTCCTCGTGCCATAAAAGGCTCAAATTTTGCAAATCAGTGAAGAAAACAAGAGAACAGCGAACAAATATTCAGCAGAACAGATCAAGCTTTTTTGATGATATCATCAGCACAACCTGGAAATTGAAAAGTTTTTACATTCCCATTACCACAAATGCTCTTTCACTTAACAATAGAGCTGAGTAAAGAAAAAACAGAGATATGATCAATATTCTGTCATCCTAACGGGACGAAGCTACCACGAAGCATTCAGCCGAAAAAATAAATCAGTTCTGAACACTCGTATAGGCATTGTCTGACATTTTTTTCTCGCAAATTTATCATACTGGATTAATTAGCAGAGTTAATTACCTCTGCAGAACTTACTATGGACACGCACACACATACACACATGTATTACACAGATAGAAATCATTCGCCAAATTGAGAACATTAACAAATCAGCAGCACTCAGCCACATAATAGTTTTGCCGCTGCTCATCCATGTAAGAAATAAAGAAATAGGATGAGCGGAACGACAGAAATGGCATAAGTGGGACAGCTGTGAGAGAGATAAACAGTATTTTGTTCTGTGAGTTTTGGTTCAGCTCAGAAGCAGAATGCATGAAAAGCACAATAAATGCTTAGGAGTTACTGCAGGCATGGATGGAACTGGGGCTGCAACTAACGATTATAAACATTTTTTTTAAATAATAGTTTATTATTTCTCTGTCAATCAACTGGTTAATAAATCGACTAATTATTTCAGCTCAAGATAAAAATCTTAATACTATTCATGTTTCTAGTGCTGCAAATAATAATTATACTTAATTAATGTGCAAATTATATAATCTTCATCTGGTATTTAACCTATTGTAAATAAGTGCCTATACAGTGTATTTCTTCATACAGTATATATACTCGTAGGATGTCTTTTTGTTTCAGATGTATTCATACAAATGCCAACATGTCTTTCTTATTATACCGTCTACAGATATCTACTGTTGTGGCCTGCTGAGCACCAGGAAGAGCGACTGTACAAGCTTACCACAAAACATGCTGGTCTGCGGTGCCACGCCAGCGCAGCGCGGCCAATCAAGAGTAATGATGAAAGGCAGCATGTCACTGATCAGCTGGTACAACAAGGGACACTTCAGGTTCCTCACCAACGGTTATTCTCCAACAAAACAAGGTAAACGCTGCTGATGCAGCCAGAACTAAAACTATGAAAGTAGATTTGTCTTGTTGAATCATAAACATTTGAAGAATTTTAGTACAGGAGACGGTGCATATAATATGCACTGCTGCAGAAAATGCGTGCGTTTATAACTGTAGAAAACCACACATGTGCCATGAATTTTGAAAAGTCTTGCCATGAATCTGGCATTTTAAATTAAATTAGCTCTACTGTCGTTTCTGGATGTAAGCATCAGGTGAAATTGGCAAATCGTTAAGCATTTGTGTCAGGAAAAATCAATGATAGCTTCTAATCCATGTTAATCCATTTCCAGGAGGTGGCAGGATCATGATATTCCCCTCCTCTCAAAGCATAATCCACTCTCCTTGAAACTGTTTTGTTAGGTTTAAACTCGGTTGAAGGGCTGCAGTGTGTTTGATCTCTTTGAAGAATGTGGAAGCAAAGTGCCAGATCAGTTAAACTGTTATTATCCCATATTGATTTTTCTTTCTCCTAGGTGTGCGTGTGCTTGTTTGGTTGCAAGTGTTTTTCTCTCTAAAAAAAAGGGTAACGAAATGAGGTGCCAATCCCAGAAATAGCCACAACATTTTGTTCTTATTATCATTTAAAAAAAACTATATCATGATTAGTGATTGTTATATGATTAAATCAGTGTTGACTTAAAAAAATCTCAAAAGTCAGATACAAACAGACCAATTAACAAGCGTTTTATATGACAAGAGTCTGGATTTAGTTCACGGCTATTTTAACTAGTTATTGTAGTCTGAAACTGCATCATGTATTTCTTGTCCAAATCTACTCATGAAGTGATTTTGCCAGACAGTTAGGGAGATACTGATCCAAGAACAGCTGAGATGTTTTTCTTGGTTAAGAATCTGAAGCAAAGACTGACAGTCATGTAGGAAAGGATTTTAGTTACACACATGTAACTGCTAACATTAATATTGGCTGCATTTCCATTTCCATGTATCTGTTTAAGGATATTGTGCATGCTGACTCACGGTCACAGCTCACTGGTACTTAAATGCAACGAAGCAGTCGATAATGTCACCTGTTCATCTCCAGTCTGAGTGTTTGCTGTGAAAAACACTAATTAACAAAGCAGCCCTGCAAGTGGCAAAGAATGAAGAAGCCTGCTAAATTATAAATGGCAACAAGGCGCACCTGGGAAGCCTCCCTCGTGTCAAGGAGCGCTCCTTTTCCTCTCTCTTTTCTGGTTGTTGGCCAGGTGACCACCTCATCTGGAGAAAATTTGTTTATCTCTGCTGAATGTCTCTCACTCTCATTTTTCTGATATGTTCTTTTTATGTTTGTGCAGGTATCATCATCAAGAGGAAAAGTGGGGAGATCCCATGTCCCTTGGCTGTTGAGGCCTTTGCGGCGCATCTCAGCTACATCTGCAAATATGACGACAAGTACAGCAAGTATGTACAACACAGCATTTTGGCTCAAGAAGATACAATTACCGTGTGACCTTTAACCTGCTTTCTCCACATTGTCAGCTAAACATTCAGCCATGAAAATGTAAATCTTTAAGATAACATTAAGCAACGCTTTCTGTACTCCAACACAACAAACTCTTCCTGGCACTCCTCTCTCCAACTCTCACTCTCGTATCTACCGTTGTCTCTGGCAACAAGTCACCTATCACGAGATTTCAAAACGATACTTCTGTGAGACTTGGTCAGACACAGTAATAAACAGACTGGATCGAGCAAAAAGGTAAAGAAAAATGTTTGGAATTGCTCTTGGGATTGCAGCTCATTTCCAGGCAGCTGTTACCAGCAATCTCCCTCAATACTCGACCAATTTCCAAAATTGTTGTCCCCATTTGTCACTTAGACACAACCCAGGGGAAAAATAGTGTCCAGGTTGAAAAACATCAAAGTCACCCTCTTATTCATTCGTTTGATAGAACATCCCTGTATAAAAACCCTGGAATAAGTCCATATTTTCCTCTGACAGGTACTTTATCTTCCATAAGCCCAACAAGACCTGGCAGCAGGTGTTCTGGCTGAGCATCAGCATTGCCATCAACAACGCGTACATCCTCTACAAGATGTCTGACGCCTACGCGGTCAAACGCTACAGCCGAGCGCAGTTCGGAGAGAGACTGGTCAAGGAGCTTCTGGATTTAGACGACTGCTCCCCCACACAGTGAGGAGGAGGAGGAGGAAGAGGAGGACAGCCAGAGCGCAACACATGAAACACACACACACAAACACAATCCCCACACATTTACACTTCATTACGGTTGTACAGACTCTGCAGTCTGTGTCTATGTGATTATACTGAAGCAGTGCCAAGCCTGTGTCTCTCTTCCTCTAGTTGTTTTCTGTGGTACTGTAAATATTAATTCACACAAGACTGCACTCTACACAATAGAGAATCATGAGCCATGGGACAGTTCACATGCCTCAACTGCAACTTCTAACCACATGTATTAACTTAGGATTTGTCAGCAGGAGCTATTTCCCAAGCAGATATGCAGGCAGGAACAATGAAACCAGGACGAATCCACTGTTAAATGATGTCAGCTTCAAGTCTTAACTCTTATCAGAGAGTGAAGGTATTCATATGAGCCTGAATCTCTCGTGTGAGTGTCTAAATTTGTACTTGTCAGGCTAAAAGGCTTCATGTAGCTCAATATTTACACTCTGCAAAAACACCTCTGTGTCTGTAACAAAAGCTTAGTAAACCAGGACAATGGTTTGTTCACAGGCTGCATGCATAAAGAATCTGGATTGTGATGTTCTCTTGTTTGGTGTGAAAATGATTTTCGCTCCAGGTGTGTTTTGAAAATGTATGTGTGTGTGTGTGTTTAGCAAGTGGAACTGCCATTTGTGTGTGCAACGTTAAGCCTGAGGAAGTAAATGTACGGCTTTTGTGACCCAGATGTGTCATGTTGCTGCATACTGTTTTCACTAGAGGAAGACTGTCAGGTGACATAAAGCCACACACAGCAGTGTGCCACCAACTCATAGCCTCCCACTTCAAAACTGCCAAGAAAGATTAAAAAACGTTTTTAATGCTCCTGAAAATGGTAAATATTAGTGATTTAAAAGGCAACAATTAAAGTTTTGGGGGGGGAGTGTCTTAGGTTTTATTTAATAAGACTTTAAACGTTAAACTCAGCGTGTGAGTGGTTTGATCAGATTTGACTGACAACATAAAGTTAAGACCAAACAACTGTTTTATCTTCATTCAAATATTTCAAAACCACAAGAAGAGCACTGACATAGAAAATAGATTTGTCATGGAAAATAATAGAAAATGTTCCAACTTTGACAGAAAATGTTGTGCTCATGTAGGATCACATCTCTCGTTATAAGAAACAGATTGAGAAAAAAGGTTTTCAGGGTCTTTAAAAAAAAGTTGGACAATAAATGCAATTATATCTTAACACAACACTTTCAAAGGCGGATAAACTCATCTTATTTGTTCTATTTTAGTACTCATGTAGTTAACTGTGCTTTGCAGGGCACAGCAAGTTCAAAATCTCCTTGATTGAATGTTGAATAAGCCAGTGTCGCTAAGCAACGAGTACAATCTAGTTGGCAAGATGGGAGGGGATTGAAATAGTATTGCTTGGCAAGATTTTGGAACAGGAAGTAAAAACTGACTCACTGGTGGCTTATAAGATGTCCCAGAAATCCAAATGTTGCAACACATCTTAATGTTGACAAGGCTTTGGAGCCCAAATCTCATCAGGAAGTCCAGAAAGTGACACATGATTTTATAACGGGATTGTTATTAATGAGAACTTTTGCAAAAAATAATACCTGTGGATAAACTGTCTATTATACATGTTTTTAAGAAAAATCATACCGTACCATCTGGTCTGAAGTGGAAGCCTTGATACATTTGGTTGTTTTCTTCCAGTGGCAGATTACTTGCCAAGAACCAGATTTAGACCCACCACCTCGTGTCCAGCCAATGGAAGTGTGAGTGAAGAGGCGAGTGTTTATCTGATTAAAATGCACTTACTGTCTTCAGAACATATAACCACACTGCTGTCTGTAGCTTTAATGAGGATTCACTGAGTCCACTTTGCTTTGCTTAACATGTTATGCAGTCAACATGTTATTGTCTTGCTGGAATCCCGTTACGTTATTTGAAGTGAAAGGTTTTTGATGTTTGCTTGCTCAATCAGCATGGTTCGATGTGTGAATACATATAACAGTAAGATGACCGTGGTCTTAACGCTGGCAGAGCAGAGTTGTGGAGCGATTCGCTGGCAGGACTCATGCACTTTCTCTCATCACAGTCTTGCACTTTGAGGAGAGTTGTTGAGTTAGCAACATGTTTACTAGATAAACTTTTTAGTTTTAAAGCCTATGACACTGCTCTCGGAAAAATATGGGAAAAAAATAATAAGTTCTGTAAATATACGTAGATAAATTAAATGGATTATATAAAAAATATGCCAATGAAATAAGACTGAAAATGAATGAGTATAACCAAAACAAAAAAGATTTCCACTGTAGATTTAGAGTACAAGGTACAGTATGTAAGTGTATATTTTGTTTACAAATTTCTGCACTGAGTGTATGTCCATAATCACTCGACTCAAGATTGTGATTTTTTTTTTACTTTTTCACTAATCCAAAGCATTGTTGTTGTCATTGTGGCTCTTATTGTCATGTTTTTAATTAATGTTCACCTCAAAGTAGCAATGTTAACACCCTGTCATGTCATGTTGTTGTCAACTTGTGATTTTAATGTTCAATATTGACAAAAATACACACACATTTGAAATCAATTGGGTCGTAAGCTGTAGCCATTTTAGATATACGCCTTATTTATTTATTTATTTTCCCAAGGGTGTTTCGTCTGCTCATGCTCTATTGTGCTGTAATTGACTAGTACTACTGTGCTGTGATTGGCGAAAAATCTGGCTATAGCAAATGTGCTTTCCTATGCTGTGACAAGAGCATAGAATGTATGTAAAGATGGATGAAGTTGTCAAATTTTACTAATTTAGCAGCTGGCGACACAGCTAGCTTGCTAATTCCGGGGGAGCTCTCATGCTAAACTGGTTACCGAAAATTATCCAAACAAAGTTTTCACTCATCTGGCGATAACTATTTGCTATTTGAGTGTGTGGATGAATCATTAAATTGTTAAATCTAAGTCATTGGTGGCTTGCTTGTTAGCTAGCTAGCATGCTAATTCCACCATGCTTTCATGCTACACTGGTTACAGAAATTGAACGCACACAGGAGATGTTTTCCTTCAGAAATCTCCTAGTTTGTTGATGTTAGGATATGATTATGGTTTGGGTTAAAATAAACCCTTTCTGGCAGACAGCCCTGAAGGTAAACTTCTCCATTGAGCAAAATGAACCAAACAGCCGAGGCAACGAGTGCTGGACAATCACAGCACAGACTAGGTGAATCTCTCTTGAAAAAAAACCCATGGTGATCTCATAGTGTACTGACACACCCTCGAGTGTAGCAGCAAGGTGAGATGTTACCCCACTGAAGGTCAGAATACTCTCTACATTTAAGATAGTGTTAGTTTGCATGCTTTGATTGAACATTTAACAATCATACAGGGAGAACAATTCATCTTACAAATGGCAATGGAGACGATTTCTTGATGCACGTGTGTGAACCTGCAAGGCATGTTGTGGTCTGAGTATGATGATACATGAGTATTTCTGCAATCATCATTGAAGCAGAAATAGACGAGGCAGGTTTAAATTGATAAAAATCCAGCTCCATAACCTCCAGACTGCGTCACAAAATGGTGAAGCACATATTACTGTCAAGCGTATCCTCGGGTGAATTTTTCCTTTAAAGTCAAGTGTGTGTGTGTGTGTGTGTGTGTATAAAAATGAGCTGCATTTGTAAATAAGAGTTCAATTTGCAGCTCATGGTCGACTGAAGCAGGTGTCACACAAACACCTTGAGATTGCCAAGGATGTGTGGGACATACGCAGTGCTTATTTCACTCGGCTTAGAGCAAAAATTAGAAGAAATTATGCACCAGGGACTGTGCAAGGACACGGCTACTTGGCAACAAATTATAGATGAGTGTGAGAGGGAGAAAAATATGTTGTATTTGAAGTTTTTCTGCCCATATTATAAAATTGCTATCACTCCAACTACAGACTGAGAGCTGAGCGGCTTCATGTCGTGTCCTTTTTATCATCTATCAGATGTGAAGGGCCGAGAATACTCCCCTTTGATGTTTTTGTTAATTTAGTTCAGACGAGGGTTGATTTTTACATATAAATCACACACATGGCTTCATTTTAAACTCTCAGGTTGATACCTGAACTTATTATTCTGTCCAGCCGGCTCTATTGATCAGCCATGAATCAGATATTTCTATAGTGCCTTTTTTTCGATGTTTTTTCCCTCATTGCAGAGGTTCTGTGTTGATGTCCGGAAATAGAGTTGATGTGAATGATAAGAACAGATTTTAAAAAATGAATATGGTAAAAACACCTATCCTGTATGGTTTGAATAATAGAAACTAGAGGAATAAATCTTATCACCTCCGCATTAGAGTTTTAGTAGCTGAAAATGTTTTATGCAGCCCTATGCCCTTGTTGCTGTAATGTTTCACCTCAAGTAATATTTCACACAAGTGGTGCCACTGGAGTCAAAACTACATCCTTTAATATGATATTTTAACACATCTCAAAAACCTAAATGTCCAAATATAACTTCTTAATGAATTGATAATGATAATGGTGGAAGAAAGGAGCCCAGTAATGGAATTTTTGTTTTTGTTTACATAGGTAAACTACTATGTAGGTACCTAGTTTGTATATTACAGGAAAGAGTTGAGCCCCAGTAGAGTCAGAGCATCTCATCTCCAAATATAGCCTTAAAACAAATTAGAACCACCAATATGAAGCAGAGGAGGACAAGTCACTTTGATGGGTCTTGCTAGAGCAGCATGGAGTTTTTTCTCTCCATTCTCTACCTTGTCGCCTTTTACAAACAGCAGAGTAGTCTGATATCTTTCATTTATGCTCATTTGTTTATGTCAGATGTGCAAATGGGAGTAAACAAAGACAGATGGGAAGGAACAAGGTGCTGCTCAGATGCAGAAATATTTGTCTTTTATCAGGTTTTGTCAGTCAAAAGATTATCCCTTAATCACTCGTCAAAAACTTGCAAAAAATATGCCATGAAATAACTCACACTCTCTGTTTGTTTTGTGGTAACAAAATGCAGATGTTTGTGGTGTGCTGTTTGTGCCAGTGAGCCATTTCTGTACAGTCTGTCCGTGTTTGTATCCGAGAGTGAGACAGTTGTCAGTAAAGATATTTAATAATCAAAGTCATTATCTGTGGATGTGATAAAGAATTTAAATGGCTGACCTCAGGGCTTCATAACTAACTGCTGTACAATATATTCACTAATTGAAATAACATACATACACTAAATGGAATTCTATAACCTTACCAGGTGCTATCAAACCACTGTTCAAGTAATAGTAGAGTTAGATTTATTGTTGTTGTTGGGAACTCAGCAACCAAATAATGAACACCAAGGTCGTATCACGTTTTTCTGGATAAATTGTCAGAAAT